>NC_142588.1:2427881-2730741 GCF_965207765.1 Zootoca vivipara | reverse complement strand
TTGTAGTGTACTTGGGCATTATCGAACATACATATTTTAATGAATTGACTTTTGTACAACTCCGGAAAGCTTTTACAGAGTTGTGATTAAACACAAACTCTGCTTACAGAGATGGGAGACACAGAGGCATTCCAGTAAATGAACGTGTTTGTATTAGAGCAGGGGTCCCCAGACTTACCGGCGTTTGGGCCGGTTCCCACCGCGCCGATCACGCGGCGGGCCGGAGGACGGGGGAGCGCGCGCCTGTGCGGGCCGGCGGGCGGGGGAGTGTGCGCCCGTGCGCATGCGCGCATGCGGCGGCGCGCTTCCAGGGTGGAAGTGCACCAGAAATGACCTCTTCCGGGTCGGGAGAGGCCCATACGCATGTACACAAAGGATTTTCGGCACTTTTTTCCCGACCCGGAAGAGCGCTGCCGCGCTGCGCGTCATAAGAGCGGGCAGCGGGGGTCGTCGTGGGCCGGATTGGCAGGCCAATTGGGCCGCATCCGGCCCCCGGGCCGTAGTTTGGAGACCTTATGCATTATATGTTATTCTGCCCTTTATACAGTGATGCAAGAGAAGGGTTTTTGACACCTATAATGACAAAGTCCCCTGGCCAGAATCCTTCTGATATGATTCTGTATCTCCTTGCAGACACAGATAAATATGTGACCTGGCGTGTAGCACTTTTCGCAGCTGCCGCCAGGAAAATTAGAAAACATTATATTGCTGAGGTAGCTATGAACTGTAAAAGAGATGAATTTATCTGACCCCATCCATACCAAGATTTCTCACCAAAGTTGTACACAATTATCAATTGTATTATTTAATATTTCTTTTAATATATCAGTGGCCACGTGATGGTTTTAAGCTTGGCAATTCAGCAACTTCTCTTTCCATCTGGGTTGCTGAATTTCAACTCATTACCAAGCTTAAAACCATGGAGAGACCTGGTCTGAATAAAGACATCGGATTCTTATCTCATTGTACATGATCAAAATTTCTTTAGCACCTCAGCCCTTGCTTTTTCCTGCAAGACCAATTGCAGTCGTTAACAGTCATCAACAGGTTTACCACTCCTATCAGCCAATCACCCATTCCCACCACCCTTCTGAGTAATACCCCACCCCACCCTCTGACTATACATAAGGGTCTGGTGACTTCTGTTTCAGTGTATCTGAAGAAGTGTGCATGCACACGAAAGCTCAGACCAACGACAAACTTAGTTGGTCTCTAAGGTGCTACTGGAAGGAATTCCCCCACACACACACACAAAGCACTATCACCTTCACCCCCCCTCCCATTTTCTACTTCCTCCGTCCTCCTTTTCTTCAAACTCTCCCTTGCACACAGATCACCCTTATTTCCACGCCTTCTCCATGCAGACCCTTTTGCACAAACACACATACAACACACTGATATAAGCTACTGTGTTTTCAAGATGAATAGATTTTTAAGAGCAAGCCTGTCAATTAACCTATTCAGTTGAAGAAGATCAAGTTCAGTCACTTGCTAATCAACTATCTCTAATACATTACTACACTGAATCTGGAACTTCATGTGGAAGACAACACATGGTACCAGGAGTAAAAAACAAGATTGTGAGAAGGTACTATGAAATATTTGAAACTAACAAAACAGACCTTTCTCCAGTTCCCTTCAAGGGATCATCATCATTATTTATTAATTAAATTTGGATACTGCCCTTCATCCGAAGATCTCAAGGCAGTTAACAGCTCAGAAATACAGAACAGCACCGCAAACCTTGTTTGAAACTGCTCCCTCTACTCACACCTCTGCCATTGTTTAAAATCACCACTTGGCTGCTTTTTGTTTCCTTTATTCAAATTTCTGCTTGATTCAAACCTTTATTGTTGTTTTATACCGCCATTTTAAACATGCCTTCTCTTTTACTCCCCTCTCCCATGCAGACTTAATGCAAATCCAGGACTGTGACGAGGCACCACAAATACTACAATGAGGAATGCATGATGGCAGCCTTACATTTTTATGTACCGTATATAGGCAGATAACATGGTATGTTATCTTCCTTTCAGGCCTTTCAGGGTGTGTGTGTGTGAGAGCAACCACCCCAGAAAGCAAGATATTTTACGGTACCTTCCAGTTGTTTTCAGTTTGCTTCATAAACGACAGCCCACTCTTCAGATCTGCCTTCATTTCGTTCACATGAGCTATGGTGTGGACAGACCATGCATCTGTTTGGTTGATAGCTAAAGCCTAACAGAAGGTTCAGAGGGGAAAAAATGTACTTGTTAGCTAATGTGCTCTGTTGCTAGAAAAGCATAAATAACACTTGCCTTGGTTTCCTCTTGGTTGAGTAACATGGTGGAAAGATGCAACTGAAGAATATTAGACTAGTTCACCACAGCGAGAAGGTGAAAAGGATTATAGAATGTTTCTGGAAAAAGTCAGTTGACACCTATGAGGAACTCACTTGTTCTGAGGACATCAAACAAGGGAATAGCAAAGTGAGGCTGAGTGAGAGAAGGAAATGAAAATATTGTCTGCAATATCTCCTAAGCTGTACCTATTCCTGGCAGGATAAACTGGGGAAGCCAGGAAATCTCAAAAGAGGCCAAAAAAAATTCTATTCCTTTAAGTTCTTGATGGGCCAGACTGGCATAACTACCCAGCTTACCACCAATTACCTCTCTCACCTACACAAAAATTAACCTTTTTATTTTTTACCTCATAGGCAAGCTTCTCAGCACGATCAAAGAAATTGGTTTCCATCAGTCCAAAGGAGTACATGCCTTTTAAGTAGCTAAACAGAAAAGGTAAAAACTGAGAGTCAATATAAGATTACTTAATCTTATACAGATTGAGGTTGAATCCTGACAAGACAGAAGTACTGTTCTTGGGGGACAGGAGGCGGGCAGGTGTGGAGGACTCCTTGGTCCTGAATGGGGTAACTGTGCCCCTGAAGGACCAGATGCGCAGCCTGGGAGTCATTTTGGACTCACAGCTGTCCATGGAGGCGCAGGTCAATTCTGTGTCCAGGGCAGCTGTTTATCAGCTCCATCTGGTACGCAGGCTGAGACCCTACCTGCCCGCGGACTGTCTCACCAGAGTAGTGCATGCTCTGGTTATCTCCCGCTTGGACTACTGTAATGCGCTCTACGTGGGGCTACCTTTGAAGGTGACCCGGAAACTGCAATTAATCCAGAATGCAGCAGCTAGACTGGTGACTGGGAGTGGCCGCCGAGACCACATAACACCGGTCCTGAAAGACCTTCATTGGTTCCCAGTACGTTTCTGAGCACAATTCAAAGTGTTGGTGCTGACCTTTAAAGCCCTAAATGGCCTCAGTCCAGTATACCTGAAGGAGCGTCTCCACCCCCATCGTTCTTCCCGGACACTGAGGTCCAGCGCCGAGGGCCTTCTGGCGGTTCCCTCGCTACGAGAAGCCAAGTTACAGGGAACCAGGCAGAGGGCCTTCTCGGTAGTGGCACCCACCCTGTGGAATGCCCTCCCACCAGAGGTCAAAGAGAATAACAATTTCCAGACCTTTAGAAGGCATCTTAAGGCAGCCCTGTTTAGGGAAGCTTTTAATGTTTGATGGATTTCTGTATTTTAATGTTTTGTTGGAAGCCGCCCAGAGTGGCTGGGGGAACCCGGCCAGATGTGCGGGGTATAAATAATAAATTATTATTATTATTATTAGCAATGTCATACACTGCTATACATAAATACCTTAAAATAAAAACAGAGTATTTTACTTGATGAAACTGCATAAGAACTAGCATTTGCAACAGGTTCTCTAGAAATTAGTACATTCAGGAAATGAACTTTATTCTTAGCACATGAGAGCAAATGAAGTTATCATTGGGAAGTCTCCTGTCCAAATTTCACTTCAGCCTGTAAAGAGTGTCAGAACTCCAGGTGGTCTCTTATTCTCAGAGTAAGAGTCCCTCCCTTGGCTGCATCCTTTTATCACAGGACGCTGCTCTGTTTGGTTCTTTATATATTTTCCTTACAGTCTTTCCTCTCTTCTCTGAGGTTAACAGCCACAGACCCTTCCATATGCCTTCTCCCCTCATATCTGTCTCCTTGCTCTCCTGGATTCCTCTCTCCTTCCTTATGATGAGTGGCATTTACATGTAGGTCCTTCTCCACTCCCAATGCCTCCGTGTTGCATCAGACTGGCCAAGGAGCTGCATGGAGACTGACAATGCCTGCCAGGCACCTTACACACAAGCCGTCTGTTCTCTCAGACTCAGATCCTCTTTCTAGAATCTTCTCCTCCATGTCTGAAGTTCAAAGGCAAGTGCCAACCATTAGGTAGGCAAACAGCACTAACCACACAAACAAGAGGGAGGTATTAGTAAGGCTCAGGGAACTGTTTGTGTTTACCTCAAACAACAACTACTTTAGGGGGAAAACAACTCAATGAGGAGAGGATTATGTGGGATCAGAATACAGATTAACAGTTCATAGAATCATTCATAGAGTTGGAAGAGACCACAAGGGCCATCCAGTCCAACCCCCTGCCAAGCAGGAAACACCATCAAAGCATTCCTTTGGCTGTCAAGCCTCCGCTTAAAGACTTCCAAAGAAGGAGACACCACCACACTCCTTGGCAGCAAATTCCACTGTCGAACAGCTCTTACTGTCAGGAAGTTCTTCCTAATGTTTAGGTGGAATCTTCTTTCTTGTAGATTGAATCCATTGCTCCGTCTCCGCTTCTCTGGAGCAGGAGAAAACAAACTTTCTCCCTCCTCTATATGACATCCTTTTATATACCGGTATTTGAACATGGCTATCATATCACCCCTTAAACTTCTCTTCTCCAGGCTAAACATACCCAGCTCCCTAAGCCGTTCCTCATAAGGCATCGTTTCCAGACCTTTGACCATTTTGGTTGCCCTCTTCTGGACACGTTCCAGCTTGTCAGTATCCTTCTTGAACTGTGATGCCCAGAACTGGACACTGACCAGAGCAGAATACAGTGGTACTATTACTTCCCTTGATCTAGATGCTATACTCCTATTGATGCAGCCCAGAATTGCATTGGCTTTTTTAGCTACTCCATCACACTGTAGACTCATGTCAATTTTGTGGTCTACCAAGACTCCTAGATCCTTTTCACATGTAATGCTCTCAAGCTAGGTGTCACCCATCCTATATTTTTTTTTCATTTTTCATTTTTCATTTTTCTTTTTGCCCAAGTGTAGTACTTTACATTTCTCCCTGTTAAAATTCATCTTGTTTGCTTTGGCCCAGTTGTCTAATCTGTTAAAGTCATTTTGAAGTGTGATCCTGTCCTCTGGGGTATTAGCCACCCCTCCCAATTTGGTGTCATCTGCAAACTTGCTCAGGATGCCCTCAGGCCCATCATCCAAGTCATTGATAAAGATGTTGAATACGACTGGGCCCAAGATAGAACCCTGTGGCACCCCACTAGTCACTTCTCTCCAGGATGGAGCCATTGATAAGCACCCTTTGGGTTCGGTCAGTCACCCAGTTACAAATCCACTGAATGGTAGCATTGTCTAGCATTTTACCAGCTTCTTTACTAGAATATCAATGCTTATAAAGAAGCATTTTACCAGCTTCTTTACTAGAATATCATGGGGCACCTTGTCAAAGGCCTTGCTGAAATCAAGATAGGCTACATCCACAGCGTTCCCTTCATCTACCAGGCTTGTAGTTCTGTCAAAAAATGAGATCAGATTAGTCTGACATGACTTATTTTTCAGAAACCTATGCTGACTTTTAGTGATCACAGCATTTCTTTCTAGGTGCTCACAGACCGTTTGCTTAATGATCTGTTCTAGAATCTTTCCTGGTATTGATGTCAGGCTGACTGGGCAGTAATTGTTTGGGTCCTCTCTTTTCCCCTTTTTGAAAATAGGGACAACATTTGCCCTCCTCCAGTCTGCTGGAACTTTGTCTGTTCTCCAGGAATTCTCAAAGATTACTGCCAGTGTTTCTGAAATCACCTCTGCCAGTTCTTTTAATACTCTTGGATGTAGTTGTCAGGTGGGCTTTACAATACCATGGGGGATGGAATTGTTTACCATGGAGGATGCAGCTGACTGATGGGAATAGTGAACGGGAGCCCTCCAGTTTGTCACAGGCCCCACTTGCTAAAGAATAATAGTACTGGGGGGGGGACAGTTATTCTGAAAATTGAGCTTCTTATTATGAATCTTTCTCTAAAATCCAGCTGTGTTGATTTCCATGTACTTTTAGATTGTACACTTGTAAACTGATGTGGACACCTTTATTGGCTGAAGAGTAGGGTAAACATGTTTTAAAATAATAAATAATTAAGTAAATAAATAAATAAACAAGATCTGATAATATTTTTATCTGAGTTTCTTGAATCTGATCATGCAGTAGAATCAGAGAGAATAGCAGAAGCAAAATTATTTTACCTACTAAGAGGAATGTCTGGTGTCCAATAAGGATAGACTCGAGCAATGGAGTCTCTCATCTGGGTTTGATGTCCCAAGTAGAAATAAGTGTCATGTGCAAATTTGAGGGCTAAGAGGTCAGTTGGGTGGTTCTGTAGTATTTGATCCCAGGTATCACAAGCTTTTGGGAGCTGCCTACACAGGGGGAAAACCCAAGGCATATCAATATCCTTCAAGACGTATAAATATTCACTTAGTCGGTGCCTATTTCATGTAGATAACCAGGAAAAAATGCTTCAATAAATAATGTATTTTCCCCCTTTTACTCAACAGATTATTAAACATTGTTTGGACAGGAGGGTTAGTAAAATTTGTTTGCACCAACTGGCAACTTTTGTGGCTTTGCGTGCAAGACTTTTTCATACTATAGTCCCATATTCTTATATTTAAAGGTGTACAATGCTGCTAAAATAATATGAATGAGATCTCCCATATTTACTTACTGATTACTTGTGACTTTCTTTTTTAAAGTACTATAAGCCTGCACAGCTTATGACCCAGGCCACCAACCACCTAAGGCAGCCTGCCAGGTGCCGGGGGGGAGGGGGGGCGGAAATGCCAGCAGGCTCCTGTGGGTGTCTGGAGGGCTATGTATGTCCTTGTGGGTCACAAGTAGCACAGGTATGACTTAATTTTAAGAGCAATATGTTAAAAGAAGTAGCCCAAAGGAACTGTTGCTCCCTTCAGACAGAATTAGAAACTAAAAATCCTGACAAGACAGAAGTACTGTTTGTGGGGGACAGGAGGTGGGCAGGTGTGGAGGACTCCCTGGTCCTGAATGGGGTAACTGTGCCCCTGAAGGACCAGGTGCGCAGCCTGGGAGTCATTTTGGACTCACAGCTGTCCATGGAGGCGCAGGTTAATTCTGTGTCCAGGGCAGCTGTTTATCAGCTCCATCTTGTACGCAGGCTGAGTCCCTACCTGCCCGCGGACTGTCCCACCAGAGTGGTGCATGCTCTAGTTATCTCCCGCTTGGACTACTGTAATGCGCTCTACGTGGGGCTACCTTTGAAGGTGACCCGGAAACTACAACTAATCCAGAATGCGGCAGCTAGACTGGTGACTGGGAGCGGCCGCCGAGACCACATAACACCAGTCTTGAAAGATCTACATTGGCTCCCCGTACGTTTCCGGGCACAATTCAAAGTGTTGGTGCTGACCTTTAAAGCCCTAAATGGCCTCGGTCCAGTATACCTGAAGGAGCGTCTCCACCCCCATCTTTCTGCCCAGACACTGAGGTCCAGCGCCGAGGGCCTTCTGGCGGTTCCCTCGTTGCGAGAAGCCAAGTTGCAGGGAACCAGGCAGAGGGCCTTCTCGGTAGAGGCACCCACCCTGTGGAATGCCCTTCCACAAGAGGTCAAAGAGAACAACAATTACCAGACCTTTAGAAGGCAATCTCCCTGTTTAGGGAAGCTTTTAATATTTAATGGATTTCTGCATTTTAATATTGTGTTGGAAGCCACCCAGAGTGGGTGGGGGAACCCGGCCAGATGGGCGGGGTATAAATAATAAATTATTTATTATTATTATTATAAAAATATTGGCACTCAGTGTTGAGAGCAACCATTTGTGGAGGAGATTCCATACAATTAACAACAATAAGCTAGAAGCAGGTTAGACCCTTGAAAATATATTTTTCGTTTAAGAACTCAATTTGAAACATCACCTGTTTTTTCACTCATTATATAGGGCTACCAAATAACATACATACATATCCGTTTATTGTGAGGACAATGCCTTTACACAAATATCTACACAACAATACCGGTAATTAAAAATATTAAAATTCATTGCATACTATCCCAGCAAAACCATCATCCCACAAAACAGGAAGAAAAGGAAAACAGTTAAACAGACGATGAAGGGGTCTTTACTTTATCATCCATAAATCTTTCCCTGGCTTTCATGGCCTTCATCACAAAGACCGCTACCACATGGGTAATCCATGGGTTAGTATCAACTAACAAAAAATTTATTCTATCTTCAGGATTGATTATAGAGTTGGGTATAATTTGCAGCATCGCGTCTCTAAAGCCCGAGTAAATGGGGCAATAGAGGAGGTAATGTATAAGATCCTCTTTAATTTTCATGAAGCAAGGGCATAAACGATGTTCTACTGGGGTTTTTGTAAATCTACTGGTCAGGTATGCAGTTGGCAATGTCTGAAACTGGGCCATAGTGAAAGCTCTCCGAAGGGTGGGATCAGTGATATCCACCAAGTAGTTGGCACAGATTTTGACTGCTTTTTACTCGGGGAAACCAGTAGGAAAACCCAGAATTTCTTATCTTCGTGGTGTCTAAAAAGGCGTCTTTATCAAGGATCCATTCCCGAACTTTATCAGGGCTCCACAATTTGAGAGTACAGTGGAACCTCCGTTTATGAACACCTCGGTTTATGAATTTTCGGTTTACGAACGCCGCAGATCCATCTGGAATGGATTAATTCACTTTCCATTACTTTCAAAGGGAAAGTTCGCTTCAGTTTATGAACGCTTCAGTTTATGAACAGACTTCCGGAACCAATTACACCCATGCTTCAGGTTAAGTACACTTCAGGTTGAGTACTCAGCGGATCCGTCTGGAACGGATTAATCCACTTTCCATTACTTTCAATGGGAAAGTTCGCTTCAGTTTATGAACAGACTTCCGGAACCAATTGTGTTCATAAACCGAGGTTCCACTGTATTAAACTCGGGTAGATTGTATCTGGATAGGATATCTAATAGGTTTTGACGCCAAGTAGTATTATGTTGTAGAGATACAAAGGTGTTCAAGGCATTTGCGAGGTTGATGAAAAAACGCAGAAATCTTAAGTGGGCCCTGGCAGACACAGAAGGTAATCCTACTTCCACTCTTAAGAAAGCTGCCGGAGTTCCCTGAGGGAGGCTTAGAATTCTTCTGAGATAAAAAATTTGTAAGATTTCAAGCCATTCTAGCAGCTTCTCATTCCAGCTACCAAATAACATTATAACATTATGCCTTAGGTCCAAGGGTAGATGTTGGAAAGCTATTGTTTGGCAAAGGGAAAAAAGCAAAATCAGAAATGTTTTAAAGGAAAGTAGGGAGGGCAGGTACGAGGGCTTTTTTTCAGCCAGAACTCACCACAACTCAGTTCTGGTACCTCTCAGGTGGGCACCAATGTCATTGCAAGAGAATGAGGGAGGTGTTCATGGTGAGTTCTAGCACCTCATTTTCTAGAAAAATAGCACTGGCGGGTCGTACACCGAATCAAGTATTTTACAACAGAGATTGCCCCTGAGAAAATGAAAATAAACTGCTTGTTCTACAGATTTTGAAAGCTAGTTTTTACAGAAAAGGCAAAAAAAAGCTTTCCAACTTCACTGGCTACAAACCAAGGACTTACCCATTAGCAAACAGCTCCAATGCAGAGACGTGTAATTTCTCTCGTTCAGTCAATGGCTGAGACTGTGACAGTGCCAGCATTTTCTTTATTGCACCATCTAGTTTTCTGTCAAGTCGAGGTGAACTCCCAGTACCAATCAGAACCAAACCATTAGCGATCACATGACCCATTACTGCAGATAAAGCCAGAAGTAAAAAACTTTACATAAAAGATTATATCAGTGGACAAAACCTGCAGTCCTTTACCTAATTTCATGCAGATTAGGAGGAGCCTGGAAGGAAAGGAGTGGGGACGAAGTCAAAACTGATGGAGTGATGGAATGAGAAAGGGTGGCGAGCCCTCTGAAAATTATTAATTCAGACTTATTACAGGAGTGATCTGTGTGTCCACTGGCAACTCCTTGGTGGGCAGGGAGAGAAAGGGGTGGCAGAAAGAGGGAGAGAGGAAGAAAGCACAGTGCTTCTCCGAACCCCCGGGTCCTGTGCCTTTCTCCGCTGCTGCCCGCCTCATTCGAGTATAAGCCGAGGGCGGCTTTTTCAGCAGTTTTTTTGTGCTGGAAAAAAAGGCTTATACTCGAGTTTATACAGTATATCCATTTACCTCCAAGAATCACATCCAAAGTATTTTTCATCATATATTTGAACCCATGAAGACTAGAAACATTAACTCTTCTTTTTAATAGAAGAACAAAACTTAAGATTTTGACTATGGTGAGATACTGGCCAATCTAGATTCAAATCCTGGCTTACAATGCAAGTTTATTTTAAAGTAACCATATATAGTGGTAAGTTTTTCTGTTTAGATGAAATGATAAATCTCAGGTAACTAAAAGGAAGGAGAGAGGATGGGGAGGAAGATGAGCCCAGGGGCCAGCATTAGTCTGAGTTCAACCATGATGGGCATTGTTGGCCCCAAAGAAAATAAGCATTGCACTGATCCTCCCTCCCTTCCTCTCCCCGCCGCCCTCTCTCTCACACACACACTTCTCTTTTTTTGGCCAATTCTTCACATTTTCTACAAGGAAACAACGTTAGGGCACATAAAGATGCACTGAGGTCGTTTTGTTACTTACAAAAATTAGGGTCAGCTGCCTGTAGTTTTGAGAAAGTTCCTTCAAGGCCCCCTAAACTATTATCATTTTTCCAGGTCACATACTGTAACAAATACAAACAATACACTGGTTAAGAATCCAAGAAGAGATAAGTTTCTTTTCATCATCTCATGCAAGCAAATCTTACATTAAGCAGAAAACAAATTTAATATATTTCCGCTTCTAGCTCATGTGGCAATCCATGGGAATATTCTTAAGGTGATATTCCATTAATATACAGTATTCAGAATTACTAACCAACTTAAATTCTGTTATTCCAGTCTCCGGGATAGGTAAGTCCAATTATCCCTGAGTTGAGTTCATGATTCTGGGAACTAAGATACTACTGGGGGCAGGGGGCTGAGCACAGCCATTTCCCTGCAAAGGCAAGAAGGGCAAAATTGTTCCTGGCCTGACTGCAGCATGTCATGTTGTTGCACATGGAAGCTCCACCCCCATTGTCCATTCTGTACACTGAATGGCACCCTCCCATGAGATGTCAAGGAAATAAACAACTACCTGACTTTTAGAAAACATCTGAAGGCAGCCCTGTTCAGAGAGGTTTTTAATGTTTGATGTTTTATCGTGTTTTTAATACTCTATTGGGAGCCGCCCAGAGTGGCTGGGGAAACCCAGCCAGATGGGCAGGGTATAAATTATTATTATTATTATTATTATTATTATTATTATTATTATTATTATATCTGAAAGCGGAGGATATGGACATCAGTTCTCCTTGTCATGGTCAGATCTTTGCCTTTTCTCCTATGCCCTTGGAGACTGATGGATCCAGTGGGTTTCAAGGTGGTTCTGGGGGATTTTCCAGTTGCTATGACTGGTTCTCTTGTCAAAGTCCTGACCAACCTCTGGAACATCTGATTGACTCAGGCTGCTGACATTACAGTTCATGAGCATCCTCCCTCCTTTCATAGAGCCTGCTTGGCTCCTTGGTATACTGTACTCCAGAACTTAGGACAATGAGACAAGCGACAACAAGGCCTGAATGCAAGTGGAGGAAAACTGGGGCAGCCTCTGAAGACGGTTCAGAAAATTCAGGTGGTGAAGAATCTGGGGGTTACGTTGCTCACCAGAGCAAGACGGTTTGAGCATATAACACCAATCCTGGCTTGACTGCACTGGCCGCCAATTAGCTTCTGGGCTGAATTCAAAGTGCTGGTTTTGAAATTGAGCATTAAACAGCTGAGGACGGTAAGGACTGCCTCTCTCAATATGAACTGACCTGGACCCTGCAATCATCGTCTGAGGCCCTTCTTCGTTTGCCCCCTGCATGAGAGGTCCAGAGGGCGAAAACATGAGAACAGGCCTTTTCTCTGGTGGCTGCTGTAACGGATTGGGCTGGCTTGAGTAGAACTCCAGGGTGTTAAGTGTTAAACCCAGCCTCTTAGTTGATTGACGGCATTCCATTCCATGAGGGGCGGGACAGCCACGGGTTTAAAGAGGATGGGTAGCCGTTAATTCAGGGAGAGAGAGAGGGTTTTGGGACCGGGAGCGTGTGGGAGGTTGTGGATTAGGTTACTAGAGTAGGTGTAGATGAGGAATTGGTTAGGTTTGTAATTATATGATTAACAAGAACAGTTCTATTGAAACCACATGCTTGTACACATGAAACTTGAATGCAACCGTTAAGATTTTAAGACATTAAATGTCAAGTTAAAGTGCCATTTAAACTATCGTCGGTGTGATCTTTCCAGCAGAGGTATCTATTGCTCATCTGGTGGGGATACTCATTAAAAGGACAAAACCCCTATCTAAGGCAGAAAGGATAGTTTGTTGTCCCTTGAGTGCACCGAGAGGGGGAGGAAGAGGGAGACTGGTTCAAGGGTGACACAAAGTTTCCTTGGGGGGGAGGAAAGCTTCACAGTGGGGAAAGCTCAAGTGAGGAGAACCCCTTACTGGTGTGTACACTAAGAATAGTCTCATATTCACCCCAGAGCTTAAAAAGATACCGGGCCATGTTTGGGCTGGAAAAGTACTCTCATTTTATTTGTAAAACCCACAAGGGATAGGGGGATTACAATAAGGCTATATGGAAGAGTGGAGAGGGTTAGTGTTACCTCAGAAATCCCTATTAGTGCTTTTTTATAATTTGAGAGGTTTGGAAATAAAAGGCGTAAGGTGGGGACTTCTTACGTCGCACCTGCCCACTTGTGGAATGCATTCTCCGGGGAAGCTCACTTGGTGCCTTCATTACATGCCTTTAGGCACCAGGGAAAAAGACTCCTCCTATAACAGGCCTTTTGCTAAATAAACTATTGTGGATGCAGGTGGCGCTGTGGTCTAAACCACTGAGCCTCTTGGGCTTGCTGATTGGAAGGCCGGCAGTTCAAATCCCTGCGACAGGGTAAGCTCCCTTTGTTCTGCCCCAGCTCCTGCCAACCTAGCAGTTCGAAAGCACACCAGTGCAAGTAGATAAATAGGTACCACTGTGGTGGGAAGGTAAACGGTGTTTCCATGCGCTCTGGCTTCCGTCATGGTGTTCCGTTGCACCAGAAGCGGTTTAGTTCTGCTGGCCACATGACCTGGAAAGCTGTCTGTGGACAAACGCGGCTCCCTCGGCCTGAAGCGAGATGAGCACTGCAACCCCATAGTCACCTTTGACTGGACTTAACCATCCAGGGGTCTTTTACCTTTTACCTTTTTTAACTATTGGGGGGGTTATTGTTTTTGTTTCTTACTATGTTGTGTATTTTTGTTACAGGTAGGTAGCCATGTTGGTCTGAGTCGAAACAAAATAAAAATAAAATAAAATAATTTTTATTTTGGTATGAGCTTTCGTTTTCGACTGCTAATGACTGCAATTGGTCTTGCAGGGGGAAAGCAAGGGCTGAGGTGCTAAGGAAAGCTTGATCATGTATAATGAGATAAGAATCCTATGTCTCTGTTCATTCCAGGTGGCTCCATGGTTTTAAGCTTGCTAATGAGTTGATCATTATACATGATCAAGCTTTTCTTAGCACCTCAGCCCTTGTTTTCCCCTGCAAGACCAATTGCAGTCATTAACAGTCGTTAACAGTCATCAACAGGTTTACCACTCCCATGCCCATCACCCCCACCCTCTGAATATACATAAGGGTCTGGTGGCTTCTGTTTTCAGTGTTCTGAAGAAGTGTGCATGCACACGAAAACTCATACCAAAATAAAAACTTAGTTGGTCTTTAAGGTGCTACTGAAGGAATTTTTTTTATTAATGTATTTTTGTGTTTTTATGTTGTAATTCTGTGATCCTTGAATAAAGGGTGGTAAAGGAATTGAATAAAAAATAAAGATTGCTTTAAATGGCTTAACAAAAATAGCAAAAATAATGGCTCTCATGAAGCTTCCTGGGTGACCATGGACCAGTTACCATCTCACAGGGTTGTTGTGAGGATGAAATGGGGAAGAGGGGAGCTATGTACACCACATTGAGCTCCTCAGAAGATTAAGGTGGTATGTAAATGTAATAAAAATAAAAATATTCATTTATCAAACAGCCATTGCCTTCACCTTTCTTCATACTTATCGAGAGCATAGCAAAAACAAACTAAAGGGAATTTCTTCACTAAAGGGGATTTTTATTTTCCCTTTATTAATATGATTTTCCCCCCTTCACACCTTAAAGTCTAACAAGGCCCCTCTGGAATTGCAATTTTCTTATTTCACCCCTCCAAAATATATGGGAAAAAGTATCTAATATTTACAAAAGGTAATCCATTAGAATAAATATTGTTTTTATGTCCAATAATCTCTTCTTCATTCCTACCTGAGTCAGGGCAGCATCATACATTTTACAGGCCTCATTACTTGTGGTTGAAAGAACAAGTCCCGCATCCTGCCAGGCCTGGAAGGCATAAGACACAAAACTGCTTACTTTATCTCCGATGTAGAAATATTAAAATTCTGGAAACTCTGAAGTCATAACAGAGAAACACTTTAAAAATTTACACACACACACACACACAAATTTTATATACTGCTTGAGTGTAGTAAAATCTCAAAGCAGTTTAATAAATACATGACTTGTTAACTGTCCTGTGATGCTCAGATGAAAGGTGGTACACAGTATTAAAATTTAATAAATAAAAAAATAATTTAGAGCATTTGTACCTGTTATGTATTGGTGTACATAGTTTTTCCCCAGATTCTTGGCAGATGTTTTAGGAGGGAACTTTAGGAGGGAACCTTTGGAGGGAACTTCGAATTATGTTTTGTTACATTGTTTTGAGCCAGTCTCTATAAAAACCGGCCGGTCCAGCAGGCCTGATACGGGGAAATGAGGGGGGGGGCACCTAAACTTGATCTCCTTCTGTCTGGACCATGCAAGGAGCCAGACCCATGCCCTCAAGGGAGCCCCTCCGGACGTGTCCCCTTACGCCCCACCACTTGTTGCAGAAGCACCACACGTTTTACCCCGGGAAGCCCCTAAATAAAGATCGCTTCCCCTCCGTTCCTTTCCTTTGACAGCTGGAACAATAGGGAACAAGTCCTGTCAAAATGGATACATTGTAACCAGAACTTCCGCGTCTTCTCCAGATCAGCTAAAGCAAAGCTGCTCTCAAGGAGAAACAGCAAACGTTTTAGAAATTCATAGAAAGTCTCCTGTTTTACCAATTTCTCCCATCTTGGTGTCAATTTGTTCCTCTGATCAAGGGCTTCCAAATCATGTGATCGCCGCCATAATCAATGAAGCGTAGGGACACGTACACAAGGGAGTTACTCAAGACTTAATCCCTGTTAACTATGTAACTGTGATGTACTGATGATGCTTTTGAGGTGTATTCTGGGATTGAGGTGGGAAGTTTTAAAAGTTCTTGTACTGTAAGCCTGTTCTCGGTGTTCAGTCTTGACTGGAACCTGCTGCGCAGTAATAAACCTTGCTGTTTTGCTCCGATTTGTGGCTGGACTCCTTCCGCAGGCCCTTGCCTGGCGAGCTGGGTGGCCGAGTAGCCTCGCACCCAGAATTTTCCATAACACAGCCTACTTGAAGGACTATGTTCACTGAACTTGTATAGTACCTAGTGAGAGGACTCGTGTAAATTGTAACCATTACGAGCATTGCTGTAAATAACGTAACCATATGATCTTAACTAATGCCTTATCTTGGTGGGGAGGGGTGTTATAAAGGTAAAGGTAAAGGGACCCCTGACCATTAGGTCCAGTCGTGACCGACTCTGGGGTTGCACACTCATCTCGCATTATTGGCCAAGGAAGCCGGCGTATAGCTTCCAGGTCATGTGGCCCACATGACAAAGCCGCTTCTGGCAAACCAGAGCAGCACATGGAAACGCCATTTACCTTCCCGCTATAGCGGTTCCTATTTATCTACTTGCACTTTGACGTGCTTTCGAACTGCTAGGTTGGCAGGAGCTGGGACCGAGCAACGGGAGCTCACCCCGTCACAGGGATTCGAACCGCCGACCTTCTGATCAGCAAGCCCTAGGCTCTGTGGTTTAACCCACAGCGCCACCTGGTGCATATAGTTTTCCCTCAGGTTCTTGGCAGTTGTTTTAGGAGGGAAACTTTGGAGGGAAACTTTGAATTATGTTTTGTTACATTGTTTGAGCCAGCCTCTATAAAAGCAGGCCAGCTCAGCAGGCTGTTAGTTAATGTTCCAGCTTCCAAATAAAGAGCTGCTTTGAAGAATCAATGTGTCGTCTGCTCACTATTTAACAGTACCCTTGCTCTTCAGCCAAAAAAGGCTCCTATAGGAACTTGGATACAATCAATTAAAACAAGACAGCTTCAGCCTGCAGGCTTACAATCTAACAAGCACTGCACCCAAGGGGAAAGGGACAGGGAGGGAGGAGGAAAGACACAAACTCAGGCACCAGCACTTCTTAGAATGGCCAGCTAGCAGAGAAAGGGCCCAGGGGCAAGAGGCAGAAGATGGAGCTGGTCTTTCAGCAGAGCTCATGGAAGGAGCCCTGCCTACTAAAGCAATGCTGACTTACCCAATCGTACCTAAAACTTAGGAGTTTAAGAACATTAACAGTATTAAGGTTAAACAATGCATTTTTGAACAGAGCCTCTAAATCTAAAATCTCTTTTCTGCTATTACAGTGTCATCATGGGAAGGAAATGTGAGAGAAGGAATCTGCAGTGTAAGTGAGCATTTTGGTCAATGTATAACCATATGACAAGAGAACCTTTGAGCCTCATGTGAAAATGCCCTTACATAGTTCATGCAATTATCCTAATGTCTCTGCCGTTGAGGAAGAAATTATGACCAAACACAAACACATTTTATGTCCATGGACTTTTAAAGGTAAAGGGGACCCCTGACCGTTAGGTCCAGTCATGGATGACTTTGGGGTTGCGGTGCTCATCTCGCATTATTGGCCAAGGGAGCTGGCGTACAGCTTCCAGGTCATGTGGCCAGTATGACAAAGCCGCTTCTGCCAAACCAGAGCAGCGCATGGAAACGCTGTTTACCTTCCCGCTGGAGCGGTCCCTATTTATCTACTTGCACTTTGACATGCTTTCGAACTGCTAGGTTGGCAGGAGCTGGGACCTAACAACAGGAGCTCACCCCGTCGCGGGGATTCGAACCTCCAACCTTCTGATCGGCAAGCCCTAGGCTCTGTGGTTTAACCCACAGAGCCACCCACGGACTTTTACCACTGTTTAGTTTTCCTGCCAACCTAGCAGTTCGAAAGCACATCAAAGTGCAAGTAGATAAATAGGGACTGCTCCGGCGGGAAGGTAAACGGCGTTTCCGTGCACTGCTCTGGTTTGCCAGAAGCAGCTTTGTCATGCTGGCCACATGACCCGGAAGCTGTCTGCGGACAAACGCCGGCTCCCTTGGCCTATAGAGCGAGATGAGCGCCGCAACCCCAGAGTCGGACACGACTGGACCTGATGGTCAGGGGGCCCTTTACCTTTAGTTTTCCAGTATGTTATGTTTTATCTCTGCCTTTTTAGTTAATAGCTGCATTGTAAAATCTTTATTTTTCTGACCGTAGGTTATACAATTTACAAAGATTCAAAATCATTACTGCATTGAGCAGATTAAGGCTGCAATCCTAGCCCTATTTTCCTGGGAGTAAGTACCGTGGAATTCAACAACAGGACTTACTTCTGAGTCGCAGCAAATAAAGCCTTTTTAAAGGGCTCCTGAGTCCTGCTGCAAGTAAATAACACATGCTCGCGCTCCTTCCGCCCTTTCTCTCGAGTAAGCGAAGCGGGACACTTGCCAATGCCACCAATTCGCGCTGCAGGCAACCCCAACCTTTTCAGTTTCCCACGGTCTCTCTCCGCGCGTTCGCCTGCCTGGATGTTAAAAAACAGAGAGACCCCACCCCCCACCCCATTTCTTCCCACGGAACTGTCGGTGGCTTTAACTGAAACGAAAGGAGAAGCCGCGCGCCCCTTGGCGATGCTAAGGCGCCTTACCTTGCAGTCTCTGAGCTGGTGCGCCATGTTCCCCCGGAGAGGCTTCCTCCCCTCTCCCCGAGAAAGAGCCGGGAGTCGCCGCCTCCCGAAATCCGGAAACGGGCGTGGGAGGTAAGGCTGGTCGGTGAAACCAGAAGCAAACAAGGAGGAGGCGCCCCCTCGCGACTCCCTTTCCAAACGGCGATTTGCGAAGTCAGGGGGAATCCCTGCTTTTACCGCAGGGCTGTCGGCTCCCGGGGGAACGAGCCTGACTGCGCCCAGGCGGGGAAGGGAAGGGCTTCCGGAACTGGGTCTGCCCCGTGTACACACGGGGGGCTCGCGAAGGTGCTGGCCGGGCGCGGAGGCGGCCCGGGGGGGGGGACCTGGTATCGCGGGGAGGCATCGGGCGCCCGGCTGCTCCGAGGGCGCAGCGCCATGCCCTTGGCCTGGAGAGCCTCCTGGGCTGCCTGCCAGCTGACTGGTTTTGCGTGGGTTGTGAGGATGTTCACTTTTTTTATTTTTAGAAGAAATGCATATTTTATTACCCAGTTTTGGGGTACTTGTCTTAAACTGAAAGCATTAAAACTTTTGCAACTTTAATTCCTTAAGTGTGCTGGGAATTGCAGCCCTTGTGGGAGAATTTAGGGGTGTGCGCATGGGCGTACCTACCGCGGGGCTGGTTAGGGCAGGTGCCCGTACCTAGAAGCGGGGCTGCCCGTCCCTAGAAGCAGGGCCAGGGCGGCACATCCAAGCGAGGAACTGCCATTGAGCACAGTGAGCCAAAACACGCGTAATTACGCATGGGATTGCACCCTGGCTGCCCCTTGCGCCGGGGGCTGTTCTGGGGCCTCGTCGCGCCGCGCGGCAATCACTTCCTGCTCCTCCCCTTCACCGCTTGCCTTGCCGGGACTTGGAGAGCCTGAGTTTCCCCCGCAGGCTCTGGTGGCGCTGCGCGCCGTTTTCAAACACAAAGCCTGCAGCCGCGATTGGAGGGGTGCAAGGAGAAGGCGTCGCCTTTAAAAAAAAAAACCCACCTGGCTCTTTGCGCCGCCGGGAAACACCAGCTACGGGAAGGTGAGTGTGGCGAGAAGAACAAACAACACTTTGTTTAATATGAGAAGCTGGAAAACCTACAAGTCTGTAATGGAGGGGTGGCTTGTCGGGAAGGTCTCAGTTAAGGAGGCTGCAATCTCGTATGCACGTTGAACAAAGTCCCTTTCGAGAAGCCAAGCGGGGGCTTACTCACGAGTAAAATCGGGGATCGCCCTGCAGGAGTCAACTTCTCTCTCGCACCCGCTTGGAAAGCTGGGGGTCGCTGTTTTGAAGCCATCCCAACCACTGCCCCGCCGCCTATTTGAATCATTGTGGGCATTTACTGGGAAAGATTTAGGGCGGGGGCGGGCAGATCTCCCAAATGCATCGCATCCATAAAGTTCCTCTCCCCCGGTTCTCCCCCCCAGTCCCCAAGGCTTTCGCTCCGCTGGCTGTAAAGCAAAAAAAAAAAAAAAAAGCAGCAGCAGCCAGGAAAGCACGGAGGGAGAAACGTCCCTCAGTCAGCCGTCTCCCTCTGCTTGGAGCCCCGCGCGCGCACATCGCCCAGAGGCAGCCTTTCTCTCTCTCTCCCTCTTTCCCTTCCCCCCTTTGGGTTGAAAAAAGGGCAGGCGGCAGCAGAAGAGGAGCCTGGGGTGGGGGAGGAGTGTTTGCAAATACTGTATCTCTCAAAAGATCGCACTGATTGGGGCATTGGGGAAGCGTCCTGGCAGAGCTCTGCAGCTCAGCTGCTTTAACGTGAGAGAGATCTCTCTCTCAAAAGATCACGCCGGCAGAGCTCTGCACCTCAGCTTCGTGTGTGTGTGTGTGTGTGTGTGAGAGAGAGAGAGAGAGAGAGAGAGAGAGAGAGAGAGATCAAAAGATGGTGGGCTGATTAGGGCAGTGGGAAAGTTTCCCAGACTTCACGTCAACACAGTGATAATGTTTTTACTTATTAAGCAAAATAGAAACATTATCACCCCCACCCTCCCCCCATCTACTTTCCTTCCCCTCTCCTCACCAATGTCTCAACAAATGAAACTGATTTGTAAAAATGCTAAGAGAGACATTGCAAATTTCTTTGTAAACCAAGAAAACCCTTAATAATAATAAAAACACAGACAGCCCTTGAGTTTATTCAACACCCCCACCCCTTTATTTGATGCCACAGTTGGTATTATTTAAAAGGATGGGTGACACCTGGCATGAGAGCAGTACATGTGAAAAGGATCTAGGAGTCTTGGTAGACCACAAACTTGACATGAGTCAACAGTGTGATGCAGCAGCTTAAAAAGCCAATGCAATTCTGGGCTGCATCAATAGGAGTATAGCATCTAGATCAAACACACACACACACCTTGACTTGATTCAACACACACACATACACAGCCCTTGAGTTTATTCAACACCCCCAAGAAGAGCCTGAAGTGGCTCAGCAAGGCGGCATTGGCCATGCTCCCCCTGGCCTGGCAGAGGAAGTCCAGCACCTCGGCTTGGCTCAGCTCTTTGGCCATGATGACCTCAAAATCCCGGGTGCTCTCGCTGCTGCTACTGCTGCCGCTGCTTCCTCCTCCATCCATCCATGTTCCACCTTGCCAAGCTTATCTCCTCCCCAGCCCCGCCGCGGCTCCGCATGCCCGAGGCATTCGGGAACAGAAACCGCCGCACAAACGCATTCTCCCCCAGGGTGGCGCCCAGGATGAAACTTCTTCCCGGAGTCAGTTTCACCTGGACTCTGTAGCCCCGCCCACATTCCCACTTTGTGGCCCCTCCCCTCCCGTGCCTTGGCCCTGCCCCTGAACAACCATGGCTTGCCCCCCCCTAGTTTTGATCCTGGGTACGCCCCTGGGTGTGCGTACTTGTTTTAAATGCGTGATGCATACATGTGTACTCAGGATTCTTTGGGCTGGTGGTGGAGTTGCTTTGAATGTGCTTTAAAGGTCTGGCGAGTACACAGCTGCTGATTTTAAACTTAGGCCATGGCTTCCTTCTCAGGCTTTGCCCTGATGGAAATAATGACCTCATAAATGATGTTAGGGAACTGCCACTTCATTTAAGTTCTTTTGTTCACTTTTGGTGGCAATGGCATGCTGTTCTGTCACAGGGTGGCAGAGGCCTCTATTCACTCCCTGACCTCTCTGGATTTCAAGGTCAGATCTCCATCTCAGTATGGGAAGTAAAACAGTGGCCCACCTGGGTGGCCTTTTGAGGGTGAAACTATAAAGTTGGAGAAGGGAAATTTGTGGGAAGGGTGTAATGCCAGTGTTACCTGCTGCAAATGCATAACTGGGGTGGGGGGTGGGGTTAGGGTTAGGGACAACTGATTGGCTCAAAATTGGGACAAGGTTGTATATTGTCTCCCTGCTTATTTAACTTACATTCAGAATTCATCATGCGAAAGGCTGGACTAGATGAATCCCAAGCCGGAATTAAGATTGCCGGAAGAAATATCAACAACCTCAGATATGCAGATGACACAACCTTGATGGCAGAAAGTGAGGAGGAATTAAAGAACCTTTTAATGAGGGTGAAAGAGGAGAGCGCAAAATAGGGTCTGAAGCTCAACATCAAAAAAAGCAAGATCATGGCCACTGGTCCCATCACCTCCTGGCAAATAGAAGGGGAAGAAATGGAGGCAGTGAGAGATTTTACTTTCTTGGGCTCCATGATCACTGCAGATGGTGACAGCAGTCACGAAATTAAAAGACGCCTACTTCTTGGGAGAAAAGCAATGACAAACCTAGACAGCATCTTAAAAAGCAGAGACATCACCTTGCCGACAACGGTCCGTATAGTTAAAGCTATGGTTTTCCCAGTAGTGATGTATGGAAGTGAGAGCTGGATCATAAAGAAGGCTGATCGCCGAAGAATTGATGCTTTTGAATTCTGTTGCTGGAGGGGACTCTTGAGAGTCCCATGGAATGCAAGAAGATCAAACCTATCCATTCTGAAGGAAAATAAAAAAATTCCTTCAGTAGCACCTTAAAGACCATTCTGAAGGAAATCAGCCCTGAGTGCTCACTGGAAGGACAGATCCTGAAGCTGAGGCTCCAATACTTTGGCCACCTCATGAGAAGAGAAGACTCCCTGGAAAAGACCCTGATGTTGGGAAAGATGGAGGGCACAAGGAGAAGGGGATGACAGAGGACGAGATGGTTGGACAGTGTTCTCGAAGCTACAAACATGAGTTTGACCAAACCACGGGAGGCAGTGGAAGACAGAAGTGCCTGGCGTGCTATGGTCCATGGGGTCACGAAGAGTCGGACACGACTAAACGACTAAACAACAACATGGAATTCTAAAATGCAAAGAGCCAGCAATTTATTCAAGTAAATATATATAACCTTTTATTCGTTTGTACAGCACAAACAGAACCATTGCTTTGTATTTAAAAAGATCAGGATCAACTTGTTTATATATATATATGTGTGTGTGTGTGTGTGTATGTGTATATATATATATATATATATATATATATATATATATATATATTGAAGAGGAATCAGGAATAGAAAGAAAGAAATGTTACTTTTGTATTGCACGTGAACCTTAGTTGCTTGGGGCAACAGGTAAAAGATTCTAGAATTAAAACAATTATTGTGTGTTGAACTCTTGATGCTGGTAGTCAGCTGCTGCTCCTGAACCATCAGACCAAAGATGCTTCTTGTCTTCCTCTTCTGTTACTGTTCTCAGTATGCAATAGCTGCACCCTTTCGTTTTCTACCACCCCCACTGTCGGCCACCTGCTCAAACCCACAACACCGTGTCTATCAGAAGCATGACAATGAACTTCGTGTTTCATGCTTCTGGGATGAGAGAATTGACCTGAAGTATTCAAGAGCCCAAAGACTGGATTCCGAGATCAAGGAGGAAAAGCTGGACATGGTGCCCCCTCCTCACTGTCAGTGGTACCAAGACTCCATCTTGGTAAAGAATACAAATCGCTGGTCAGGTGAGATGGTGTTCGGTGCAGCTCTGACTCGGGGAGGCCTCCATCCACCCTGGGCTTTTACTCGTATCACAGTGCAGTGTGTATCAGTTTTGTGCCACGTAGCCACGTGTGCCCATAAGAACCTAACAATTGAAATTTCCCGGCAGGATGTCCGTCTTTTCCTTCTCTCGCCACATACTTTACCTATTCATGAGTGGCAACCAGTGCAGCTGGGTTGGTGTGCACGTCTCAAGAGTTCCACCTGGAGTTACCGCTTCAAGAGTCAAGGGGGTGTTCCTGAAGACCTCCTCATCCCCAGCAACCTCCATAGCGAACCAGTTGCACCTACACTTTATCCTCATGCAGAAATGCACCAAGCATGTACATCATATTACAGCTACTACATAACTGTGCGCTACTGCCTCCGTGGATTCTACACGGCTTCACTCCATATTGAGAATGGGCCTCCTCTTGGACGTAGCCTGAGCTTCTATGTGCAGCCTGCTCTGCTCCATGTCTTCAGCACCTCCTCCACACTGCTCAGCCTTCCTCACAGGACCCTCAATCTTTCATGGACTCTCCAACCCCTCAGCTCCAAAATAATGGCTTACACACTGGTGGATGTGCAGGGTGTGGAGGAATGGTCTGACTCCTACAGTTATAATCCTTTTGCTCGGCAAAGTGATTTCTGTGCTGCTCCCAAATCACAAAATTCCAGGGAGAAAGTGGTGGCCAGTGTCTATTTTCGTACTAATGAGAAGATGCCCGAAAAGCTGGCAGGAAAACTTGATTTCTTTAATGAGACTTTGATTTTCAGAGCAAGCACTGGAGCCGCAACTTATCTCACACTCAATCCACAGAAAACCAGAAGAGGCATCTACATTTTTAGCCATACACTGGGATTGTACTATTCTACCCAGGAGGACAGCACTACCCCTACCACTAGGAAGGGCTACAGCTCCCACTATATCTTTTACGAGGAGCAGAGCCTCTGTTACCTGATCATTGTTGAATTCATGCAGCTGCAATTGTCCAGGTTCAGCATCCATGTGTATCTGAACCGGAAAGGGACTCTGTTCAGGTCTCTAGGAGAAAAAGATATTGAAGTCCACGTTTTCAATGGACATTCTCCTGACAAAAGTTTGGTCTATATTGTGTGGTTTATTCCTGTGCAACATCCGTTGCTGCAGTGTGAGTGGACCTTCAACCTTCAGCTTTTTGATTCCAGGAAAGAGTACCTCCTTTGGAACAACACTTATTCTTACAGTAATGGCATCAAAGATGCTGCCCATTTTCTTCCTCCCTCTGTTTTATCTATCCGACCTTCACAGTACATGGGCTTTGTAGCCAAGGTGAACTGCAGCAAAAGTGGACTTGCACGTGCTGTTTTAAAAGCCAGTATCAATACTTTCGCATCAAAGGTCCTACACCCAACAGTGGCTTGTCAGCAAAGTTACTGTCATGAACTGACAGCTATAATCCATAAACCCGATCTCTCTGATCCAATCATACATTATAAGAGAGATTCAGCAATTACCTTGCAAGCAACTGCAAAAGCACAGTGCAGGACAAGTGCAGATATAGATATCCTGTGGAAGATCTATAGCCTTGAAGCTGCGTATTCTATTCCAGACTGGGCAAATCCTCTTAAGCTACCTGATGAGATAAATACAAGTGGAATCATATTTCATATACCTAGAAATGTCTTATTTTATGGCTTTTATCATGTAAATATGACCATGACAGTGTACCTTCCTGCATATAATATAAAAATCATGGAGTCTGATTCAGTATTTCTCCAAATTCTAGAAAATGACTTGGTCGCAATCATAGCTGGTGGTTTGTTCCGGACAGTTGGTGTTTCTGATCATTGGACTTTGGATGCATCATCTTCTTCTGATCCTTCTTCAGCCAACCCCCTTGAAGGAATCACCTTTAATTGGTATTGCACCAAACGGGAATTGGACTATTCAACAATGAGGTTGAGCCCAGAGGGGAAATGCTCTCCAAATCAAGTAGATATACGCTGGACACATTCAAGTGCTCCAGTTCAAAAAGTAGAACCTAATACATTTCAGGCAAACACAAAATATTATTTTATTCTAGTAATTCTGAAGCAGCACAAATCAGCTCATGCATTCCAAAGCGTTCATGTGCTGCCTGGTTCTGTACCAATACTGGATGCCACCTGTTTAGAAAATTGTGGGAAAACCATCAAAGTAACAGAGCGATTCATTCTGTCTGCAAGATGTCTAAATTGTGCAAAAACTAGCCAAACAGTCTACCTTTGGTCACTTCTTTCAGCAAACTCTAACGAAATACATTTTGATTGGGCTTCCAAAACTACAACTGGGAGATCAAAGCCATACATGCATATAAATTCACTGGCATTCAGATACATGGAAGACAAATTCTATACTCTTAGCCTGAAAGTAAGCACAGAGGGTAAACCATCAGCTGTTTATAGGCATTCGTTTTATGTTAGCTCTCCACCTGAGACTGGAAAATGTATCATTTATCCAAGGGAAGGCATAGCATTCCGTACAAAATTCATTGTCCAGTGTACTGGATTTGAAGGGAAAAATGGACCTCTTACATACAAAGTGATAGCACATTCAGATCTAACAAGAATGACTGCAATATCTTCTGTGCAAAATAATACATTTGGAATAATAGTGTATATTGGTCATCAGCAAAAAACCCCTCCATCATTTCTTCCTGCTGGTATTCCATCTAAAAAGTATGCCTTAGACATATATGTTCAAGTATATGATGCCTATGGAGTATTTTCTGTAGTAAATTTGGAAGCAAATGTTTATGATCCAAGAAGTAAACCAACTGTTCTTCTCCGTGAACTGTATGGTTTAATTAGTGGGCAAAGTGGCCCTATGTCCCTTTTCCTTGAAACTAAAGATTACTTTAATATAGGTTTTTTTACCTATATGGTGGCCTCTGTATTAAATAATCTTGAGACTTCGCCAACCAGTCAAGGCTCTAAAACTGATTTGCGGGAACTCCTCCTGAATGTGTCTGCAGAGATTCCTTTGACTCAAATACAGATGATAACCCAAACGGTCTCAAGTATTTGTCAAGTGACACAGGATGCTAATGAAGTTAATAGGAAAGCACAACTGCTTGCGGTCAGAAGACTAAAAGAGGCCACTGAAGCTCTAAAAAGGCTCAGGGACAAAGATCTAGGGTCACAGGAAGCAGAAGTCCTTGGCAATGGTATATTTACTGGCTTGTCCAATGTGTTGAGTGCTTCTCTCTTAAACCGTGGAAATGTCAATGTCAATGCAATTAAAGAAATAATTTCTGTGGCAGGAATATTAGCTGACCTCGTCTTACAAGGTAAAGTCCCCGGGGAACATGAAACTAACATGGAAGCTAAAAACTGGTCAATTCACTTATGGAAGGGTGAAAAGTCAGAGGTTGCTAGGACTTTCTCTAAGGGAAGACAATCCAAGAACTACTTTTATCCTCAGCTGAAGCAGGAGAACCACGCTGAGTTACCAGCAGATGCTGTGGTTTCCACAGTTCATTATGTGTTTGAACAGAATCCCTTCCCTTGGATACTGAATACAGCAGATATTCATACAGTAGTGACTGGATTCAAAATGGTAGGAGGCAAAGCGAATGGTGATATCTTAGGGGTTACCCCCGAGGTGGTGGAAGTTATCATGGCAAGGAAAAATAAGGACTTTGCAACATTTAATCTGACAATTGGGCCAGATAAAAAGCTTTCCAAAACAACTGGTGGATTTAGTATTAAAGTAAAAGGAAACTTCAAGTATGTATTTATCCAGATTTTGTGCAATATGGAAGTTACTTTCAACATATCTATCTATATGGGACTCAATGTCAGCCATTCTCCAATAGCTTCTTATATTGTTTTCCATGACAAACCTCCAGTACCACGTGAAATGAATGTTGGCATCACTAACTGTGCATTTAAGGCTGTGCGTATACTTTGTCTTCCTCAGTCATTGCTTCAGTCCCCACTCCAAGGCAATAAAGCAAACAAGTGGAACCTTTCAGTTGTACTACAATCACACCCAATTGTGAGAGGACAAACCACAAAGATTGTCCGCATTGCTGTTTATACACCCAATTGTCTAGATCTGGATGGCATTCAGAAACCGTGGGAAGAAGGATTGTGCCGCCTGGGCTCTCAGACCACCTGGTCCAAGATACACTGCATCTGTGAAGCAAAAGCCCACAGCACAACAAGTAGACTTCGATCACTGGAGGTTTCTCATCCTGTCAGATTCGTAGCTGGCAACTTCATTTTGTACCCTAATCCTTTGGATATAAACAAGGTCCTCTCAGCAAACTTTGACACAAATCCAGTGACACTGCTGGCTGTGTTTTTCATTTTTTCAGCCTACATCTTGTGTACTACCTGGGCCATGATCAAAGATAAAGCTGATTTGAAAAGAAAAAACAAAATACTAGTCTTACCTGACAATGACCCCTATCATAAAGTGCGCTATGTGGTCACTGTATACACAGGAAGTCGTTTGGGATCAGGAACCACAGCAGATGTTTTTATTGAATTGATAGGTAAAAATGGTGTCAGTAATGTACATCACTTGAAACACCCCCAGTTTCCAACTCTCTTTCGTGCAGCTGTTGACACATTTCTCCTAACTACTAAATATGATTTAGGGGATCTTCTTTCCGTTCATGTCTGGCACAATACAAGGGGTTCCTCCCCTAACTGGTTCTTAAGCAGAATCAAAGTACAAAACATGCACACTAAAGACTCTTGGCTGTTTATATGTAGAAACTGGTTAGGTCTTGGCAAGGCTGATGGCAAAATAGAACGAACAATTATTGCTAAAAGCCTAAAATCAAGCTTAGATAAAATGGATTACTTCTTGATAAGCTTTGCCAAGGACTTGGAAGACAATCACATATGGCTCTCAATATTTTCTCAGGTTGTCACCGGTTCTTTCACAAGGGTACAGAGGGTCTCTTGTTGCTTAGTAATAATGCTATGTAATTTGCTATTTAACATCATGTTCTTCAGTGGTGCAGACGATCGGGAGATTCTATCAGTGCAACTACGGTATCTGAAATCCATGTATATTGGATTTGTGAGCGCTTTGTTTTCTATTCCTTTACAATTAACCATACAAATCTTATTCACATATTCCGAGGAGAGGCCTTTGCTGCAAAACACAAGAAATGGGTCAAAAGGAAACCCCTCCCTTATGCCTGAAATCACTGAGAGAGAAGGCAAACCAGCCTATTCAAATGGGGAAAACCAGCACCTGCCATTATCAGAAAGCAATGCTAGCAACAGTAATGCAACAGACAAGGACACAAGCACTGCTCACGAAAATGAGGAGCCGCTGAACCCAGGGTTCATGTTCTTTTATAAGGTGCCACGCTTTCCATGGTGGTGCAGATATGTCTCTTGGATCCTGGTCTTTATCATATCTGGAGTTTCTTCGTGTTTCATTATATTATATGGTTTGACCTATGGCTATACAACATCAATGGAGTGGTTTATAGCATCCGTGACATCATTTTTTGAGAGTGTGTTTTTGCTGCAAACCATGAAGTTGACTCTCATATCAGCTATGAGTACTATAAGTCTCAAATACTGTAGAAACATCCCCTGGATAAACACAGAACAGTACCAGAATATGAAACTGATCCAATCAAGTGTGGATGAGAAAGATCTGAGAAAGATTCGCCAGGATCTTGCCAGAGTTAGACACAGCAAGGAATATGAACCTCTAACAGAGGATGAAGTCATAGTCTTGAGGAAAAGAGTAAGGGCTCAACACTTAGCATTTGTGTTTGTAAAGGACATTGTAATTCACCTTATCTATTCATCCTGTGTTTTCATTGCTGCATATCCCACAGAACCCACCACCACTTTTTATTACAATAAAGCTATATATAATCAATTCTCAATTGGTTTATCAGATGTACATAAACTGGAGCATATTTACATGTGGACGAGCAACGTCTTTCTGCCCTTAATACATAATGACTACCACCCTACCTATGTTTCAGAATCTTGGTCTAAAATTCTTGGTTTGCCCAGAATGAGGCAAGTAAGAGCAAAGAATACTGAAAAGAAATGTTTCCCTGCTCGCAACTTTGTGCATGGTCATATGATGAGTGAAAGCCACTGCCGCTATAAATTTAACAGTGATCCAGAAGATCAAAGTAACTATCTTGGGTCATGGACAATCCCAACCAATCAACCAGCTTCCGAGCACTCCAGCAGTTTTCAAGGATTTACATACCAGTCGGACATTGACCAATGGGAATATAAATCGTATGGTCTTGTAGATTCATATGGGCCTGGAGGATATTCCTTTTATTTTTTCCCTGGAGAGCAACGACCCAATACAACAATGAGGATGGATGATTTGCAAAGAAACAACTGGCTTGATAATCGGACCTGGGCAGTGATTTTTGAGTTAACAACTTTTAATCCAGATGTGGATCTATTCTGCAGCATTTCTATCGTATTTGAGACTACTGATGTAGGTGTCGTTAATTCAAGTATGACAGTTCATTCTTACAAACTCTCTATTTTCCAGTATGAACCCACCTCTAAGAGGGTTGTGTATGGAGTTATAGTGTATATTCTTGCCTTTTACCTTGCTGATGAATTTAACATGTTACGTCAAGAAAGGATAGGTTATCTTCAAACAGCTACCAACGTAAATAACTTTGCAATAAAGACAACTTCTATGTTTTTTTTGTTGTTAATTGCACTGAAATTTAAGCTGGCATTTACACTGTTGGAATTTCATCTACTTAATCCAGAAGAATTTGTTCCCTTCCATGTAATTTCCCAAATCGATCAACTCTTTATGATGATTTCAGGTTTTTTGGTCTTCCTCCTGCTTTTGAAACCATACCGATATTTCAGATTCTTGTACAATATGCGCCTTGCAGAAAAAACAATGTCAGTAGCTTTTCCTGAGTTGGTTAATATGACTTTGCTTGCAGCCGTATGCTTTTCTTTATTCACATCATTTGGGTACCTAACATTTGGCCAAAGTGAGTGGAGTTTTCATACTTGGATTCTTTCCCTCCAGACTGTAGTTTCATATTGTTTTGGAGCAGTTAACATGGCTGATCTTTCATCCAACCTCTGGCTAGGGATATTTTTTCAGGCTTCATTTATGTTTACAATGATGTTTATTTTCATCAATTTATGGAGAGCCCTAATAATCACTACTTATAAGTCAATGAAACAACCTACTTATGAACAACATTCTGATGAAGCAGAAGCAATAAACTTTGTGGTTCTGAAGATCCAAAGCATTTGGTTTTCCATCACCCGTCAGACACCACCCACAAGCGATGGTGATCATGTCAACACCGTAATATTTGGAAGATCTGTGGCCGAGGATGACTATGTGTGCGGCTTGAGAAGCAGGCAAGTAAATGGCAAGAAAGTTGTTTATCTTTCTGTTTGAGAAAGAGTAAATGGTGAATAAATTGCATAATATTTCTATCCCAAGCTGATCTCCACAGAGTTTCCATTCTCTTCCTTCATAATTATTTCTACTTCAGTTGTTTGTTGTCTCATTTTAAATTGATTCTATTTGGGGTTTCAAGTATGAACTTGTAAGAGAGAGGGCTGGCAGAGAGCAGCCCACTCTGCTTACTTCTACCAGCTGGGAGAGCGGCAGCAAGAGCAGCAAGGCAGGGAGGAGGTTCCAGGGCTCTAGCAGAATACTGGAGCCTCAGCTGCAGTTGGGAAGCAGAGAAGAAGGGGTGGAGCCAGCTGCATCAAAGGGTGGAAGGGAGGGGGAAGAACCAACGGCAGCTGAGGAGAAAGGTTGGACACTACCGTAGTGCCAGGAGGGGCATTTTGGGGACCAGTCTTAAAGACTGAGGCAGAGCCTGCCAGACGCCATTGCGGGCTTCTCATCCATGCAGAGAAGACATGATTTGAGACATCTCACCACTGTATATAGCATGCACAATAAAACTCTGAAAATCCAGAGGATGTGTGGAGTGCTTACTTGGGAGTAGCCAACACCCATCTGTGACAGCAAGCCCGCAATCTTTTGATGGCTACCCTGAGGGGAGAGGGCTGCGAATGTAGCAGCTGGCATGAAGTTGGCAGCATCTAAAGCAGAAGAGAGAGATGCCAAGGGAGGATTGGCATGCGTGAGGGGAGCAGCAGAGAGCAAGCTGCAGCCAGCACCCTGCAACTATGGAACGGCTCAAACACCAGGTAGGCACCCGGGCACAGGGGAAGCCAGGCTTAGTGAACCGAGCAGCTCTGAACACAGCCAAGCCGGAGGAGCGGAGGCTGGACAAGCAGAGAGGACACTCGGGACGGCTGAGGAGCTGATTGCCGCCACGGGCCAGCATTTTGAAGGGCGACCCTCAGCACAAGCTGGCTCTAAGGCTGAGAGGCATGGTGGCGTGGAAGGGCAGGAGGCTGAGAGGCGAGTCCGGGCAGAGGGGACAGACGGAGGGGAAAGGCAGCGGTCACAAGTTCCCATACAGTCCCGGGGAGGCAGCTGCAGCCCAGCACAGACCCCTCCAGCCAGATGTGATGCGAGGGACAAAGCCCGCGCGCGGGTACTTTCAAACGCTGACGCGGGAAAACAGAGGGAAGAGAAAGGCGGGAGATGCCTCCTTACAATGCACCCAGCCTCTTGGTGGAACACTGCCCCCAGAGGAAGGAATGGCGAGAGCAGGCAGGCACAGACACAAGCCTGGATGCCAGATCAGGAGGGGAGGGGCCAGGCGGAGCACCAACAACTGAGCCCTCCTGTAACACCCCACAGCACGACAAAGAAATGGAAGTGAGTCTGCAGCTGCCAAGAGGCCAGACCCAGGAGACAGTCGGGCTTCTCTGCAGGGGCAGCAGCAACGATTTCCTATCGGTGGACTTGGCTAAGCAGAATCAGATTCCCATTTTCCCAAGGGAGCTGCCCATGAGCGTCTTGACCATAGGCGGCAGGGAATTGCAGGAGGGCGAGGTCACGCAACAGACCCCCTCTCTAAAGATGACAGTGAACAAGCACTCAGAAGTGCTAGCTTTTGACTTAATGGACAATGACCCTGTGGGCAGCCAGCGCCAGGGAGATCTCACCTTTGGAGATGCAGACAGCAAGGAGCACTGCAGGAAAGGAGGAGAACACCGAGAGTGCGCAGCCACTGTGGCCATCGTGAAAATGAAAGAAGCCGAATCCTCAGAGATGGGGATGAAGGAAGAGGAACTGAGCAAACTCACCAAAGAGGACACTTTTACCCAGAACATAGGGAGGGACTTGAGGGAGGAAAAGGGGGCAGGGGAAGGGCTTGCAGAGAAAGAGGGGTTACTCTTTAGCAATGACGCCCTGTATATGCCCCAAGACTCCCTCAGAGGGAAGATTCTCAAGCAAGATCATGACAACCCCACGGAGGGGCATGCAGTACACGTCTTCACGAGGCTCACGCCCAGTAAGGCCAGTCTTCCCAGAGCAGGGGGAGGGGGAGATTGGGGGACCACCTATTGAGGCATGGGGTGAGAGGAGGGAGACAGTACCCCAACAACTGGATGGAGACTTGGCAAGGGGCAATGAGGCTTACAAGGAGGGGGCAGACCATCACAGGGGACTGGAGAAGGTTTTCCAGGGAGGGGACAGGGTCTGGCTGTGGTCAGAAGGCCTTCCCATGGGGGGAAGGGGGAAGAAGCTGGCACCCAGAAGGCTGGGGCCCTTCAAGGTTCTGACACAGATCAACCCTGTCACCTTCAGGGGGGAAGTACCTACAGCGAGAAAGGTCCATCCCGTGGGTCACAGGTCTTTGCTCTCACGCTTCAGGGAAAGCCCAAGGTTCAGAGGACGTAACACTCATCCAACACAAGACGCTGACAGGAGGGAGGGGGAGGAAATCACACAAGAGACACTAGACAGAAGGGTGGAGGGAGAAGGCAGCCAAGAGGTTCCAGAAAGAAGGGAAGAGGAGGAGGCCCACAGTGCCACAGCGAGCCCGGGCTCCCAATGGGGGGAGGAGAGGGTTAGAATGTCTGATGGCCAGGCAGGGCACTCCTGCTTCCCAAAATGCGGAGGCACCTACGCACACCATGCAAGGGGAGGGCCGTGCACTGGAACTGCACACTCCTTTCTCCCACAGACCCAAACCACCACACGTCAGTAGCACAGGGAACACAAAGGGGGAGGGCGATCCCAGGTGGGGAGCAGGGGAGACGCAGACCCAAGGAGCCCTCCGGGAATCGGAAGCAATTTTCCAGAGGGAGGAGGAGGATGACAACGGAGGGGACTACACGGACCAGCCACCCAGCACCGACTGGGAACAGGGTTTGACATACACTACAGCAGAGGAGAAAGACCTGTCAGGCTTCCAGCCCTCTTTACAGCCACCAGACCAGGCAACACAATCCTCAGGAGGGGGGGAGAGGGGGCCTGGAGGAGGGGTGGATGTAAGAGAGAGGGCTGGCAGAGAGCAGCCCATTCTGCTTACTTCTACCAGCTGGGAGAGCGGCAGCAAGAGCAGCAAGGCAGGGAGGAGGTTCCAGGGCTCTAGCAGAATACTGGAGCCTCAGCTGCAGTTGGGAAGCAGAGAAGAAGGGGTGGAGCCAGCTGCATCAAAGGATGGAAGGGAGGGGGAAGAACCAACGGCAGCTGAGGAGAAAGGTTGGACACTACGGGGACCTGTAGTGCCAGGAGGGGCATTTTGGGGACCAGTCTTAAAGACTGAGGCAGAGCCTGCCAGACGCCATTGCGGGCTTCTCATCCATGCAGAGAAGACATGATTTGAGACATCTCACCACTTTATATAGCATGCACAATAAAACTCTGAAAATCCAGAGGATGTGTGGAGTGCTTACTTGGGAGTAGCCAACACCCATCTGTGACAGAACTCTTATACAAAATTGGGACAAGGATAGTATCCTGTGTTGATAATTTAGTTCAATGTCCTTTAATAGACCTGTCATCCCAAGCAGAGCCTGGAGGAGTGGGTCAGATGCTCACTTTTTCCACTCCCCCCCTCTCTCTTACACACGAGAGAGAGAGAGCTAGCTTTTGTCCACTCAGAAGGTCTGTCTGTCTGTCTGTCTATCGATCATATCACAAAGCCTCCTTCTCCTGCACTCAGCCCCACATGCATAAAGATACACACACAGGCTATGTACACAAGGCAGTTTAAAGCGGATTCGATCTATCCAATATTTTCATTTTTTAAAGGATTATCCACATGAGATTGTCCTCACCCAAGTGGCAAACTGCACTTTACCCCCCTTTAATTTGAATTCTTCCAATCTGCGGGAAATGTGGTAAGGAAAAAAAATACAGCATAGAATCAAATGTTACCCAACTTCTTGTACTGAAGCACATTGTATGGGTAGGTTTTAAAAACATGTTCAGGGATAAAATAAAAAAATTCCTTCAGTAGCACCTTAAAGACCAACTAAGTTTATATTTTGGTATGAGCTTTCGTGTGCATGCACACTTCTTCAGATACACTAGAAACAGAAGTGTCAGACCCTATATATATATACAGAGGGTGGTGGGGGTGGGTGGGAATGGGAGATGGGCTGATGGGAGTGGTAAACCTGTAGATGGGTGTTAATGGCTGCTGATGGCTGCAATTAGTCCTGGGCTGAGGTGCTAAAGAAAGCTTGATCATGCATAATGAGATAAGAATCCGATATCTCTATTCATCCCAGGTGCTTCCATGGTTTTAAGCTTGGTAATGATTTCCAATTCAGCAACTTCCCTTTCCAGTCTGTTCCTGAAATTTCTCTGTAATAAAACAGCTGCTTTGAGATTTTGTATAGAATGTCCTGGGAGATTGAAGTGTTCTCCTACTGGTTTTTCAGTCTTATGGTTCCTGATGTCGGATTTATGTCCATTTATCCTTTGGCGTAGGGTTTGGCCTGTTTGTCCAATATAGAGAGCTGAAGGGCACCGTTGGCATTTGATGGCATACACAATGTTAGAAGATGAGCAATTAAATAGTCCTGAGATGGTATGTTGGATGTTGTTGGGGCCAGTAATGATGTTGTCCGGGTGTATGTGGCAGCAAAGTTGGCATCTGGGTTTATTGCAGGCTCTGGTACCAGTGTCCATGTTAAGTCTGGTGGTTGTATTATTGTGGGTGAGGAGTTGTTTAAGATTGGGTGGCTGTCTGTAGGCAATGAAAGGTCTTCCTCCCAGAGCTTGAGAAAGGGAGCTGTCATTGTCCAGGAGAGGCTGTAGATCTCTGATGATGCGTTGTACTGTTTTAACTTGGGAGCTGTATGTGATGACTAGTGGTGTTCTGTTATTTTCTTTTTTGGGTCTGTCTTGCAGCAGGTTCTCCCTAGGTATCAGTCTGGCTCTGTTGATCTGTTGTTTAACTTCATCAGGTGGATATTTTAGTTCTAAAAAGGTTTGCTGTAGATCTCTTAGGTGAGATTCTCTGTCTGTAGAGTTGGAACAGATACGGTTGTAACGTAGGGCCTGTCTTTAAGGTGCTACTGAAGGAATTTTTTTATTTTGCTTCGACTCAGACCAACACGGCTACCTACCTGTAACATGTTCAGGGATGTTTATGTGGGTGCCATTTTATCACCACACTCCCCTACTTTCATTGGTGAGGCATTCCTTGGTGAGCTGCTGGTGAGACTGAGCACACGCGATCACACTTAAAAAAAAAAAAGACAACTGGCTATTTTGTTCCAAGTCTGGCATATCAGAAAACTTGCATCTCATAAATGAATGAATGAATGAATGAATGAATGAATGAATGAATGAATGGCTCACTGCACAGACAGACAAACACTTGTGCACATGCCCACAAGGGACCTCGGATTTCCAGAACACTCAGAGGATTTTGTTGTTTGTTGTTGTTGCCATCCGTCTGTCTGAAGAGACAGTGGAGTGTGCGCCTCTGGGGGCAAAGTCAAACTGTTGAAGAATCACAGCATTTGCTGTGGCTGCAGAGATCAATAACTCATAACTGCTGCCTCCCACATTTTGCTGCATCAACAGCACCAAAGTGGCTTGAGCAGTGTGTCTGGAGGTCCTCGGCTGCCCAGACAAGACCTCCTTCTCAGCCTCAGTGATGTGGTCCAAAAGAAAGCAGAGCAATGCGTTTAGCACCAGCTTGGCTGCAGGAGTTGCTGAAAGGAGGTATATAGAAGGTGCCATCCAACCATGTTCAGGGAAGTTTTTAAGGTGTGACATTTTAATGTATTTTTAATCTTTGTTGGAAGCCGCCCAGAGTGGCTGGGGAAATTATTATTATTATTATTATTATTATTATTATTATTATTATTATTATTATCATTAACTTGGGTACGTCACTCTTAGTTTGTGTAGGGTTTATTCCTTAGCCTTTTCTTCCCCTGAAGATAGGCAGCAGTTGTTTATGATCAGTTTACCTTCTCCTAGATGGGCTATCTTCCTTGGTCGACCAGCCCCATACTTCCTTCTATAGCATGGGTGGAAGCTTCCTTCTTGAATCTTGACCATTGGACCCACAATTGGTCTCATCTGCGGAGCCTGTCTTCGGACCCACAATTGGTCTCATCTGTGGAGCCTGTCTTCGGGGGGACCGAGGGCGGACAAACTACCCCAGAAGGAGCACAACATGTCCCCTACTAGAGGCACTGTTTTTCTCCTAACATCCCATAGAAGCAGTAATTGAGGGGATGAGGAGACATACAGTGTGAATACATTCCATCAAGCACCACCCACAATTGTGGATTGGAAATATTGAGATAGAGTTCAACTGAATGCATGCACAAAAGTGCACATGGGAAAATCGGATTTGTGTATGTGCTTTAATATTCCCCCTTTATGTACATAGCCATAGTCTGTCATGTGTGCACTCACCCAAAGTGCACCAGGATTGTGAGGTTTAAACCTCCACTTGCACCTCCCCACCTCCCCACTGCCATACCCTCCAACATTTTCTCACCCAAATCTGGTGCACCCCCTTTCCCGCACCATGCTGTGCCCCTGTCCCCCCATCACCTCAGCCTCCTCAGCCTTTTTTGCGGTCTTCTTGGCCTCACAGCAGCCTCACCGTGGCTGCCGGAAGTGGTTCATGCGCTTCCAGAAGTGTGCTTCTAGATGTGCTGTACCCACTTCCAGGAGTGCAGTGGAGGCTGCTAGGGAGGCCGCGGCAGCTATCCTGGCTGCCACATCGGAGGAGGCAGCGGCAAGACAGCGGAAGCAAGACATCCTCAATTTCAAACAGAAGCCACAGTGGCTTCTGTAAATCTCACACTAAACAACTCTGTATATAGTTTACAAAAACACGTTAACAGTAATATACAGATTCATGAAACAGAGATTGAAATCTGGGTATCTCGTTGTTGGAGTGTCGTTGGAACTGCACCACACAAGTGTACACAGAGAGAGTTTCTCTCATGGACTTGAAGTGCTGTATAGTACTGTTAATGAGTTTTTGTAAACTATATGCAACGTTGTTTAGTTTGTGGTTTATGTATTCCTTGGGCTTCTGTAAATCTGGCCTATCCCAGACAAAGCTGATTTGTGCTGGAAGATTGACTGATGGTCCTGTGTGGAGGAACGCCATTGTATATCTAATTGTAAAGAAATGGCAAAATAAAGTAATGATTTCATGAGGCTACTTAGAGGATGCCTTTAACACACAGGACTGGTTTCTGTTGACTTACCCCTCTCCCCTACATCCCCAACACTCTTCTTTTATCTTATACAGTAGGTCACAAACTACAGTGGCCTTTGGTGAATTAGGATACGAGCTCTTTATTTTAGCGTATTTGTAAACCATTTGTTCTGTATTTTCACAGAATCATAGAATCGGAAGAGACCACAAGGGCCATTCAGTCCAACCCCCTGCCAAGCAGGAAAAACCATCAAAGCATTCCTGACAGATGGCTGTCAAGCCTCCGCTTAAAGACCTCCAAAGAAGGAGACACCACCACACTCCTTGGCAGCAATTTCCACTGCTGAACAGCTCTTACTGTCAGGAAGTTCTTTCTAATGTTTAGGTGGAATCTTCTTTCTTGTAGCTTGAATCCATTTTTTTTGAGATTTCATTGTAGGCTGTTCTTTTTCGTGAATTGCCTTTGAATTCCATTCCTGTGGAAAGCTGAGGTATACATGTTTTAAATATCACATGTTTTACCACTTACTCATTCTAATAGTGACCTCTAATAGTGTCATTAACATGCATGACAAATTCAGCTTGAAGGAGGGAGAAGTGAAGGGGGAAAGGAGAAGTTATTTAGGCTAAATTTCTGTGTGCGTTGTGTACTCAGTGGTTCTGCCAAAGACTTCATAGGAAGAGTTGGCTTGAAAGAAAAGAGAGGCATCTTTTACCCAAAAGCCAACAGGTAGCAGTTGTAATATGTTCCCATCTCTCATGGGGTAATTTACAGAGAAAATTCAAGACCTGGGATTTCCAGTGCTTATGGGATTCATAAGATATAGAAATAAGCATACATGCTATTTAGATGGAATATAATCCTGGGAAATAATCACTCAAGCTCCAGTTTTATCAAAGCCATTGCCTTTTCAAAATAAAAGTCCTACCAAACATTCTCCATTAAAATGTAATAGATACATCTGGGCAACATGGCAATAATAGGGGTTTATACAAATCCAAGGTAATGTGATATGTGAGGCCTATGAAGAGGAGTGTGGGATTCAACCACAGAAAAAGACTATTGTGGCCATATTGAAAATGGGCATGAGTTGCCTAAGGCAACAGCGGGAAGGTTCTAGAATCCATGCAGACTTTCTTTTTGTGCTGTTGCCAGGAGATAACTGTTACTACTGAATCAGGTTTATTTTTCTTGTCAATGATGAGATCCCTTTTATGTCATGTCTTCCTCTTCTGTTGTTCATGTTGCTTGCAATACCGAGTGGCAACTCCTCTTGGTCTCCTACCACCGCCATTGTTAGTCACTTGTTCAAAGCCAGAAAATCGTGTTTATCAACGTCAAGATAATGAACTCCAGGTTTCATGTCTGTGGGATGAATACATTGAATTGTGCTACTCAAGAGCACGAGGACTGAATTCTAAAGAGAGAGAGACAGACTTACAAGCTGCTCCTCATTGCCAGTGGTACCGAGATTCCATCCTGGTAAACAGTACAGACAACTGGTTAGGTGAGTTGGTGCTGGGTCAAGGCCTGCCAGGGGAAGGTCCCCATCCACCATGGGCTTATAGTCGGATCACAGTACAGTGTACATCAACTTTGTGCTCTGCACCCTTGTGCTTTCACCACAACCTGAGCATTGAGATTACCGGGCAAGATGTCCGACTTTTCCTGCTCTGGCCACGCACCCTTCCAGTTTTTGAATGGCAGCCAGTGCGCCTGGGTTGGTGCGCACGCCTTAAGAGTTCTTCATGGAGCTATCGCTTCAGGAGCCAAGGGGGTAGTCCAGAAGACCTCCTCATCCCCAGCAACCAGCACAGTGAACCACTTCCATTTGCTGGCTACCCTAATGCAGAATTGTACCAGGTCTGCACATCGTACTATAGCTATCACCTGACTGTGTGCTATCCCCATCGTGGATTCTATACTGCTTCAGTCAGTGTTCAGCATCGACCTCTGATCAGCCTTAGCATAGAATTATATGTGGAGCCTGCCCTGTTGCATGTCTTTAGTCTACATTCCAAATTGCTGAGCCAACCACATGGGACAATCAGCCTTTCCTGGAGTCTTCTACAGCTCAGCCAAGGAATAGTAGCTTATAAACTATTAAGCACGCATGATACAAGAGAATGGTCTCACTTCTACAGTTATAATCCTTTTGCTCAGCAAAGTGATTTCTGTGCTGTTCCCAAGTCACAAAATTCCAGGGAGAAAGTGGTGGCCAGTGTCTATTTTCGTACTAATGAGAAGATGCCTGAAAAGCTGGCAGGAAAACTTGATTTCTTTAATGAGACTTTGATTTTCAGAGCAAGCACTGGAGCCGCAACTTATCTCACACTCAATCCACAGATAACCAGAAGAGGCATCTACATTTTTAGCCATACACTGGGATTGTACTATTCTACCCAGGAGGACAGCACTACCCCTACCACTAGGAAGGGCTACAGCTCCCACTATATCTTTTACGAGGAGCAGAGCCTCTGTTACCTGATCATTGTTGAATTCATGCAGCTGCAATTGTCCAGGTTCAGCATCCATGTGTATCTGAACCGGAAAGGGACTCTGTTCAGGTCTCTAGGAGAAAAAGATATTGACGTTCACGTTTTCAATAACAGTTCTCCTGAAGACAGTTTTGTCTATATTGTGTGGTTTATTCCTGTGCAACATCCACTGCTGCAGTGTGAGTGGACCTTCAACCTCCAACTTTTTGATTCTAGAGGCGAGTACCCAATTAAGAACTATACTTTCACCTACATAAATCGTGTCAAAAATGCAATGCAATTCATTTCTAATTCTTTCTTAACTTTCAACTCTGCCCTCTTCACTGGTTTTGTAGCAAAGGTGAAATGCATTGGAAATGGACTTATGCCAACTATTTTAAAAGCCACAGTCAACACTTATGCTTCAAAGGCCCTCAGATTTAGCATAGCTTGCCATCAAGAACGCTGTTCTATTAAAGAAATTAGGATCCAGAAGCCAGACGCTTCTCAACGTGTGGTATATTATACCCAAGGAACAGAGTTTACTCTGACTGTTGATACACGTATCACTTGTCCAGGTCCTAATCAAACAAATGTCACCTGGAACATCTATAAAGTTCCAGATCTGACTACTGCACCAGATTGGTCAAAACCTTTTAATCCACCTGGCATTGGAAAAAGAAATTCCACCATATTAAAAGTACCTGGTCATGTCTTAGATAATGGCTTGTATCTCTTTAATTTTACAATGAAATTAACCTCCTTGGATACATGGAAGAGCATGGAAAGATCTGATTCACTGTTTGTCAAGATTGGATCAGATCCTTTTGTGGCTGTCATTGCTGGAGGCAGTATCCGGACAGTTGGATTTTCTGATGAGTGGATACTTAATGGATCTGCATACTACAATGGTGAGGCAGTCCAACCCTCTAAAGGGCTGTCCTTTACGTGGTATTGCAGCAAACAAAAAACAGACTACACATCAATGATTCTAAGTGAAAATGGGAAATGTCATCCAGATCAGGTAGATTTAAAATGGATAACATGCTCTGTTCCAGTTCAAAGAGTGCAACCTGAAACACTTCAAGGAAATAATGTGTACTATTTTCGCCTGGTGGTTCAAAATGGTAGCAGAATAGCTCAGGCTGAACAAATCGTACATGTGCAAGCTCCTCCTGCCATAATCCTAAATGTCACATGCATTGAAAATTGTGGTGAGTCAGTCATTCCAACAGAAAGATTTTGTCTTTCTGGCAAATGTCTCAATTGCAGAAGTGGCAAATCTCTCTATTACTGGTCACTTTACTCAGCACACTCCAGTGAAATAAATTTTGACTGGTCTTCAAAAACTACAACTGGAAGATCCAGTCCATATCTGCACATAAATGCTTATGCATTTGTATCCATGGCAGAGCAGTCATTTACATTTAACCTGAAAGTCACCACAAAGGAAGGACAGTCAGCCATCTATGAATATTCTTTTTATGTGAATGGCCCACCTCAGATAGGAAAGTGTGTCATCAATCCAAAGATAGGCATGGCATTCCTAACAAAATTCATCATTCAGTGCAGTGGGTTTGAAGACAAAAATGGACCTCTTACATATAAAGTGATAGCATCATCAAACCAAATAAAAGCCAGGGCTGTATCTACAATAGAGAATAATGTTTTGGGAATAATAGTGTATGCTGGTCATAAGCGTAAAACTCCCCGCTCTTTTCTTCCAGCTGGTATACCATCTCAGAACTCTACCTTAATCATATATGTTCAAGTGTATGATGCCCTTGGAGCATCTTCTCAGGTAATATTACAAGCAACAGTGTATGATCAAATAAAAAATAAACCAACTGGTGTTGTTCTGCATGATCTACATGATTTAATCAGTGGACCAACCGCTCCTATGACAACTTTGCTAGCAGCTAAAGATTACTTTAATATAGGTTATTTTGTATATATGGTGGCCTCTGTATTAAATAATATAGAGACTTCGCCAACCAATCAAGGCTCTAAAACTGATTTGCGACAAATCCTTCTTAATATAACTACGAGCATACCTACATATGATGTTCTGAAAATAAACCAAGTGATTTTGAGTATTTGTCAGGTAACACATGAAACTACTGAAGTAAATAGGGAATCACAACTGCTTGCAGTCAGAAAACTAAAAGAGGTCAGTGAAGCCCTAAAAAGGCTCAGGGCCAACGACTTAGGTTCTAAGGAAGCAGAGATCCTTGGCAGTGGTATATTTATAGGGTTGTCCAGTGTGCTGAGCGCTTCTCTCTTGAACCATGGAAATGTCAATGCCAATGCAATTAAAGAAACCATTTCAGTGACAGAAATATTAGCAGATCTAGTCTTACAAGGTAAAGTCCCTGGGGAGCAAGAAACTAACATGGAGACTGAAATCTGGGCCATGCATTTACGGAAAGATGAGAAATGGGATGTTTCAGGAACTTTCTCTGACAGACAGTATTGCAGGAACTGCCTTTATACTGACCTGAAAGAGAGTAATCATACCGAATTACAGGTAGATGCTGTGGTATCCACTGTTCTTTATGAATTTGACAGAAATCCCTTTCCATGGTTGCTTTATACAGAAGATATTGGAACAATGGTGACTGGATTAAAAATGACAGCAACCAAAGCTAATGGTGACATAATGAGTATCACACCTCATGTGGTTGAAATGATCATGGCTAGAAAAGAGGAGGCCATCTTTGACTTGACAATAGGACCAGACAAAAATCTCCCCAAAACAACTGGTGGCTTTAGTTTTGAAGTAAAGAGAAGCTCCAAAGACATTTTTATCCAGATTGTGTCTAAAATAAATATTACTTTCCATGTATTTATATACCTAGGCCTCAATATCAGCCACCCCCCTGTAGCTGTCTATGCTGCTTCCCATTACAGTCCTCCTACACCAACTAAAATGGATACTGATGTCACTGACTGTGCGGTTAAGGCTCCATATATCCTTTGTCTTCCTCAATCATTGCTTTGGTCTCTTTTCCGGAGCAATAGAGCAGACAGACTAAATATCTCTATTGTCTTACAATCACATCCAATTGTCAGCGACCAAACCACAAAGATAGTTCGCATTGCTCATTTCGCAGCAGCCTGCCTAGACCTGGATGGAATTCAGAACCAGTGGAAAGAAAGGAGTTGCCGTCTTGGCCCTCAGACCACCTATTCCAAGATACATTGCATCTGTAAAGCAAAAGAGCGCAGCAGAAGAACAGCCATCCCCAGGCCATCAAGGACCTCAGGACTTGGTATCCAATTTTTGGCAGCCAAAGTACTTTTATTCCCCAACCAAGTTGATAGGAAAAGGTTCCTTTTAGCGCCGAGTGGCAAGAATCCTGTAACAGGGTTGACAGTTCTTGCTATTTTTATAATCTACATCTCCTTGACTATCTGGGTCATAAGGAAAGATAAAGTTGGCATCAGGGATCCGATCATAGATTTGCCAGACAACGATCCCTTTCACGAGGTGAGGTATCTAGTCACAATATACACAGGAAGTCGTATGAGATCCGGCACCAATGCTGACGTCTTCATTGAGCTGATTGGCCAAAATGGGGCTAGTGATGTACATCATTTAAAACATCCACAGTTCCCAGGGATCTTCCAGGAAGGATCCATTGACACCTTTCTCTTAACTACTGAGAGAGACTTAGGAAACATTTCTTCTCTTCATTTCTGGCGCAACAATCATGGCTTTGGTCCTAACTGGTTCTTAAGCCGAACCAAAGTGCAAAACATGGATACTAAACAGTCATGGCTATTTATATGTAGAAAATGGTTTGATCCTGGCAGGGATGATTGTCAAATAGAAAGGTCATTTGCTGTTACAAATCCCAATGTACCCTTAAGCAAGAGTGATTATTTTTGTATTATGATTAGCAATGACCTGTTCAGGAACCACCTGTGGCTGTCTGTCTTTGTTCATTTAGAAGATGACTCTTTCAGCAGATTCCTCAGGCTGACTTGTTGCTTAGCAATACTGTTAAGCTCCCTGATGTACAACACTCTGTTCTTCAGTACTAGGATTGCTCAAAATATTTATTCAGTAGAACTACAGTATATGAGATCTATAACAATTGGAATAGAAAGTTCTTTGACTTCAGTTCCTGTGCAATTGATTCTGGTAACCTTGTTTAAACATTTATCAAAGAAATATTCAAGCTACAATGCAGCTCAAGCTCACCCAAAAGGAAGGTCCTCCTTTTCATCTGAAAACCTTCGTGAAGAAGGCCATTTAAAAGCTGCTCCACCCTCAGAGATGAAGTCCCAGCAATTCCCCCACACAGACACCAATTCCAGCAATAATGTTGCAGCAGAAAATAAAACATTTTCTGAGAAAATACACAAACCACCGTCTGCTTGGTGGGTTCTATATATCGCCTGGATCATTGTGCTTTCTGTATCTGGTGTGTTCTCATTCTACATTGTACAACTTGGCCAGTCCTATTCCACTAAAACCTCTTCTGAATGGTTAATAGCCTCCATCACCTCATTTTGCCTAACTGTGCTTTTCCTTGAGACCTTTAGGGTAGTTATTTCTACAGCCTGGAATACCATTTATCCAAAATACTGCAGAAACATCCCATGGACAAGATACCAAGATCTTAAGTTTAATGTTAGAACTACCCCTGCAAATGAGATGAGAGAGTTACATGATAACCTCGTCAAACTTAGAGCTTCAAAGAAATACCAGCCAATGAAAGGCGAAGAGCTTATCACATTGAGGAGAAACGCAAGGGTTAAGGGTCTAGGTTATACTTTAGCAAAAAACATGGTCTGTCACTTTGTCTTCTTAACTTTAATTTTAAAGTATGCTCATCCTACAGAAACCACCAAGAGCTTCCGCTACAATCAATTTATGCGTAATACGTTTTCTCTTGGTTTATCTGAAGTAAATAAAGTAGAGGATATTTACAGATGGGTGAAAAATATCCTCCTGCCATTGATACACAATGACTATCAACCAACCTATCTTTCAGAGACCTGGTCCAAAGTCCTTGGGTTGCCCAGAATGAGACAAATAAGAGGTGTGCATTCTGACAGGGCATGTACCAATCTACATAGGTTTCAAAAAGCATTTCTGACAGATGTTCATTGTGTACGCCGATATGGAAGTGACCCAGAAGATCAAGCTGACTATAATGGGTCATGGTTAGCTCCAGTCAGTCGTCCAGTTGCCGATCCCACCAGCTTTTCAGGCTATACTTATGAACAAAGCATTGCTGAGTGGGAATATGAGTCCTATGGAGAATTAAACAGCTACCCATCCAGAGGATACAGCTTTTATTTTTTCCCAGGAGAACCACAAATAAATTCAACAGAAAGATTGAAGACTTTGGAAAGGAACACCTGGCTTGATGACAGGACCTGGGTAACTATTATTGAGCTGACCACTTTTAATCCAGATGCAGATCTGTTTTGCAGTATTTCTGTCATATTTGAATCTTCATATATTGGCCCTCTTATCAGCAGTGTGTCAGTTCATTCCTATATGCTCCCACTTTTAGCTGACCAAACCAGTATTCAATTTTTTTTATTTTTAAGCATTGTAGCTATACTTATATTTTATATTGTGGATGAATATCGCATGTTGCGTCAAGAAAGGCTGAATTATATAAAAACAGCTGCCAATTTAATTAATTTTGGAATTAAGACAGTCTGTATAATTTTTTTGCTGCTGGTTCTATTCAGATTTAAGCTTGCTTTTGAGTTAATGCAGTTTTATTTGTATAATCAAGACCAATTCGTTCCCTTCCATGCAGCTGCTCATTTCGATCGGGTCGTCAGAACAATGAAGGCATTGCTGGCTTTTTTCCTAGTTATGAAAACATACCGGTATCTCAGATTTATGTTTGATGTCCGCTTGGCCCAAAAAACGTTGTTTGAAGCTCTTCCTACAATTACTAACTTGTCTGTAGGAGGGGCCATATTTTTTTTTGCTTATATGTCAGTTGGGTATTTAGGATTTGGCCAACATGAAGCAGCTTACCGTACTTTGCTTTATTCCTTTACTACTGTGTTATCTTACTGCGCCTTAGCATTTAGGGGTACGGAATTTGCAGCTGATAGGCTTCTGGCAGGGTTCTTTTTAACTTCCTTTTTGTTTGTGATGATTTGCGTTTTCCTCAATTTATTGCAAGCTATTATGATCTCTGCTTATACGGAGGCAAAGAGATCTATCTATCCAGAACAGGCACATGAACCTGAAATGATGGATTTTGTGATCCAAAAGATCTACAGTGCGTGGGTTTTTGTGACCACTGGTACACGGCCCACAACACAGACAGTCATTTTTAACAGGATGCTGTATGGAAAACAAAGAAAAAACGATGTGCAACAGTTCAAAAAGGAAAAATAATAATAATAGAATAATCAATAAATAGCTTACCTTCCAGTTTGAAAAAGAGATTGATAAGAAATCGATTAATTTCTGCAATGTTTTCCTATACATTTCCTATACAACCTATACATTTTCTTGCTATATCATCCAAATACCCAAACTTGCATTAAGGTAACTTATCAATCACCTTTCAGATATCTCTAGTGATTTCCATAATTACTGGCAGAAGACTTATCAGTGAAGTGAACATATACATTCTAAATATACACCGATCCCCTGATTTCAGGAACTTCTTAGCATGCCCATATTTCTGCGCAGCAGTGAGAACCTCTAAGAAGATGGGGAACTGACCAGTTATGTGTGAAATAGATGCTGATATGCTTGGGAAGCCTTGGGTATGTGTTGGGAAAAAACAGCTGCTGAATTGTGATTATTATCCAGCCTGTATCCCTACCACAAATTTACCTCATCAGCTTCAAAGTTTTCCAAATAAATATGAGTGATAACCAGAAATAACCAGCAGGCAGGATTCACTGCAGTATGATATACCATATATAGAAACTTTTGATGGTAATGGAATAGAAATGCTTTACTTCTTATCTGAGTTTACCTTCTTATCTGAGTTTTAAATTCAAAATTTCATCATTTTCCAGGAAGCCAGTTTTCTGCAGCTGCATCCAGGTGTCTTAGTTTTTAACATTACCTAGTTGGTAACACAATATAGTTACTCTGTGTAGTTAGAAGTGTTTTTTCATACAATTAGTCTGCACCTTTTCTTAAGAATTCCACTGTTATTGCACAATATATGTTTGATGTTTAAGAAGTTAAAGTGGGGTTGTGTGGGTTTTTTTTAACGAAACCATAGTAAACATCCCTTCAGTGTTAACTTTTCCTGCTCATCTGAATAAATTCTATAGGTTTCACAAAGATTTGGCCTTTGACAATTCCTCCTTGAATTGTGTTTATTTCTTTAATTTACATAAAATAATAAAACATAATTAAAATAAGGTTGCTTCTACCCATCTGACTGACACACAATATTGCTCTGGAGAGGAATAGGCTGCTGTTAGTGGCGGACTTTGGGCTTTAAAATTTCAGTGGCGCCTCAGGGTTCTGTCCTCTCCCCCATGCTCTTTAACATCTACATGCAGCCGCTGGGAGAGATCATCAGGGGGTTTGGGCTGGGTGTTCGTCAGTATGCGGATGATACCCAGCTCTACCTCTCTTTCAAATCAGAACCAGTGAAGGTGGTGAAGGTCCTGTGTGAGTGCCTGGAGGCAGTTGGAAGATGGATGGCGGCTAACAGATTGAGGTTGAATCCTGACAAGACAGAAGTACTGTTTGTGGGGGACAGGAGGCGGGCAGGTGTGGAGGATTCCCTGGTCCTGAATGGGGTACCTGTGCCCCTGAAGGACCAGGTGTGCAGCCTGAGAGTCATTTTGGACTCACAGCTGTCCATGGAGGCGCAGGTCAATTCTGTGTCCAGGGCAGCTGTCTATCAGCTCCATCTGGTACGCAGGCTGAGACCCTACCTGCCTGCAGACTGTCTCGCCAGAGTGGTGCATGCTCTAGTTATCTATCGCCTGTACTACTGCAGTGCGCTCTACGTGGGGCTACCTTTGAAGGAGACTCGGAAACTACAACTAATCCAGAATGCGGCAGCTAGACTGGTGACTGGGAGTGGCTGCCGAGACCACATAACACCGGTCTTGAAAGATCTACATTGGCTCCCAGTACGTTTCCGAGTACAATTCAAAGTGTTGGTGCTGACCTTTAAAGCCCTAAATGGCCTCGGTCCAGTATACCTGAAGGAGCGTCTCCACCTCCATCATTCTGCCCGGACACTGAGGTCCTGCACCGAGGGCCTTCTGGTGGTTCCCTCGTTGCGAGAAGCCAAGTTGCAGGGAACTAGACAGATGGCCTTCTCGGTGGTGGCGCCTGCCCTGTGGAACACAACTACCAGACTTTTAGAAGACATCTGAAGGCAGCCCTGTTTAGGGAGGCTTTTAATATTTAATAGATCACTGTGTTTTATTTTTCTGTTGGAAGCTGCCCAGAGTGGCTGGGGAAACCCAGCCAGATGGGCGGGGTATAGATATATTATTATTATTATTATTATTATTATTATTATTATTATTATTATTATTATGTGCCAAATGTTATTCATCATTGTTGCAGCTCCCCCTGCAGCCCCTCTTGGTTCAGCACCCAGTGCGAGCAAACTGATTGCGCTCGCCTCAATCTGCCCCTGCTATTGTGGCTCTCTCCACTCCCTTTCACTCTGTCCCGGAGTGCAAGCAATTGGTTGGCTCTTTGCTTGGCTGTGTGCTCTTGCTCCCTTTTCCTGCAATGGCAGATGTTTTCATACCCAGCGGCAGAGTGAGATAAGCCATGTGGAGCAGCTGTACTGTGCAGTGATGATCAGATTTGATACCTGATTATGAGACTTGAATTCAGCCTCCAAAATTTCACAAGTTGCTCTGCTCAAGTATAAATCTACTTAACACCAAGAAAACATACGGTAGGTTCAAAAGACAACAGCAAATCATTCATTTCATGCTTAAGGGAAAATAGGAAGATCCATGTAACTACCAACCGGTGAGGTTGACATCAGTACCACAAAAGGTCCTAGAAAAGATAATCAAATGGTTTTTCTGTGAGCATTTAGAAAAAGATGCTGTGTTTACTAAGACCCAGCATGGGTTTCTCAAAAATAAGTCCTGTTAGACAGATCACATTTCTTTTTTTGAAGGAGTTACAAAGCTGTCTTTGGATTCAGAGGAAGTTCCTAACTCACCAAGGATTTGAGACCCGTTGCCTACCCTCACCTGTTTTAGCCAGCCAGTTGAAGCCGTTCCTGGGGTGTGTCCTCTGTCACATGCTGGAAGCTTCTAGGAGCCCCAGGTGCCCCCACCATAGGTACTTCCTTCCACCCACCCCACAGCCAGCCGGCTAGAAGGGACGTCTCCCTTCTCCCTGGCAGGCTGTGGGACGGGCGGAGGGAAAGCCAGCCAAACGCTTTGCGCGGCTCTGGGGCTTTCCCTCCACCCGCCACACAGCCAGCCAGGGGGAAGGGAGACGGCACCGGGCGGCGGGGGGCAGTGGGACAGGCTGGCCACCAGCGGCCCTGCTTCTAGGGGGGGCAACTGCCCCCTCCTGCCCCCTGCCTACGCCCATGTTAGCTGCTGGATCACACATAAAACTTGAATGCTAAAAAGAAAAACACAACACATTTGATGGCAATGAGGAGTGAACTGAATGAAGCTGAAGGGATCGTTCATGGGCCACAGCAATTTAAGGTTGCGTAGCTGAAGTTTTTTTGGGATGGGGGTGGGGGGTGGGGAGGTTGTTGGTTATGACGATTAAATGTTCCTTCAGAGCAGGGATGCCGACAGGCCTTTGGGGCCCCAATAAACTCTATGTAGTTTGCCTCCCTCTGCTCACACATAGCAGACACCACAATCTATTGCAGAGTTTTCCAAACTTTTCATGTTGGTGATATACTTTTTACAAATGCATCATTTTGTGACACAGCAATTCAGTTTTACTAGCAAACTGGAGGTTAAACTAATCCATAAGAGCGCGGGGAGCATTTGCACGGCACACCCACACACTGCGGCCAACACACTAGCGTGTTGTAACACACAGTTTGGAAAGCTCTGATCTGTTGGCAAAAACTTAGCCTACCTTACCTCATAAGGCTGTTGCAAAGATAACAGGTGGAGAGGAAAATGCATATAACTTTGAGTTCCTGGGCGGAAGAGCAAGATACAAATACATATTGCAGGTCGTGCAAAGAAAAATAAGGAAGCACACACCTAGAAAAGCCTTGCTTTAATTGAAATGTTTCATAGTCCTGAAGATGCAGGAAAATGCAAAAAAACAAAAATCATTTTGCTAACCCTGAAGCGCTGCAATATCAATGTTAAAACGTTGCAACTCTCTTGCAATGACGGCAGTCCTGTGCTCGGGAGTCTCATTATCTGTGTTATCCAACAAAGTCTCTATATTCCAGTTCCAAAGTTTAATTGTCTTTTATGACCACTGGGTGGTAACCCTTCAGGGCATGGTAATCCAGTCAGGGGAAAAGGGAGGCAGACTATGTTTAGAGCACCTTTTCTAGCCCCTCCCCTTTTGGGGGTTGACCAGAGTGGATCCTAAATAGGGCTGCTCAGTATTGCCTTAGAATCATAGAATTGTAGAGTTGGAAGGGACCCTGAGGACCATCCATTCCCCTGCAATGCAGGAATATGCAGCTGTCCCATATGGTGCTTGAACCTGCGAATCTGGTGTTATCGTCACTGCACTCTAACCAGCTGAGCTACCCAGGACTTTTCTGATATTAAATTTGTATTCATTCATTTTATTTTGTATAAAGACTGGCCTGCTTGTCCTTTGTAGAAGTCAGTGGACTCAGTGCTAACTGGGAATGCTTAGGTGGTGGTAGAGGCCAGGAACAGCTTTTACCAGCATAGGATCCAATTAGGTCCTTATCCAGCCTATCTGGAGAGAGTGGGCACAGTTATCCATGGGGGCTAACCTCTGCATGCAGCTGCCTTTGAAGATCATCCAGAAATTTCAGTTGACGCAATTGCAGCCATCTTGTGTACTGGTTGGACCCAGATTGTCAGAAGTAAAGGTAAAGGACCCTTAGATGGTTGAGTCCAGTCAAACTTGACTATGGGGTGCAGTGCTCACCTCACTTTCAGGCCAAGGGAGCCAGTGTTTGTCCACAGACAGCTTTCTGGGTCATGTGGCCAGCAGGACTAAACTACTTCTGGCACAACAGAACACCGTGATGAGTGCCAGAGCGCACGGAAATGTTGTTTACCTTCCCGCTGCAACGGTACCTATTTTATCTACTCGCATGGTATGCTTTCAAACTGCTAGGTTGTCAGGAGCTAGGACAAAGGAATGGGAGCACACCCCATTGTGTGGACTTAAACTGCTGACCTTCCAATCGCCAAGCCCAATATAGACTCAGTGGTTTAGACCATAGTGACACCCACCCCCAGGTGGTCAGAATACATATTGTACCACTGTATTTCCAGACCAGACCCAATTCAAAGTGGTGATTACTTTTAAATCCCTGGATGGTTTGGGCCAGGGTTACCTTATTTTTTGCCTGCAGCTGTATCAATCTACAGTAGTACCTCGGGTTACGAACGCGATCCGTTCCAGGTCGCAGTTCGTAACCTGAAAAGGTCTCAAACCGAGCGCCGCTTCTGCGCATGCGCAAAGCACGATTTTCACGATTTTCGCATGCGCGAAGTGCGCATGCGCGGGACGCACATGCACCGAAAACACTTCCGGGGGTGCGGAGTTCGTAACCCGAACTGTTCGCAACCTGAGCGGTTCGTAAACCGAGGTACGACTGTATGTGTACACTGTGACCTTGGAGGCCCTGTTGAGATGTCTGCAAGTAAAGATAAAAAGGTTGTTGGGCACATGGATCAGGGCCATTTTGGCAGTGGCCCCAGAGTTATGGGATTCAGTCCCAGATTAGATAAGGCCAGCCCCATCCCTCAGTATTCTCAAATGGGTCCCCCCACAAATACTTTATTATTTTCACTTATTTATATAAAAACAAGAAGCAACCATCAATAGTCAGCTATCCCACCCAACCCCAGCAGAGGCAGCAGTTGACTACTTAGAATTAACTTTTACCTGAAGAAGTGTGCATGCACACAAAAGCTCATACCAATGACAAACTTAGTTGGTCTCTAAGGTGCTACTGAAAGGAGTTTTTTAAATTTTGTTTCAACTTTTAAGTCATTCCAGTATTTAAACAATAGTTATCATTCTATAAGTTGCCATGGGTCTGCAGAGACCTAAAACCATGTTCTATCAATGGTGCATGTTGGGTCTTTTTAAATAAATAAAAAAAATTGGCTTATTTATTTCTGGTGTCATTCAGGCATGAGGTTATATCCCTGGTCACATGACAAGGAAGGAGCAGAGATTTCTGAGAAGTGGGCCGGCACATCTCCAGCTTTCTTCCCTGCCTTGTTGACAGTAAAGGTAAAGAAACCCGAACATTAGGTCCAGTCGTGACTGACTCTGGGGTTGCGGCGCTCATCTCGCTCTATTGGCCGAGGGAGCCACAGGTCATGTGGCCAGCATGACTAAGCTGCTTCTGGTGAACCAGAGCAGCACATGGAAACGCCGTTTACCTTCCTGCCGGAGCGGTCCCTATTGATCTACTTGCACTTTGACCTGCTTTTGAACTGCTAGGTTGGCAGTAGTCAGCCTTATATTTGCTCCGCAATACTTGGGCCTTTTTGTTTATTTCCTGATCTTATCTTTCTTCTAATTGACTTTAGCCTTATCTTCCTTACTGATTATTCTGCCTGAGCTCCCTCACAGCCCTTCTCCTCACCCTCCAGAGTGGCTGTGCATCTTCCCCCACCCACAATTAGTTTTCTTCTGCAGCTATTTTTCCCACTAAAACTTTATGAAATTACAAAGAACCCTTTCTGCATTTTGTCTGTCTTTTGCTCCCTTTCCTTGCTGCTGCTATTGGGTGGGAGTGATCAGAGGACACAACAGAGGGAGAAAGCCTCAGAGTAGTCCTACTGCTTGCCTGCAGTTTCCCACACAAAACGCTTGCTGTGGTTGGTGGCCTTGCGCCCTCGCTCCTGGCCCAGGTGCATATATAGCCTTAGCCCTGCTGAAGGGCTATTTTATTGAGTTATTCCTCTTCTCTACCCAGGAAGGACATCAGAGCAGGAGATGGTGGCAACTACAGTACCTGAACCCTCTTGTGGGTCCAAGGAAAGCAGTGCAGGAGTCTAAGCATATAGACTGTGCTGCAGAGGCATTGTGCAGGCAGAAAAACACATGCTGTGCTGAGATAGAATCAAGAAGAGGGCGACCTGGTAAAATCTACTCCTGTTCCCCCTCTCCCTCAGCAAAAGGCTGCAATGTCCTCTGAAGTGCCTAGGGCACAATTCCAGAAACTGGAGTGGGGGATTACTTCAGCCATCAGAGGAATGATGTAGTGTTTTTCATTCTTCCTCCTCTGAGGAGGATGAATTTATGGGGTTTTAAGAAACAACTTCTTAAACCCATCTTCCTGAGACCTTAGGGAATAGCTGCTGTTCAGGTACTATGATCAAGGGATGAGATTTTTATTTTTATTTTGATGAGATGGGAAGTGTGGACACTGGTTGCCCAGTGATGAGCAGAATTCTAGAATTCCCAGTCATTCACTCTATGGCAGTTGGGGCCATCAGGAGACAGTGGCTGCTTCTGGTCCAAGTTTTTTTCTCATCCTCAAGATGCACCTTCTATTATTCTTCACTCTCCTCTTCTTAGACTGGGGTTGTTTTCAATATGCAGCAGTCATGACCCCTTATTTACTGCTACATCCATTGCTGGTCACATGCTCTGACCAACAAAACTACATCCATCTGCTACAAGAGGACAAACTCCAGACTTCAAGTCTGCAGGATGGGCATCTTGGGCACAATCATTTAACAGCTGTAAGACTTGTTTCGAGGATTGGGAAACAGCAGACAGAATTACCACCTGCTCACTGCTGCTGGCACTGGAACTTTGCTTTCATGAGTAATATGGTTCTTTGGTCAGGCCGGATAGTGCTGGGCCCTAAGTTAGCAAGAGGAGACATCGATCCATCCCGCTGCATCATCGTACAGTGTGCGTCGCCTTCCTGCACAGCACCTGCATGCCTTCACCGCAACCTGAGCATTGAGGTGTTTGGGCAGGATGTCCACCTCTTCCTGCTTTGGCCGCTCACACATCCCGTCCACGAGTGGCAGCTGGTGCAGCTGGGCTGGTGTGCACACCTCAACACTTCAAGCAGTCGGCGGGATAGTCTCCTTCCCACCAACTATCATCCAGATTCTGCACCCTTTGCCCACTACCATAGTGGTGAACTGCACCCCAAGTGCAAATCCTTCTTCAGCTATCGCCTGACTGTGCATTACACGCACCAAGGGATCTATATTTCTTCCCTCCACATTAAGCAGAGGCCCCAGATTAGCCTTAGCCCCGATTTGCAGGTGGAACCCATTCTGCTACACATTTGCAGTACCCATTCCAAATTGCTCAGCACCTCTCGTAAGACCATCAGCCTCTCTTGGAGCCTCCTCCCTGTCAATTCCCAAAAAATGGCCTACAGACTGTGGGATGTTAAGGGTAGAAGGGTCTGGTCTACTTTCTACAATCCATATGCTCTGCAGAACAATGACACTGTTGTGCATATCCAACAGCATTCCAGGAAGAAAACACTGGCCAGTATCTACTTTTGTGTAGATGAGGCAGGCTCTGGGGAACTAGGTGGCGAACTTGGTTACTCTAATGCCACCTTAAATCTAGCATCAAAGAGTGAGCCCCGAGCGCACCTCACTCTCAACACACAGAAAATCAAGTCGGGCACTTACATTTTTAGCCGCACACAGGGGCTTTACTATTTCACCCAAGGAGGAAATGCTGCCAGTTCCTCTGGCAACCTCTCAAGCACTCACTACTTTTTCTATCAGCATCAGTCTCTGTCTTATTTGATCGCAATAGAGTTTATCCAACTACGGTGGTACAAGTTCAGTGTACATCTATACCTTAACAGGAAAGGAGCCCTTCTGAGTTATTTTTCAAGGAAAGATATAGAGATTCACATTTTCAACAGTGGTCCATCTTTTTTAAAAAGTTTGGTCTATATTGTGTGGTTTATTCCAGTGCAACACCCTCTCTTGCAATTCAAGTGGGCATTCAACTTAGAATATTTTGATTCAAGGAAAGAATACCTCTTTTGGAACAATACCTATGCTTACAGGGATCACGTCAGAAATGCTGCCCAATTCATTCCTCATACAGTTTTACCTTTCAACCCTGCCCTCTATGCAGGGTATGTAGCCCAAGTGAACTGCACAAGAACTGGGAATACTCAAGCTGTTTTGAAAGCTACAGTCCACACTTATGCTTCAAAGACTGTGGAAACCACAGTGACTTGCCTTCAAATGAGTTGTTTAATTAAGAAAGTGAAGATCCAGAAACCTCATCCTAAAAACTGTATCTTAAACCAGACTAAAAGGGCATCCTTTACTTTGTCTGCCGACACCGAGGTGAATTGTCCAGGTTCTAAACTACGAGACATAACCTGGAAAATCTATAAAATCCCAGATGTGAACAGTACTCCAGACTGGTCAAAACCATTTAATGCACCTGGCATTGGAAGCAGAAATCTTGTCAAGTTAGAAGTTCCTGCATCTAGCTTAGATCATGGTTTGTACCTCTTTAATTTTACAGTGAAATTAATTGCAATGGATACTTTGGAGAGTGTGGAAGACTCTGATTCAGTGTTAGTAGCGATTTGGCCAGGGAGTCTTGTGGCTGCCATTGCTGGAGGTGCTGTGCAGACAGTTGGTTTTTCTAGCCAGTGGACTCTGGATGGATCCGCTTCTTCTGATCCTGATGCAGCCCAACCCTTGGAAGGACTCACATTTACTTGGTACTGCACTAAACAAAAAGCAGACTATGCATCCATGATCTTAAGTGGAAATGGAAAATGTTATCCAGAACAAGTGGATTTGAAATGGACAACTTCCTCTGACCCAGTTCAAACAGTCCTACCCAAAACACTTCAGGAGAATGTTGTTTATTATTTTCTCCTGGTAGTTGAAAAAGGAAGCCGAACAGCTCAAGCTCAGCAAATGATACACGTGCGGTCTGACTCTGCACTGATGCTGAATATCACATGTATTGAAAATTGTGGTAGGTCAATAATACCAACAGAAAGATTTTGTCTTTCCGGTAAATGTCTAAATTGCAGAAAATCTAGCAGACCACTCTACCATTGGTCACTTTTCTCACCAAGTTCCACCGAAATACATTTTGACTGGGACTCTAAGACTACAACTGGGAGATCAAATTCCTACTTATGTATACGTTCTTTGAGTTTTGTGAATATGACAGAACAATCATATATGCTTGTTTTAAAAGTGAGCGTGTGGAAAGGAGAGTCATCAGTCTGTAGTTACTTATTTTTTGTAAACTTTCCACCAGTACCCGGAAAGTGTGTCCTTAGCCCTGCCATGGGAATGTCATTCCTAACAAAATTCATTGTTCACTGTAGTGGGTTTAAAGATAAAAACTTGCCTCTTACATATAAAGTCAAAGCAGTATCAGATAAATGGACCTCTACTAGACTACATTCTCCAGACAACGGTATATTGGGGACAATTGTGTATTGTGGGCATCAGCCTAAAACTCCACCAACTTTTTTACCCACTGGTGCATCTTCTAATCAGTATGCTTTAACAGTATATGTTGAAATTTATGATGCACTTGGAGCATACTCCCAAATAATTTTACAGACAACAGTGAATAGTCCATTGAAAGGTAAGCAAAATGATGCCATAATAAATGAATTACATAATTTAACCCATGGACCAACAGCTCCAATAGCATCTTTTCTCAAAAGTGGGGACTATTTTAGTGCAGGGTATTTTGTCTACATGGTAGCTTCTACTTTAAATGATATTGAAACCTTGCAAAAATTTCATTCCTCTAAAACTGAACTGCGGGAAATCCTTCTAAATAGGTCTGCAGCTATCCCTACAATAGATGTAACAGGGGCAAACCAAATGATCTCAAGTATTTCTCAAATAACACAGGAAACCACTGAAATAAATAGGAAATCACAACTACTTGCCATCAGAAAACTCAAAGATTTAAGTGAAGGACTGCAAAGGCAGAGCAATGAAAACCTAAGTTCTAAGGAAATAGAGGTTCTTTGCAGTAGTATTTTTGCAGGGTTGTCCAATGTCCTGAAAGCTGCTCTGTTAGAACATAGAGCTGTTCACAGAAATGGGGTTAAGGAAACCATCTCTGTCAGTGAGATTTTAGTGGACCTAATTTTACAAGGTAAAGTTCCTGGGGAGAGTGAAACTATTATGGAAGCCAATGGTTGGAGCATCACAATAAGAAAAGATGAAAAGTGGGATGTTATCAGTGCTTTCTCAAAGAGAAAAGATTGCAGGAACTGTTTTTATCCCAAAATGAGACAGGAGAACAATGAATTACCAGTGGATGCTGTGATCTCCACTGTTGTTTATGAGTTTAACAAGAATCCTTTTCCTTGGTTGCCAAATACAGATAACATTGGCACAATGGTGACTGGATTCAAGATGATAGGAACCAAATCTAATGGTGACATGCTTGGAATCATGCCTGATACAGCAGAAATTATAATGACCAGAAAAAATGAAGAAACTGTCATCTTTGAGTTGATGATGGGACATGGCAGCAAACTCCCTAACACAACTGGAGAATTTAGTTTCGAAGTCTGTAGGAATTCCAAAGATATTTTCATTCAGATTGTGCCAAACCTAAAGGTCACTTTCCAGGCATTTGTATACCTAGGTTTAAGGAACAGCAATCTTGCTGTAGCTGCTTTTAGTATTTTCCATAACAAACCTGCAGTACCAAGGAGAAATAGCTCCAGTAATAATGACTGTGCACTTCAGACTCCGTACATATTTTGTCTTTCCCAGACATTGCTCAGAACAATATTCCAAGGCAACAGTGCTAAACAATCGAACATATCCATTGTTTTACAATCCGACCTTCCTGTAAGTCAGCTAGTGGGCATTGTTATTTTTACTGCCAGCTGCTTACACATGGATGGAGTCCAAAGTCATTGGAAAGAAGACCTCTGCAGCCTTGGCCCTCAGACCAGTTGGCAAAAATTGCATTGCATTTGCACAGGCAAAAAGCGTATTCCAAGGACTGCAAATTCTCAACCAAGAAGAACCTACAGAGATAACATCAACTTTTTGGCCGGGGAAGTAACTGCATATCCCAGTCCAGTAGATATGAAAAAGGTCCAGTTAACCGAAAACGACAAAAATCCTGTGACAATGTTGACGGTACTTTTCATTTTGATAGTATACATCATCTTGGCTATTTGGACAATAAGAAAAGATAGGGCCGATTTGAAGAGCAGAGACCATGCCATAGTCTTGCCAGACAATGATCCTTTTGATCAAGTGTGCTACCTGGTCACAATATACACAGGCAGCCGTTTTGGAGCAGCAACCACAGCCAATGTTTTTATTCAGCTAATAGGCCAAAGTGCTGTCAGTGACGTACATTGCTTAAGACACCCCAAACACCTGACTTTTCTTCGAGGGGCCACTGATACTTTTCTCTTGACGAGTAAGAATGACCTAGGAGAAGTTTATTGCCTTCAAGTCTGGCACAATAATGCAGGTTCTTCCCCTGACTGGTTCTTGAGTAGAGTCAAAGTGGAAAACATCTACTCCAAACAGTCTTGGGTGTTCATGTGCCGAAAATGGTTTGCTCTTGACAAGGCTGACGGCCTAATAGAGAGGACGTTAGTTGTTACTCAGCCAGCAGCACCTTTAAACAAAATTGATTTCTTATTGATAAGCGTTGCCAATGACCTGGTGGACTGTCACTTATGGTTCTCGATCTTTGCTCATGTCTGTACAACTTCTTTGAACAGGCTTCAACGGCTCTCTTGTTGTTTAGCAATACTCTTGTGCATCCTGCTTATCAACGCTATGTTCTTCAACGCGGATGAGGATCGAAACATGTTTCCTGAAGAGTTACAATATTTGAGATCCATAATAATTGGAATCCAAAGTGCTTTCATTGCCTTTCCTTTGCAGATGATTGTAACAGCTTCCCTGAAATATTCTCAGAAGGAACCTTCACCACTGAATGCCACGGAGACTTACCCTCCAGAATACTCTGCTTTCATGTCTGGGGACTTTAGGAATTGGCAGGAGCGTCTGCAGAAGTGGTACCTTGTAGAAACTGGTTCAAACATCCCAGGAGCTAATTTCAGGCCTTCCAGTGTCTCAGAATCATCCGAACTGGAACAATCAAAAAAGATAAAATGGCGACAGGCAGGAAAAAGTTGGACCAACTGCACAATTTCCGAGGGTGATGCAAATGTGATTGCAACAGAAGAGGACTTAACCCAAGATTCTAAACCCAATACCAATTCTAGTAATAATTATGTGAATAAGGATATGTATCCTCAGATAAAACCACCAAATATTCCCCACATGCTCCTTTATAGAAAGCCACAAATAGTGTTTTCATGGTGGAATCAATCTATTTTCTGGATGGTGGCCTTGGTCCTGTGTGCAGTGTCATCATTTTTTATCATATTGTATGGTCTGCACTATGACTATGAAACATCATTTGAGTGGCTAACAGCATCCACTATCTCTTTTTGTGCGTGTGCATTTTTGCTTCAAACTCTGAACATTGGGATTTTTTCAGCCTTGGAGACACTTTATCCCAAATACTGTGAAAGCATTCCATGGTCAAGCAAAAACAACTTCTTAGAGATTAATCTGGAAGATGCAACTATGGACGCTGATGATATGCGAGAATTGCATTATGATCTAGTTAGAGCTAGAGGCACCAAGCATTACCAACCCTTGGAAGAGGATGAAATCACAATTTTTAAGAAAAAACAGAAGATTCAACAACAAGCTTTCGTTTTCATAAAGGACATAATATGTCACTTTGTCTTTTTAATTCTTGTTTTAAACATTGCATACTCAATGGAAAACACTGCTAGTTTTTACTACAACCAGGATCTTCAAAACAGGTTCTCTCAGGAGCTTCCAAGGATCACCAAAATAGAGCACATTTACAGTTGGCTGAGCAATGTCTTTTTGCCTTTGATCCACAACGATAACAAACCATCCTATCTTTCAGATACCTGGTCCAAAATCCTTGGGTTACCCAGAATGCGGCAGGTTAGAGCAAAGAATACGATAAAAGAATGTTTCTACCCACATAGTTTCGTACATAAATTTGTGATTAGTAAAAGCCATTGCCTTCACAAGTATGGCCATGACAGTGAAGAGCAAAGGAACTACTTTGGGTCTTGGGCAAACACAGCCAATAGGTCTGTTTCAGATATTTTCCCCGATTTTCCAGGCTTCACGTACCATTCCATCCCTGATCCTTGGCAATATAATTCATATGGAGAACTAAACACTTACGGAGCAGGAGGATACACTTTTGATTTTTATCCAGAAGAGCAACTGCATAACTCAACAAAAAGCATCGATGCTTTAAAAGGCAGCAGCTGGATTGATGAGAATACCTGGGCCCTGATAGTTGAGATGACAACTTTTAATCCAGATGTCGATTTATTTTGCAGTATCTCAGTTGTATTTGAGATTTCTAATTTAGGCCCTGTGAACACAAGCTTGATGATCCATTCATACACACTCCCCATTTTCAAGCATCTAAGTGGTATGAAAAAATTTGTCTATATAGCTGTTGGCTATATTCTTGTCTTTTACATCATTGATGAGTTTTCTGTGGTGGAGCAACAAAGGCTAAAATACATAAAAACTGTTTCAAATTTAATTAATTTTGGGATAAAGGGTGTGTGTCTCTTCTTCCTTTTGCAGCTTGCCTTCAAATTTAAATTGGCTTCTTCAATAACAGAATTGTTTCTACTTCATCCAGATGAATTTGTTCCCTTCCATAAAGTTTCCCATGTTGACCAAACATTGCGGATAACTCTGGGTTTCTTGGTCTTCCTCATAGTCTTGAAAACTCTCCGGTATTCCCGATTCTTTTACGATGTGCGCCTGGCTCAGCGATCTATTTTAGCAGCCCTTCCTGGCATCTGTTCTATGGCTTTAGTGGTGGCCGTGTACTTCTTTGTATACATGGCATTTGGTTACCTGGTATTTGGCCAACATGAATGGAATTACAACACAATGACTCATTCTGCTCAGACAGTATTCTCTTACTGTGTTTCAGCTTTTAAAGACACTGCCTTTACATCCAATAGGATTCTGGGAGGTCTCTTTCTAGCTTCATTCATGATGGTGATGATCTGCGTTTTGATCAATTTATTTCAAGCTGTGATCATGTCTGCCTATGAGGACATGAAGCAACCTGTCTATGAAGAGCCTTCTGATGAAGCGGAGGTAGTAAATTTTCTGTTTCATAAGATTCGCAGGGTCTGGTTTTTTGTAACCTGCAGGTCAGCATCTACGGCTGATGCAGAGCTTTTCAACAGAGTTCTGTTTGGGCACCCTGAGAGGAAAAGCACACACCACCTGGGGCTCAAAGCCAGAAAAATAAATGGCAAAAAAATGGTTTATCTTGTCATTTGATTCTTAAGCTGGCTTTTTCAAAACTGAATGGAAACTGCACATTTAAAAAGACAGAAAGGAAGACGTAAGGAAAAATGGATTGCCCTGAATATTAATCAGTGCTTATTACCAATGAAACTGCTTTTCAGTGCCGCCCTCCAAACCATCCCATTTATTCACAGAAGCTATTATGGAATGATTACACTTAATTAACCGCAAGTACTCCCATACTGCTAGTCTGGATAAAGAACCAGTATCGGTGTAACCTCAGTTTCTTACACCTCCACCCGTGCCTCGCTTAAGCTCTCTTGTCAGGTGGATCATGGTAAGAAAACAAGGAGGGGAGGATGTTATAAAACTCTAGGGAAGGGTTGGGGAACAGGTCTTTGGTGTATGTATCCTGCATTTAAAAATCCTGCTGTTGTTATTATTGTTGTTGTTGAGATTTCATTTGGGTGATCTAATTTATTAACTCTTGATCTCTTAAAATACAGCAATATACAATGTTTTAGATGAGAGGGTCTGTGTGAAGTGTAATGAGTGCCTTTTTGCCAAAGAGGGAGACTGTAACCTTAATAGTAAAAATGTCCTGTCATTTGCATGAGGCGTTTTGTTTGCTTCACTATTTTATTTGTATATCATTACTGCTATTATTTTACAATTACTTTGTGGCATCATTAATATCAGGCTGGATCCATTGCAGAGCCATGAGGGGTAATAACATTCAGGAAGGAAACACATTGCCCTTGAGTTCATCTCTTGTACCCCATACGTATGTTTGTAGGACTACTGCGCCTTGCATGTGCTATGGTGCACACTCAGGTAGTCCACAGACTGTACAATACTCATGTTGAAAAATGCAGCATATATGCTACTCAATCTAGAGACCAACCCACTAATTCATGGGTTATTAAAGATATTTCAGATGAACCCTCTGGTATAAGGCTACCCCAACCCCCAGCAACTGTGTCTTTAGCATACAGAAGAAGTCACACTACACATCTAGAGGGCTTCCTCTGAAGAGGTGCTCCTGGGTGGGCCAGGACCATCACCACCAGCCTTTGGCATGGAGGAGCTCTGCATGTGCACATCAGTTTGCAGGTGCTCCTGGGTGGGTGGGTGGCCAATCGGTGTGTCAGCAATGGGAGCAATGGGGTTAGCCCATGCAACCCTGCAGCTCCTTTGAACGTTGTTAGGGATGCTTAGCAAACTGAAATGTGGTACTCAACACTGAAAGTCTAGTATGAGACAGGGCATAAAATGCTCTGCCTATGTTACTTCAACACTAGCTGAAATTCTGGCATGTGGTATAGACAGAGTGTGTGTGGAGGATCCATTCCTTTTACAGATGGAAAGGTGCTTTTGGATGGAAATCTGCTGATTTCTTTACGTTCTCATTCCACTTTTATCAGAATATTATTTAGTACAGCACCATTCCTTACAGATTTATACATTTTTTACATCTCTGGTATCTAGTCCACACCAATGCATGGTGCATGACTGTAGGTCCCTATCTTTTTCACTCCCTCCCTGCCCTGTCTCCATTCTTCCCATATGCTACACTTCACAGAGCAGGTACAAAAACAACCAAACTAGGAGTGTTTTGTGTGTGTTTGTGTGTGTGTGTGTGTGTGTGTGTGTGTGTGTGTGTGATTGTCTGGCCACAGAAAGCATCTGAGTGTACAATGGATTGTGCAATTGTTGTGCATAATTCTTGCTGCACTTGCATGTGTGTGTGCTTAAATAGGAGCTGAGAAGAACTTGGCCACCATCAACAAGCCCAGCCTGGAATGTTTTACAGTGCTTCTCATCTTTCCCTTGCCCAGTGTAGTGGATTGAGTGGGCGGTTTGGGGCTACATGTCAAAAGGCAAAGGGCTTGCTTGACCAATGGTATCCCTGTCCCCCAAACTACAGCCCCTTTCCTTTTACACACTTAGCACATCCCACCAGTGCCACAAGGGAATCGCAACCAGTCAGACTTGGTTTCTCCAAGGTTCGTCCCAGGAAGGGAAGGAGGAAGTACTGAGGAGGCAGGCCATTTCACCACAAGCACCACAAGATGCCTCACCTGTTTTGCAAACTTTACAAATGCCCCGTGCACACCCAACAAAGGACGTGCACACCAACAAAGAGTTGAGCAGCAAAATTCCAGGTTAGGCCTTTTAATGGTGCACAAGTCCTGCTCCACTGCTACAAAAATGAAAGAAAGAAAGAAAGAAAGAAAGAAAGAAAGAAAGAAAGAAAGAAAGAAAGAAAGAAAGAAAGAAAGCTGGATAGCTGTGCTAAACCAGAGCTGAGGAAGCATGGCAGTAGAGCAGCTCTCCCAAGAAATGTCACAAAACACATCAGACATAAACCACCTCCCCAAATCAAATGGTTCCACTTTGAAACAGTTGCAGCGTTGAAGCTTTTGCACCTACGCCACCTTTAACTGCACTAACTAGATCCCCGACCCCCGAGTAAGGGTGGGGAGAAATGGGATGCTGTTGACTCAAACAATGTTGTGTGGATGCCACCCCCAAAATTAGTGCCCTGCACCTCAGAGGCTTTGCAATGACCACCAGGAATGTTTCAGGAAATGAGGAAAAAAACTTATGATAGGAGGGGAAACTATTAAGCAGGGCCGTCTTAAGCGCCCCTGGCGCCGTGGTGCGCCGGATCCCTCCGGCGCCCCCCCACCCCATTTCCCAGTGCGGCGGGCGGGCGGGCAGGCACAGCGCGGTTGCCATGGGCGCAGCTGCGCGGCGGACCGGCTGGCCAGCGGGCGGGCGCAGCTCGCGGCACCCTCGTGGCGGGCCGGCGCCGTGGTGCCCTGCGCCACCCAGCCTGGCCGTAGGGCCGGCCCTGCTATCAAGTTACATCTTCACATGTCTTAACAATCAGACTAAGAGCCAAAGCAACAGAATACAGTTTAAAACAATGATTAAAGGTAAAGGGATCTCTGACCATTAGGTCCAGTCGTGACCGACTCTAGGGTTGTGACGCTCATCTCGCGTTATTGGCCAAGGGAGCCGGCATACAACTTCCAGGTCATGTGGCCAGCATGACTAAGCCGCTTCTGGCAAACCAGAGCAGCACACGGAAACGCTGTTTACCTTCCCGCTGTAGCGGTACCTATTTATCTACTTGCACTTTGACGTGCTTTCAAACTGCTAGGTTGGCAGGAGCTGGGACCAAACAACAGGAGCTCACCCCGTCGTGGGGATTCGAACCGCCGACCTTCTGATCGGCAAGCCCTAGGCTCTGTGGTTTAATTTAACCCACAGCGCCACCTGCGTCCCAGGATTAACAATGATTAATCCTGGCTAAAATTACGGTCAGTCAAGCCAAGTTTTCCTATCTGCAGATTTTATTGGAGAATTATTGTTTATCTTTACTGAAGAATTAGAGCTGAACCTTTACAAAATGATACCTATTTAAAGATTGCATTGAACTTACTGTTTCACACCTGCAGCTCCCCAATTCTCCAAGTAGTTTCCAAGGGCATTTCCAAGGGCAGCTGCTGCAGGGGTGTGTTTGTAATCAGAGTCAACATTGAGAGCATCACTAATCACTTGCCAAGACCCACAACTCACTCGAGGGCCCACTGCCAACCCTTAGAGCCCCCCCCCGGGCCCTCCTGCTGCTGCCACCGCCTGCCTGCCACTGCCTGTACATACCTACCCACCCTCTCCAAGCAAGCCAGGTTTGAGAGGAGCAAGGAAAAAGAAGCGGCAACCTCTCTTCCTCTCTAGAGAGATGTTGCCAATGAGCCTGCAGGGAAGACCTCTAATTCAGGGCCAGCCAAATACATTTTGGCACCAGAGGCAAACCAGAAAATGGCACCACCTCACCTGCCAGGGAATTAGGGGTTGAGTGAAGATCTACATCAGAAACAAGGGGGGGACTGAAGATCTTCTACATCGAGAACATGGAGGGGAATCAAATAAGCCTTATCCAACAGCTGAAGTGGGAATCAAAGGTCACTGCAGTGGGAAAAGGGCCTGCTCTGAATGATGCTGGGGCAGTGGGAAGTGATTCCTTGGAGGCTGAATCTCTTGCCCTGTGGATCTTGCCACATGAAGAAGAAATCCAAGGTGTAAGGAAGGAACCAAGGGATGTTAACTATAAGAACCGTAGGGCACCAGTGGTTAATCTATTTTCACATTTGCTAAGAGAATCGGATACACAACCAGTGCTGTTTTTCTAGAAAAAGAGGTACCAGAGCTCACCATGAACACCTCACTGAGCTCAAATGTCTCCCTTTTCCTTTTCGGTGTTATTTTCATTTGCTCTTAACATTCACTACCCAAACCTTTTAAAAATTAGGGATTCCCCTCTAAAAAATCACAGGAAATTTTAAAGTGCTACCTTAAACTAAAACTAAATCTGCCTTGGTTCATTTTTGTCTGAAAACCTTTTATTTACCCCATGCCTAGTTGCCACACCACACAAGGCAGTGCAGAGCTGACTGTCCAGTAAATAAGTCATGGATGTTAAAGGGCTATTTAATGGAGGTAACATGGAATACACTTGCAGTGAGGACCAACAAAGGAGGGACTCAGTTAACTGGTTTGTTTGTTTGTTTGTTTGTTTGTTGACTCTCTCACGCACACCATACAGTGTTGTCACAGCCTGTGTCATGTATTTACTCCCAGGTTGTTAGGGAATACCTTTGCAGGAGCTGCCTGGTGAGGATTAAGTGAGCAGGTGAATCTTTTATCGTCAGGGAAATGAAGATGGGAAGAACTTCACCTGCTACATTTCTCATAGGCTACTGTTGGAGCTGGCAGGTCCAGCCAACCCATGAGGAAAGGGCAAGGCCACTGCCTCAGGCAGCAGGATTCGGAGGGGCAGCCAATCCCAACATAGATCTTTATTCCTAATAATAACAATTTTTTTATTTGTATGCTCCCCATCTGGCTGGGTTACCCCAGCCACTCTGGGCAGCTCCTATCAGAATATTAAAAACAAAATAAAACATTAAAAACTTCCCTAAACAGGGCTACCTTCAGATGTCTTCTAAAACTCAGATAGTTGTTTATTTCCTTTACATCTGGTGGGAGGGTGTTCCATAGGGCAGGTGCCACTACTGAGAAGGCCCTCTGCCTGGTTCCCCATAATCTCACTTCTCGCAGTGAGGGAACCACCAGAAGACTATCTGTGTCTGAGTTGAACAATGATGCTGGAGGCGCTCCTTCAGGTATACCGGGCCAAAGCTGTTTAGGGCTTTAAAGGTCAGCAGCAACACTTTGAACTGTGCTCAGAAATGTACCAGAAATGTACATCCTTTAAGATTTCTTCCCTTGTTCATAATGTAGATCTTAGAATCATAGAATCACAGAGTTGGAAGAGATCACAAGGGTCATCCAGTCCAACCCCCTGCCAAGCAGGAAACACCATCAAAGCATTCTTGACATATGCCTGTCAAGCCTCTGCTTAAAGGCCTCCAAAGAAAGAGACACCACCACACTCCTTGGTAGCAAATTTCACTGTCGAACAGTTCTTACTGTCAGGAAGTTCTTCCTAATGTTTAGGTGGAATCTTCTTTCTTGTTGTTTGAATCCATTGTTCCATGTCCGCTTCTCTGGAGCAGCAGAAAACAACCTTTCTCCCTCCTCTATATGACATCCTTTTATATATTTGAACATGGCTATCATATCACCCCTTAACCTTCTCTTCTCCAGGCTAAACATACCCAGCTCCCTAAGCCATTCCTCATAAGGCATTGTTTCCAGGCCTTTGACCATTTTGGTTGCCCTCCTCTGGACACGGTCCAGCTTGTCAGTATCCTTCTTGAACTGTGGTGCCCAGAACTGGACACAGTACTCCAGGTGAGGTCTGACCAGAGCAGAATAGAGTGGTACTATTACTTCCCTTGATCTAGATGCTATACTATTGATGCAGCCCAGAATTGCATTGGCTTTTTTAGCTGCTGCATCACACTGTTGACGCATGTCAAGTTTGTGGTCTACCAAGACTCCTAGATCCTTTTCTCATGTACTGCTCTCAAGCCAGGTGTCCCCCATCCTGTATTTGTGCCTTTTATTTTTTTTGCCCAAGTGTAGTACTTTACATTTCTCCCTGTTGAAATTCATCTTGTTTGCTTTGGCCCAGTTCTCTAATCTTTTAAGGTCATTTTGAAGTGTGATCCTGTCCTCTGGGGTATTAGCCACCCCTCCCACTTTGGTGTCATCTGCAAACTTGCTCAGGATGCCCTCAAGCCCATCATCCAAGTCATTGATAAAGATGTTGAACAAGACTGGGCCCAAGACAGAACCCTGTGGCACCCCACTAGTCACTTCTCTCCAGGATGAAGAGGAGCCATTGATGAGCACCCTTTGGGTTCGGTCAGCCAGCCAGTTACAAATCCACTGAATGGTAGCATTGTCTAGACCACATTTTACCAGCTTCTTTACAAGAAGATCATGGGCACTTTGTCAAAGGCCTTGCTGAAATCAAGATATGCTACATCCACAGGGTTCCCTTCATCTACCAAGCTTGTGACTGTGTCAAAAAATGAGATCAGATTAGTCCGACATGACCTATTTTTTAGAAACCCATGCTGACTTTTAGTGATCACAGCGTTCCTTTCTAGGTGCTCACAGACCGTTTGCTTAATGATCTGCTCTAGAATCTTTCCTGGTATTGATGTCAGGCTTTCTGGACCAGGGGTTCCCAACAAAATTTTCTCGAGGACCCCTCATCGAGCCGCTATTGTGACAAGGACCCCCATTAATTCCTAATCCTAAAATTGAAAAGTGAGAGCCAAATTAAGAGTCTTTTTATATTTTATATATATATACGTTTTTTACAGTTCTTCCTCTTCATCTGTAGGCCTTTGTCATTCTAACGAACCACTTTTTAACCAACGGTCCATTTTTAACTACGCGAACTGTAGCTTCCGCGAAAAACAACGCTTTGTTTACAAACACTACTGTTTTGCAAAGAGGCAGCTCGCGCCAGGGAGGAGGGAGGGGAATGGAGAAGACAGGGTACCTGCGCAGTAGCGCACAAATGAAGCTGACGCGCGCAAATCATCTTGGGGAGGTGAGCGTTAGTAGAATGCGCGCGCTGCCTCTTTGCAAAACAGTAGTGTTTGTAAAGCACCACCTAATGGCATACAGCAGAACTACTGCCTCTATCTAATTCTAGTTTTGCGCTAGACTCTGCTCATGCAGGAAGCGGCCAAAACAAAAAAATCTGTTATCATACGAAATATATTTAATATATTTTTTATTCTAATAGCATCTTGCGGACCCCTCTGGCATAGCTTGCGGACCCCTGGGGGTCCCCGGACCACCTGTTGGGAACCACTGTTCTGGACGGTAATTGTTTGGGTCCTCTTTTCCCCCCTTTTGAAAATAGGGACAACATTTGCCCTCCTCCAGTCTGCTGGACTTCGCCTGTTCTCCAGGAATTCTCAAACATTACTGCATTCTGCATCTTCATTCACCCCTTCTTCCCTGGTGGGGGAGGAGGCATTTTGTTGTTCACCTCAGGTGCCAAAATGTCTTGGACTGGCCCTGGGAACTGGTGTTGTGTAACTCCAGAGTTCACCTTTGTCTTGCCCTCACTGATGGTCCTAGATAAGCCACTCTGCCTCAGAATCCCTTGCCACATCTGCAAGATAGCAATACTGACCGGTTCTCCAGGGTTATGAAGTTTCTGTGTTTGTTAAACACTTTGACTATTTGAAAATGTAAAGTGAATACTTATTGCTTAAGGCACAGCAGGCTCAAATGGGAGAAGAAAAGCCTACATTTTTGGTGAAAATCTCTCTGCATTTAAGTGTCAATGAAAATCACTCAATGCAAAATAACAACAACAACCTCCCCATGTGAAACTTGATGAAAATGTATTGAATTTCACCCCCCTCAAAAATTGGCATAGCTGGGTTTATTTTATACCTGTGGAGAAACTAGAACTGCACTGGGTTTTAGCATCTGCATGATTTACTTTAGATTCTTGCATTGCAGGGGGGTGGACGCGATGGCCCCTGGGATCCTTTCCAACTCTATAGTTCTATGATTTACTTGGAGGCTAGACCTGGCCATTTCAGCGGGTCTTAATTCCAAGTATTTTTATAGCTTGCAGACCTCACTTCCGCTGATCCTATTTATAGGTTTGCTCGGAAATGAAGTCATTTTAGTGGGACTTGCGTCCGAGTTAGTGACTCCATGGCGTATCTCAGAATTTGAAGCCGTAAAGTCAGGTCGGCAGTGAGAAGCAGCTGGTTACCCAAGTGGCGGTTGCAACGTTTCTGGTTCCCCGAAGGGAGCATTTTATCTACCGCTCCTTTAAAAGGAGGGGCCGGTAGCTGCGAGCGTACAGAAGTTTTCAGGCGCCCTAATCATGTGGCTCTGAAACAGGAAGTGGTTGTAGAGCTTTGATTCTTAAAAATAGGAGAGCAATGCAATGTTGCATGCTTACTATTTTTTTTACAGGCGGTCCTGACTTAAATCTTAAATAGGGAAGGTACGTTGCAATGAACATTAGCTAAAGCCACGCATTCTCTTTCTGCTCGAATCTGCCTGGTCCTGTCTGCTACTTCCTCGGAAGTAAAGGTCTTTTGTTGGCAGCAGCGCTCGTGTCCAAGCACTCTCCGTGCGTAAAGAAAATTGGTGCCTCGGTGTGCAGCAGATCTTTTGATAACGTCTCTTGGATGTGATTTTCTGCCCGGAAAGTGGCCCATTCGGCAAGGGAGCTCCAAGAGTAAGTGGCACTTTGAACTCGACTGCTTTGGGGCAGAATCAGGGCACGTCTTGCTGCAGGGACAGCGCCATGTTCGGAAGAAGTTTGGAGATCATGTGCTCTCTAGGAGACTCAAGCGCCGCGCGCCTCCTCGGTTGTCATTTTGGAGGCGCGTCTTCCTTTTGCGCTCGGAGTTGCGCATTTCCTTCTCACCACTTCTTATTCAATCATAGGATCACATGAGGTTAATCTAGTAATTTCAACATGCCCCCCCAATCCAATTTGAAACCATACCGGCCCCTGCTAAACAACTTTGCCAATGTGCTAGCAGTTTTATTGCTGCGCCTGCCAGGTCTATGAAAAACAGATGTGGGGATAGATATGCGCTAAGGAAATTCCACGAACAGTTGTTTATCAATAATGGAATTACAACTAGAATGTAATGACCAGCTTTGTGAGTTTTTAGTCGTTATACGTTTTCTCAACCGGGGCAGGGGGGAGGGCAAAAGTTCTGTTACTGTCCTCTAGAGGGCAACGGTGCCACCCTCTGACATCCATGGTGATCTTCCTGGAGCGGCGGGGGGGGGGTTCTTTAATGAGCCCTGACCTTGAGTGCAGGGGTTGCAGCCAAACTTTGTGGACCGATAGGCACATAGTGAAGTTTGAGAAACTGCTATGGGTACCACAAACTGGCTGCTATTGGGGGTTTGTGGCATAACAGAAAATTAGAAGAGGGTCATTTGCTGTTGCTCTTCTCACCCAGACAGCCTGCAACGTCCTGCTGGAACAGGTCTCATCACCATACATGCCTCTTCCTCTCCCCTTCCCATTCACAGATCACAAATTCATGCTCTTGGTCTTTCTCACCTGCCTGCACCTCCTGCACCTCTGTCTCTGACGCAGAGCACACTTCACTAAACTCCCCAGCAAGGAAGTGCCTGCAGTCGGCTCCACATGCTGGTGGCTTATAACCAGTTGAGCATATGGGATTATCCCTGTCGCTTCTCCCTCAGCTAGTAATTCAACACCCCCTTTAAAAAAATAAATATCTGATACCTTCATTTTACATTTGCAAATTGAGTTACTTAATATAATTACCAATAAATGAAAAAGTGATGATGATGAGCACACCAACCAACTCCAAATATTCACAGGCCATGAACTTATTCATTCACAAAGTAGTCCACATGTTCCCCCCCCCCAATAGACTAAGAGTTGATAAAATAGCTGACTTCCATGTTTTGCTGGTGATGTGCATGCTGTGGTTAGCATATATGCAGCTAATACAATGTTTGTGCTCCTCTAACTTCTTATTTCATTGCTCTCTAACAACATGATTTGAGGGTTTGGTTGCACTCCATTTCCTACTTTCATATATATATATATATATATATATATATATATATATATATAAAAGCAATTTATTAAATTTTTCAATTAAACACATTAAACAAAACAAAACATTCAACAACAAACAAAACACACACAATTTTTCTCTTTTTAACATCTATTCATCTATCTCAAATTCCCAGTGCTCTGCCGAGCTTTGACTTCCCTCCCTCCCCTCATCTGGTTTTCTTATCAACTCTTGTCTCGCAGTTCCTTTACTCCTTCTACTTAAAGTCATTTCGTAGGATTTATTTCAATCCTGCAAGTGTCTTTAAACTTCTACAATTCATCTCCATATAGTCCACAAATTTACTCCAGTCTTTTTGGAACTTTGCCTCTCCCTGGTTTCGGATCCTGCTAGTCAGTCTTGCTAATTCCGCATAGTCCATCATTTTTGTCTGCCACTCTCCATTTCCTACTTTCTAATATCTTGGAGACCCCTTTAATCATGTCTGAATTGAGGTGAGGAGGCAGCTGACACCTTCAGGGGTAGATGGGGGCAGCTTGATCCTGAGAACACTCTCCTATCCAATGCTGTAAATATGCTCATTGGTCCTCCTTGTGTGCGAACTCCCTGCAGCAGAGAAAGGCCACAAGTGCCAGTATGAATTTAATCTGGTAAAATTAAATAAAGGGTATGGAAGGCCTCCCTGACATAAACCCAAGCTTCAGTTCAGGCTTGTCTGTGCAAAGTACATCTGTTTGTGCTTCCTTAATATGCAGAATAATTAGCTGATAAAGAGCAGCTGTGGAGAATTAAAAGCCACATAAAAATAATCACTGCCAAAGGCTTGAATAAGAAGATGAGAAACAAGTAAAACAAGATACCGGCCCACCTTACTTTGCTGTTCTGTTTGGATTTGTAACAGAGCTTCTGGAAGGAGCCGCCTTCCTTACTGGCTTCCAGCTCACACTGTTCGGCAGTGGAATTTGCTGCCAAGGAGTGTGGTGGAGTCTCCTTCTTTGGAGGTCTTTAAGCAGAGGCTTGACAGCCATCTGTCAGGAATGCTTTGATGGTGTTTCCTGCTTGGCAGGGGGTTGGACTGGATGGCCCTTGTGGTCTCTTCCAACTCTATGATTCTATGATTCTATGATTCTATGATTCAATCACATGCCTGAAGACTCCCATGTCCTCCCAAGAGTGCACATGTGTTATGTGGGCATGCCATGCATTGGCCTCTATGCCTTTAGGCTTGATTTGTGTGACTACCCTCCCCTCCCCCCACAACACTTTTGAGGGTGAAGAACATTGGCCCAGCATGTTCAAGCATCGTAGCCCAGTGATCCCACCCTGTGGAAATAACAACCCTCAATTGGTTGAGCATATAAACTGGGTGCATGGTGCTAAATAGCATGTCTTCTAGTGCAAACAGTTGTATGATAATGACAGTCTGATCTCCTACTGGTTCAACATCATGTTATCTTCTCAGTGAGATCTCATTATACTCCACACCAATCATGGTTAACTCATTTAAGGATTTCACGTGGAGCCACCTAGACGGTCACAGCAGTTGCACAACACAGCCCTATTGCGACTAAATGCTACACCTCCATTTCTTATTAAACACCACCACTAATCCCTGCTATACATTCAAAATTAGAATATCAGAAGATTTCTGACCTATTTCCCAGGTGCACTAAGTTTGTAAGTGCTGAGGGTTTTTGTGCATAGTTAATACAGTGGTACCTCGGTTTACGAACTTAATCCATTCCAGAAGACTGTTCTTAAACCAAAACCGTTCTTAAACCGAGGCAGGCTTTCCCTAATGAGGCCTCCTGTCGCCGTTCTTAGACCGAGGTAAAGGTCTCAAACTAGGACACTCTTTCCGGTTTTGCGGAGTTCATAAACCAAATAGTTCGCAAACCAGACTGTTCTTAAACCGAGGTACTACTGTATTTAGTCCCCAGTTCAAATCTCATATCTGGCATGAATTTACAGGTGATCTTTGGAAGCCATTACTCTTTAGCCTCAGCACTATGAGTCGAGCTTTCAGTTTCAGGTGCAGTGCATGGGGACCACTCTGGACAGTCCTGGACCAGCTGAGTGGCGCCACATACAAATCCATTTGTTTGGGCATTTGGTTGGCAGCATTCCCCTATGAAGCGCAGCAAGGAGTCCCAGTGCTGTGGCACTTTCAAGTGTGAGTTGTGTGGATTAACTGCTCCGTACAGCTACTACGGACAGAAACCCCAAAATGCTGCCTCCGTTACGTAAGTACATCTATTATCACTTACTCCCTGTGCTGTCCACCAATGATAGTATCTCCACTATGGAAAGCAGCTCCTTTGAATGATAAATGCCATGTAGCTGAGGGCCAGTGGCTAGCCCAGAGATCGGAATTTTGGCCACCTGATCTGTGTTTGCAGTGATTTGTAGGGCAGCCATGATTTTCCTACATCTATATGAAGTTGGGAAAAGTAACAGTTTATGTGTGTAAGCACCTCCCCACACCTGTGTCTTGTGAAAACTGGGTCTGCACCTGCACAGAGAAAGGGAGACCCAGTCATGCGTTTTTTGCCGAATGTGTAGCTAGGACCAAAACATTTGAGGAGTCTTGCTTTCAAAAAGGTACAAAGAGCCTTGTGACACCTTCAAGATGAACTGATGCCGGGCCTCTTCCCACATAAAGTATGAATGTAGCAAACAGGCACCCAAGAACGACTGATTCTTATAAGTTCACTTCTCAAGAGATCCAGAAATTAGCCTTGGTGAGGGTCTCAAGAATTCTCTGCTAGAAATCTTGAGCTCTGCTCACGGTTTCCTGAGAACTGGGAATGAAAGTTCCGGAATGTGACCTATAGCTATGGCCTTACTGTAGTGGTGCCCTCCAGATGTTTTCAGCTACAACTTCCAGTGGCCACAGTCAGCATTGGCCATGCTGGCCTGTGCTGAAGGGAGTTGTCGTCAAAACATCTGGAGGGCACCAGCTTGCAGCATCCTGCATTATGGATTCACGAATGGCTTGCTAATAAGACACAGAAAACTGCTGCCACCTAACATAGGACACAGTTTAATTGAGAGCTTGATATTTAATGGGGACCATGTTTCTATCCCTTACTTTTTGCAGGGAGAAGGACCATTGTCAATTCACCGGTCAGTGATAAACAAAACTGTTCCTTTACCTCACAGTGACCCTTCACTGTTTTTCAGGGGCATTCAAGAGTCCCCTAGTTTCATGATGAGGAAATCTATTTTGGTCCCTGGAGCATTCAGCATCTGGTGTCTGCCAAAGGCAGGCCGGGTTGGGGCCAGGAGCAAGTTGTTCTGTGCCCTTTCGGAGTGTAAGAATTGTCCTTTGGAAACACCAGCTTAATTCCAGAGAGGGCACAAAAGGGTTGCCCTCTCTGGCAGATCCCTTCTCTTGTTTTACACCTCAGCTGCTCACTCCTATTTGCCTGTGTCTTGGCTCATGCATGGGAGCTGGCCGCTGAAGGCTGTCAAGAAAGCAACTCCTGACACCCCCACGGTTGCGATTCTTGCTGGGATGGGGCGTGGCGCTCTAGAGGCTTTGCCTTTGTCTTGGGAAAGTCAGCTGAAGTGGGGAGCTTAGGGAAGGATTCAGCTAAAGCCTCCATTCCTGTTACTTTTGAGGGAGGTCTGGTATGCTGTTTCCCACAGGGGTGAATGGATATCATGCCTCTCCTCTGAAAATGGCTTTAGCTCAGTACAAATGTAGTCCCTGTTGAATATTAGCCACTGACCTGGTCCTTAAGATTGGATATGGGAATGTGAGTTGCTCCTTGCCAGTGCTATCTCTTTAAAATGTGGAATGGTTCTTTCCCAGCCTCCTGGAGGAATGCTATGTCATGAAGGATCCATTCACCTCTGACAAGGACAAATTCCTTATACTTGGATCTCAGTGCAGTTTGTGTTGCAAGCATGTGTGTGTTGGCACAGTAAGTAGCACGTGACGCCTCTTGCATTTATATCTCTGATGTTCGTTTCATAGGCAGTGACCTAGAGGCTGAAAATCAAGCCAAGTGGAACATAACCTTTTTTCCACCCTTGCTTTGCCATTACCTTTTATATACTACTGCAAAATGTTGTTGTTGTTGTTGTTTAGTCGTTTAGTTGTGTCCGACTCTTCGTGACCCCATGGACCAGAGCACGCCAGGCACTCCTGTCTTCCACTGCCTCCCGCAGTTTGGTCAAACTCATGTTCGTAGCTTCGAGAACACTGTCCAACCATCTCGTCCTCTGTCATCCCCTTCTCCTAGTGCCCTCCATCTTTCCCAACATCAGGGTCTTTTCCAGGGAGTCTTCTCTTCTCATGAGGTGGCCAAAGTATTGGAGCCTCAGCTTCAGGATCTGTCCTTCCAGTGAGCACTCAGGGCTGATTTCCTTCAGAATGGGATAGGTTTGATCTTCTTGCAGTCCATGGGACTCTCAAGAGTCTCCTCCAGCACCATAATTCAAAAGCATCAATTCTTCAGCGATCAGCCTTCTTTATGGTCCAGCTCTCACTTCCATACATCACTACTGGGAAAACCATAGCTTTAACTATACGGACCTTTGTAGGCAAGGTGATGTCTCTGCTTTTTAAGATGCTGTCTAGGTTTGTCATTGCTTTTCTCCCAAGAAGCAGGCGTCTTTTAATTTCGGGACTGCTGTCACCATCTGCAGTGATCAAGGAGCCCAAGAAAGTAAAATCTCTCACTGCCTCCATTTCTTCCCCTTCTATTTGCCAGGAGGTGATGGGACCAGTGGCCATGATCTTGGTTTTTTTGATGTTGAGCTTCAGAACATATTTTGTGCTCTCCTCTTTCACCCTCATTAAAAGGTTCTTTAATTCCTCCTCACTTTCTGCCATCAAGGTTGTGTCATCTGCATATCTGAGGTTGTTGATATTTCTTCCGGCAATCTTAATTCCGGCTTGGGATTCATCTAGTCCAGCCTTTCGCATGATGAATTCTGCATATAAGTTAAATAAGCAGGGAGACAATATACAACCTTGTCGTACTCCTTTCCCAATTTTGAAACAGTTCCATAATTCAGTTTTTTTAATCGCCCTCTGAAGGATCAACACCTTAAGTGCTCCTTTTCTCAGGCTTATCTGCCAAGCTCAACAGAAAGTCTTCACCAGCAGGTGAACAATTGGCCATCTCGTACTTGCTCTTCAGCTGCTTGAATGTTCATAAATATGCTATGGAACCACAACAACTTAACTACTGGGTGGGTGTGTTTGTCATCTCAGGGCAGTCGGTGCCAGTCACACTGCTCAGTGTGAGCCTGTTATTTACATTGCTAACCGTAGCAACATACCCTATCTAATGCCTGGATTATTTGACCATGAAGGGAATACTTATACTGAAAATGAATATTGGTTTTATACCATTTTCATTTTTGTGACTTCCTCCATAGAATCCTAAAAATTGGATTTTGCCGAAGCATTGAGAATGTCCCTTGAGGAGTCCCTCGCACTTCTCCCCTATGCTGTGTTTCTAGAGTTTTGGGGGGCCACAAGAATTCTGCCATTTATTTTCATTTGCACATTTCCTTTTTGCAGACTGTTTCTTAGCTTTTGAGCTTTGTTTGGCTTCTTCTGTAATGAAGATCTGTGGGTTGCTTTGGTGTTGCAAGCTTCTCTGGATGTTATCTCCTACAGCCAAAGGCTTTATGCGTTGTGTCATGACAGGCAGCCCTTACTTGAAGTAGCTGTGGATATAAGGAACCATTATGAGGCGATACAGGAAAAACAGATTTTCCCAAGTTGTGCAACTTGAGGAACTGTTTCATCACATCTGCTACACGCTAAATATTTCCCTTCCAACTGTAAGATTCTCTGAAAAACATAATTCATAACCCATTTCCCCCCGCTCCCAGTCCTCTGAAATGATATTGAACTAAGGATTCTAGATTTGTTCAAAGCAAGTTTTGGCTTCCTCCTGGAACAGATCTTACACCCTTCATTGGCCTATAGCAAAATATATTTATTTCATAGAATCATAAGAGTTGGAAGAGACCACAAGCAGGAAACACCATCAAAGCATTCTTGACATATGGCTGTCAAGCCTCTGCTTAAAGACCTCCAAAAAAGGAGACTCCACCACACTCCTTGGTAGCAAATTCCACTGCCAAACAGCTCTTACTGTCAGGCGGTTCTCCCTAATGTTTAGGTGGAATCTTCTTTCTTGTAGTTTGAATCCATTGCTCTGTGTCTGCTTCTCTGGAGCAGCAGAAAACAACCTTTCTCCCTCCTCTCTATGACATCCTTTTATATATTTGAACATGGCTATCATATCACCCCTTAACCTTCTCTTCTCCAGGCTAAACATACCCAGCTCCCTAAGCCGTTCCTCATAAGGCATTGTTTCCAGGCCTTTGACCATTTTGGTTTACCTCCTCTGGACACATTCCAACTTGTCAGTATCCTTCTTGAACTGTGGTGCCCAGAACCACTGGTGGAGTACAAGCCACCCCAGATGGCAAGACTGGCTGTTAAATTTTAAGAAGTGGCTGTATCTGTATGTATCTTAATTCCTGAGCACAAGGGGGGTTCCAGAGCAGGAGGCGCCCCTGAAGCAGTTGAGCAGGCATCCCCCAGTCCTCCTTTCTTTGAGTTTCCTTAACTCCGCTTCAGGTGCCACTGAAAGCTAAGAAATGAGTTAGTCACCACTATGGCTCATTAAAAGCACTTGGACTAGCCTTTTGGCTGGATTGGGGCCATACACAAGAGTAGATGTAATGTGTTAGTTTGGTGAGTTTAGGAATTTCTCTGTTCTTTTTCAGGACTGTAGCCTTTTCTACGCAAAAAGATTCTGCCTCCCCTGTCTAAAGTTACACCTAAATGAGTTTCCGGCGGAAATAAGGCAAGATTTGGAAAAGAAAACTCAACACCAATCTTCAAAAAAGGGAGATTCCAAGACTTCGAAGAAAAACTAGGTTGTTTTTGACCCAAGTGTGTGTTTTTTTGTAACAAATATAAAGCTGTGTCTGATAAATCTCTTCTAGAACAGTTTTTATAAGATAGTTCAGTTGGAGGATTTAATTTTTGCACCGAAGCTGCAATGCCTGGTGCCCACCTGGTGTTTTGGACTAGAGCATCCATCAGCCCCAGGCAGCCATGGCAGAAAGTCCCGGGGAACAAAGTGAAGCGTACTTCTGACTAAACAATAGGCATGCACTGCAAGTAAGGAAACAAGCCAGAGCAATATCAGACAGAGCTGTTTTCCTGTTTAGACTTGTTGATTGATTGAAGAGGAAAGTTTTATCATCAAATTAGAAGAATAAGGAACAGTGGTTACCATACATATAACTAATGAGCATTTATGACTGCTCTATCACCTCTCAGCATATTTTATTAAAAACTGACCACCTGGGGGCAATGAAGGGTCATCACGACTTTCAGCAAACTGGGGGTCACTAGTTACAGAAAAACAACAAAAGCCTTGCAGAACACTCCAACTTCTCTGTGCCATCACCATATTTTAACTGTACGTCAGAATTTTTCCAGCTGCTAAAATCTTATAATTGTGCAGGGGATTTTATCAGTAGTTAAATCCTCCAGCTGAACAATAAAAATTGTGTTGGTTAAAGGCAGTTCATTTGCTACCCCTTTCTGTCAACCATTGTCACAGCAAGTAGCTAATAGGCATGCTGGAGAAGGGCTGGTTAAAAACATAAGAAATAAAACTACCAAGATCCTGCCTCATTCAGTGTAGTTCAGGTAGAGGAACGATTCAGCAGACCATATATATCTATCAGCCGATGACTAATGGAAGCCTGCATTGAAATAACTACACTTACAGGACCAAGCCCATTCCCAAGGCTCTGTAGAAGCTGCAGTTGCACAGGAACTCCCATAAAGTACAGAACAGGATACAGGGCACACCACCCTTCATTTTGCTTGCTATGTTAAAAGGGGGACTTCATCCTCTTTCAGTTGCAAATACAGACCTGCAATTGTAGACATTGCTTCTGAAAGTTGAAAAGCTGGGAAGTGAAGCAAAGGAAGAGTCCCAGTGATTTGGGAGGGGCCTTTGCTCTTCTCCACAACTGACAAAACCAGAATTATGCAAGACAGGAGAAAATGAATAGTAACGTTAGGGGGAAGCGAAGCCATGCAAATTATGTGGACTGCAGAAGTCTGCTTGTGTTGGAGCTGTATTATAATAAGCATTGCATGACCAGCCTTATCTCTCTTTAGCACATAGCCCTGCTTCTATCCAAACATATCAACAGACAATAGCTTGAATGACCTTCCTATCTGTCTATCTTGAACATCTTGGCTATTGGCTATTATACTACATTTTAAGGGCATTTCATAGATAAATTTTGCATAGGTTCTATGAGCACCACATAGGGGTTTCATGCTATAAATGTTTTGCTGAGAAATTGCAAATGGGTCATTGATAACAGGAGTTGTTGCTTTTACACTTACCCCAGAAAAGAAAACACAAAATTAAATGGGGGAAATGTGGGCTAGCATTTTGATTACCGCGATGTCATATGGATGCAGCAAAAAACCTTGTGTTTGAGAGCACAGATCCCACAACACAAACATACCTGGAGGCATCCTAAAGGCTCAATCCTAAAAATAAAATAAAAAACACTGGGAGGTGAACCCTCTTGAAAACAGAGGGACATATCTCTAATGTGCATTAAATTTTGCTACCATGTTTAAATGTCACCACCAGAGGGTAGCAAATAAGTCATGATATTGTAGGATTGTTTTTTAAAAAAAATGCATGCTATATTTACAATTGGATAACAACAACCCTGAATGTTATTTTAGCAAAGTGTAACTTTCAGGGGTTGACTTGGTAAATGTTGACTTTCAGACTATGTCCCAATCCCAAGACTGAATAACTTGCTTAGCGTCAAGCATTACAAGCTTTCTTTAACAAGCACATGTTTTACTACCATCTTCAGAAGTCTCAAATGAATTGGGGGAATAATGAGCAAAGGGATCAAACATCCTAAATTAGGCTACCAAGAAAGATCAAATACAAAATCCCAAGAATACATCTACAGTCATACCTCGGTTTAAGTACGCTTCAAGTATGAGTGTAATTGGTTCCAGAAGTCCGTACTTAACCTGAAGCGTACATAACCTGAAGCGAACTTTCCGGAAGTCTGTTCGCTTCAGGTTAAGTACACTTCAGTTTGAGTACTCCACGGACCATCTGGAATGGATTAATCCACTTTCCATTACTTTCAATGGAAAAGTTCGCTTCAGGTTAAGTACGCTTCAGGTTAAGTACAGACTTCCGGAACCAATTGTGTTTGTAAACCGAGGTACCACTGTAATGGTAAAGGAAACTTTAAAAATAATAATAATGCAAGACTATTGGATTTTACAGAGAAAATAAATTCTCTTTGATATCTCCTGTTCACATCAGTGGGAATTCTGCAGGAAATTTTCAATATTGTGGCCTGTCATCTTAGTGCAAAATTTGCTGAACACACAGCATGTCTTCTATATAATGGAGCCACAAATTCTAGTCACACAAAAGTTCAGCAGCCTATGTGACAAGTACTGTCTAAGCCTTAAACTTTGAGCAGTAGCATATGATGGGAATACAGTGGTACCCCGCAAGACGAACGCCTGGCGCAACAAAATTTTTTTTGGAAGAATCGCAAAACAAAGTCATCTATAGCTGTGCTTTACAAGACGAAGCAGCCTTGTGAGAGGAAGGGAAGCTGCCGCCGCTTACCTTTAGGACTCCGCTGGTGACATCCACGGCTGCCGCTTCTGCCTCCTGCGGTGGCGCGGCGCTCATGGCTGCCTCTGCGGCTCCGGCCTTGCCCTCCTCGGCGGCCATGGTGGCCTCCGCGGCTCCTCCCCAGAGGGCTGGCGGGATCCGGCAGGAGCAGCAGTGAGGCTCGCCAGGCGGCCCTTGGCAGGAACAGCGTCGGCACGTGAAGGAGTAGAGGCTGAGGCGGGAGGAGACCCCTAGCCCTCCTCCTGCTTCCCCCTCCCCAGAGCCTTAAAGACTTCCGGCCGTGGTGGGTGAGTCGGAGCCTTTTGGAGAGGGGCTTCTTTTTTGCCCATAGGAACACATTAAATTTCAATGCATTCCTGTGGGAAACCGCACTTCGCTAGACAAAATTATCGCAACACGAAACGACTCATGGAACAAATTAATTTCGTCTTGTGAGGTACCACTGTATGCATTTTACAGTAAATGGTGCAATTTAAGTGATTTCTGCTATAGATTTAATCTTTGTACTACAAGCAAGTAAAGTGGAACTTACAACAAAACATCATAGTATGAAGTGCTCCATTTCAGGATACTTCTCTCTATTCCTCCACCTCTGTTTTCCATTCCCCTCCTCCAACATTCAGCCAATATTGCATGCACACCAAACACTTCAAGTCTTCAGTGTGGTGGCTTTTGTTCCTAAACATTTCGTACTTTTGCAACCATGCTGGTCCCTCCCTGCCCCTAAAACATTATCTTCTTGTGTGCAGCTGGTGACATTTTGACTTCAGAGTCCAGTGATCATCTCTTTAACATCAGAAATAGAGGAAATAATAGTGATCGAGCACCTATTGCATGCATCAAAGGATGCTTCCACACAAGGCGTTTAAGGGAGAACAGCCATGCCCTGTTCACTTAGAATCATAGAGTTGGAAGAGACCACAAGGGCCATCCAGTCCAACCCCTTGCCTAGCAGGAAACACCATCAAAGCATTCCCATAGGATCATAGAATCAACTTAGCATCACCCATCCTGTTTCCCAATGCTGCGTCTGTCTTTGAGAAATGTAGAAGAGGAGCGCCCTCAGCTCTACTTGTAATTTCAAGCTTTAAGAGGTGTGGTTTGGATGTGAGCAGGTGACCCTTTCACAGCTCACCACACATTCAATATAACCTTTGTGGCCAGCAGCATTTTATCACCTTTAATTTTAAAAGCTGCTCTTTCATGTAGCACTATAGTGCTTTGCTATATTAAAAAAATTCTGCAACCTGCCTTTTTACACCTGTCTTGCCCCACCCTCCAGCCCTCGGGGTCTTCATGGGGGAGCTGTTTCTCCCCTCATCATTCTTCCTCTGGAGAGACACTTTGCCATTGAGGGGGGGGGCTGGTTTTCCCTGTGCTACCCCACCTTCAGCCTGAGGAACCTTCAGAAGGGAGTTGCTGCCCCAGGCATTATTTGCAAGAGTATTTTAATGCACTGAAAGTTGATGAGTCATGGGGGTTTGGAGTGTGCATGAACTTAACGCTGCTTAATTTATTTTTTGGCTGCTATTGTTATGAATACTGTTTTATGACTCATAAATGTAGTATTGATTTGTTAATCATATATGAGTTAAATAATTATAAAGATTTTCTAGTTTTACAAAAGAACATGTGTTGTCTCTTTTTTCCAAATTGTAGAACCTTCTTTACTTTTGATGTGAGAATGTGTTGTTTAGAATACAGTTGGGGAAGGAGAAAGGGGGGAGAGGTGGGGGAGAAGGAGGTGGGGTGGTAACACTTAATAGTGGGCATGTGTGGTTTTACACCCGTGTCACAGCACAGGAATATAATCATTCAATTAAGTGCAAAATGCAATGCTTTTTCTTAGAGCAGGAATGTCCAAAGTCTGTTTGGGGGGCCTAATCCGGCCCCTGTGGCAGTTTAACTCCTGGGGTAAAAAAAAAGGTCAACAACTTCAATCCTAAACAATCCTCAACAGCTTTGGTTGGCCCTCATGCATGTTCACTTCATCAAATCTGGTCCTCTTTGAAAAAAGTTTGGGCACCCCTGTCTTAGAGGCTAAGAAAAGCTGTCTTTAAATGAGAGGTGTAGCTCTGGGGATGATAGTGCCCAGTTTGTTTGTTTTTCTACATTTTTCTTGTGTGTCATGTGTTTCAGAATAAGCTTAAGTTGTGGCTGTACTGTGTGTGGTAAAAATGTTTTCAATATCTAAAGTAATAACAATAAAAACCAAGATACATTTTAAATGAATATTTTATTTTATGAAAGACTATTTTAAACCATTAAGGCAAAAATCACACTGTGAAGTTTCCTCTTTTTACATACATTCATCAGTCCTTAGAGAGATTTGGACAATATTCCAGCAGACTCATTAAATACATTTTTCCTTATTCAATCCTTTGTTGTCTGAACAGGAAAATCAAAATGTCAAATATTAGAAAAATACATTGTCAATTAATAGGCATTTTTATTCTAAAATGGATTGACCAAATACTGTATTAATATTCTGGGTGACTTTTTCTGCAAGCAGAAAAGGGAAGAATTCAATTTTATTTCTCTACAAAACTCATATTTTACTAAAGAGATTTCATACCCACATCTAAATGCTACTACATGCAGCTGTTGTATTCCTGAATTTAACCTGAGTTAAGATTCCAATCCTGCAACCCCCTTTCAACTCAGCAAAACATTTCTGAGTAAACATGCTAGGATTGCATTGTTAGTGTTACTGTAAAGAAGGCAAATAAGAATCCTCCATCGTGTAGAGAAGCTACATACAAGAAAAGAGACAGTTTGTCCAGCCCAGCCCCCTGCATGCAGCCAGGCATTCTATCCATTCCCACCAGTGGGGGAATGTGCAAATTCTCCTCTTTCCTTTTTTAAAGGAGCTTGTTTCATTTTCACTTCCTCTAACTGTAAATGCAGAGAATGACTTAAACCAATCTCATAAACCTGTTCAACAGTTTTTTGCAAACTACCCGATGCATTTTCACAGGCTATCATACATCACAATATAATCCAAGGTTAAGTGTAAAACAAATAATCCAAAATACATGTGAAATTATTTCATTTTTATACATTTGTATCAAAGAATGTAGCATCGCCTATGATATTGTACTTAAATACTGCTACTGTATTCAAAATTTCTTAAGTCTCTGAACCTGCAGATCACTTTAAAAGGCACATGACAGGATAGTAGAATTAAGGAAAATGTTTTAAAAATCAAGTTGCTCTGCTGCCCTGCTTCACAGCTTTAACCCTGTAACTGATCACTTCAGCCAGCAAATGCACATAGCTATTAACTGGTAATAAATGAAAGCAAGAAGTCACCCTCATGTCTAGGATTTCCCATGCCTTAATCCTGAAGCTTGAAGTTGCATTTAGCTTATTCAACCAGAATGTTGTTATCTATCATATGAACTGAAAGACTGAGCTGGCCAATAACCAGGACCTGAATTTAAAACCCAACACAAAATCCAGATTATGATGTGATAGACGATGAAGTCTCCCTAGTTACAACTATTACATTATGAAAAATGTTGTTAAGCATTGCTTTGTTGTTTAATGCAAGGTCAATTAAAGCTGGAATGCTCTCCACCACTACTATTTCTCAAGTGTTTTTATTTATAAAGCAAGTATAATACACATTTCCTCTTCCTAAAAGCTGTTTTGCCGCTTTGGTGGAAGGCCTAGGCATTTCTCAGCTCCCTACCTCATGCTTAGAAGCAGGTGAAATATAGCAAGTCTTGCAATAAGTTAACCCTTGAGGTGGAAGGAGGGAACACATTGAAGGGAAACCAAGGAAAGCTGCTAACATGCCCCCTTTGTATTACCCAACTATCACTTTCATAGTGAACATAACGGAAGTCTTTCCCCTTCTCCAAGTCCCTAGGATCAGAGAGAGAGAGAGAGAGAGAGAGAGAGAGAGAGAGAGAGAGAGAGAGAGAGAGAGATCTATAGAGTATTTGAAGTGCAGCTGTCCAGCAGAAAAGCACTATTTGTAGAACTCAATACTTTGATACTGTGCGCATGCAGGCACAAATTCCCACAACAGTGGCAGCTCTAAAAGTATCTCAGTCATTGTGGAAATCAGACCATTGGTGATGCTCCCTAAACTGTATAGAGAAGTCAGATGAACCCAACCAGGCCATGCCCCCCCCCCATTTTATTGGTGGGGGAGGGGCTGCATTTATCATGAAGCATGAACCCGAGTTATTTCTCTTCCTTCCATTTTGAACAAATATTACTAAAGTTCCTTAAAAGCTACTGAACTGCAAGGCAGAGCTGGGAAGTCTAAAGGCCACCAGCCCTCTCTAAAGGGAAGGGGAGAAGAGAGACATGTCTGGGGTTAACCCCCAGTATTTCATTAAGTAACCCACCTTCAAAATAATGCAAAAAAACACCCAGCTTCAACTGAATTCTCATTTGATAACTGATATAGTTGCATTAGGCACATTGCAAAAACTTAAAACATCAGATTGTTCAAGTGGCAATCTAAACTGGGGGCGTTTGAAGCAGCCTGGATTCCCTTCATCTCATTCGCCAACTTGTCAGTGGGATCTCGCTTTGAAAAAAATCAATTAGATAAATGACTGTTCCTCTTTGCCCACCATGTCAGCGTAACCCTAACTGTTTCCTTTCATTGCCTTGGAAATCAACACGCTGATAGAATTTTGATTAATTGTACATTTCCTAGGCATTAGCTACGGTAGTAAAGCTTTTAAAAAGCAACACAAATCATTGAATTAGAAAGGACTCTCAGGGATTACTTCCTTCACCATATCTGTAATGAGTCTACCTTGCATTCGAATAATTGAAGTTAAGCATAGCAAACACACATTGAATAAGTCTCCATTAATCCTTGGGTAAAATCCTAAGATCTTTCCTTTAATAAGTCCCCATTTGTGAAAACTGTTCTAAATGCATACATGAGGTTTGATCCTGGGTCATTTTCTTAGTCTAACTCTTGCTTTGTTCCCCCCTGTCTCCCAATTATGATTCAACAAACATCTTTAGAAAAGCCTGATGACCCAGGAGCATAACAGATTCAGAAGCGAAGTCTCAGAAAGTAAGCTTATAATACAGTTATAATACATCTGATAGACCTTTACACAGGTTTTATTGCTGCCTAGAAAAAAATATACAGTGCAGAAAAATAAAGTTATAGACTATGTTGTCAGTTAGGTACTCTGGTTCAAGCCTGCATTTTAAAATTATTTTACACATGGAGGTGTAAATTGTAAGTATCAATCAGTAAAAGTCATTGCAAGTAGAGCAGGTATCACCTATGTTGCTCAAGGCATCATATTAGAATGCTTCCAAATAAAACTAAAATCACAAATATTTAAGTTACCAACATGTTTTTATATGAGGTTTGTTTCCATTAGCTCCAAAGTACACATAATTGGAAGCATCAGGATCTGTCTCTATGGCTTGTCTCTTTCCTAGGGCAATCAAAAGTCATAATTAAATAGCACAACCTACCAAGGAATGGTACTGGGCACTCTCCCATCCATCTCAACGATGCTGGGTTTCATAGCAAGGTTGGCTTATTAATTGTTCCCTATATATTTTTTAAAAAGTTTTAATTACAAATGCAGTGCAAATTCAGTGCAAAACATACCGTACTTAAATCTAAAGCTTACAGCAATAGCAATAAGCTGATAGGTCTAATTATTCCTACTAGACCGCAGATAAAAATCCTAAAAACTGTAAAATTCAGGGTTTATAACTATTGTAAACAGTTATATTAGAGTCTCCTTTACTCACTGGAGAACTAACCGTGCACATGAATGGCAACTGTGACTGCAACATAATTCTAAACAAGCCCATTACTGCTATAATATACAACTTCCAATTTTTCATCTGTGAAAGTGTCCGTATTATTGAAAGTATTTGCATATTTAGAACTGTGAAAAATTAAATTTAACCCAATGCTTTCTTTTAAAAATTGTTACACCACCAATTTTCTATAGGTTCATGGCAATATTGATATGAAATGGATCAAAACTATCACATTTGATTAAATAATAGCAGCACAACATCAAATATATTTAATCGTTTCACAACAGAAAAGCATAGCAAATTCAACATATATAATTATTTCCAGGTCACAGTGAAACATCATGAAATGAAACCCAGAGGAGAGTTACACATATAGAAAAGACAGAACAATGGGATCAGAAAGGGCTCACTTCTCCATTACTCTGACTGTCCTATTGAAGTCAAAGTCAACAACATCAATTTGAGACTCAGTTTGAGGGGGACGGCACAACTGCACCACGCCCCAGTATAACATGCCGAGGTGATGCTAGATGTCAAAGTGAAGAAATTCTACAAGGCACTGATAAGCAGGAGCTATAAATATGGGCCTAAAAAGAAATATAGTCACATGGCCACAGCTACGCCTACTTCCTGTTGTCTCATTGAAAGCGAGCTTGTGTCAGTGTTAAAAGCAGTTGGGCAACATGGCACTTTACAGGAAAATTGCATTAGCCACTCCTATGGCACACAAAATCTTGCTGTAGTGTGAAAAATGTCAAGCTTATGGGCTCACATGGGGAACGGGAAAAAGTATACCCCAACGTGCTTGAGGAAGCGAGGGGAGCAGACTCAGCTCAAGTGTCCATGCATTTAAGTGCCCCTCTCACATTATAATTAAGTAATAATTAGTAGCTAACGGTTAATGAAAGTGCCACAGGATAAAGACACAGAAATAGTGCAAAAAAATAAAAGTAGTGCGACTCCCCCCGCAAGCTACACAATTTGCATGATGAGAATAGATATTAGAACTGTTTCCAGTTTACTTGGACTTGCAACCCTGAGTCATATATTATAACTTTATTGAGCTAGCCAACTTGCTGCTGCCTTTTTTAAATAATTTGCTGAGGTAGCCAATTTCATTTTTGGAAAACAATTTTTTTCTTCAACATTGCACCTTGAGTTATGGTCCCAATCCTGAGTGCTCTGAATGATAGTGTAAGCAGTCTTCTAGTGCACTTTCTGACACTGCTTCTCCTAAAATCGACTGACTAACATATTACTGAAGTTCTTTAGGCTCTCAAAAGTTATTTCAGCACTTGTAATTCATAGGTTCAACCCACAGGTATTCACAAAATACTAGAGATCTTCACTGGAAAGAAATCAAAACATCATCCTACAACTGCATCCCATAGCATTCTAAATTACATGGAAGGCCACGGAAGGGAAGGCCACAGAGAGAAAGCAAAATGCTGGCAAGTGATTGGTCAATTGGCAGCTTGCAAACTTTTAAAAACAACATGGTAAAAAAAAAGGTATGATCTTAGTTTGTTGACATTAAGCCAGAGTTCTCCAGTTTGGACACTAGAGTGAGCCCAGCCTTGATATAAGCAAAGGCTCTTCATGCCACAGCTGGTGCACAATATGAAGAGGGCCAAAGGGCTCTAATACTGGTTTCAGTCTTAATAAGCCATGGTTTATGAAATACAAAAGATTTAAACGATCTGGAGAAAAACCAGCATATAGTAGCCAGGAACAGAAACCTGAGGCAGGACACTGTTTCCGGCTATACAGAAACCAGGCCAAATTTTAAAAACAAGGGATTGTCATTCAGTAAAGTAATTAATAATGTAAAGGGTGGAACTATTTGGATCTTGCAATACAAACCCAATACTTTTTACAAAATCACAGAATGCCCCTCTTGCAAATGACATCCATGTATTATAGTGGGAAGATATTTTAGTGGGAAGATATCTGCCACTAAAGCAGACCTAGGATTTTTCTTCTTCTTCCAAAATCAAGGTGGCTGATTTTGCTGTGATCTTATAAAATGTTATCTTTGAAACAGGTGTTCTAATAAGGTATTTGCACAGAATACAAATGAAGCAATCCTAAAGAATACAAAGGACCTCACAAATTACAATTTTAGAGACACGTGACTAGTTGCTGTGTGCAGCCTATAAAATAGCATTTAAAAACATCAAATGCACACACCTAGTAATACAATGAATTAAAAACAAACAGACCCCAGCATACAGTTTTTGTAATATCTGCAGCCTTTCATGTGCATCCATTAAAAACGATCCTCAAAGGAAACATTGTTCTGAGAAGTTGTGTATGCATCTAAAGAGCTCTAGAGACATATCTACACGGGATGCGGGTGGCACTGTGGGTTAAACCACTGAGCCTAGGGCTTGCCGATCGGAAGGTCAGCAGTTCAAATCCCCGGGATGGGGTGAGCTCCCATTGCTCGGTCCCAGCTTCTGCCCACCTAGCAGTTCAAAAGCACATCAAAGTGCAAGTAGATAAATAGGGACTGCTCCGGCGGGAAGGTAAACGGCGTTTCCGTGCGCTGCTCTGGTTCGCCAGAAGCAGCTTTGTCATGCTGGCCACATGACCTGGAAGCTGTACGCCGGCTCCTTCGGCCAATAACGTGAGATGAGCGCTGCAACCCCAGAGTCGGTCACAACTGGACCCAGGGGCGTAGGAAGATAGGGGCAGTGGGGGCGGTGTGCCCCGAGCGATGCGATCCCAGGGGCGCCATCGCCGCTGCCCGCCCTGCCCCCAAAACTCCCGCCCCGCCCCTGAGTGCATATCACTGGGGGCAGTGCGCCTTCTCTCCGTCCCCGGTGGCGGAGCATGAAGCTCCACCGCTGACTGGACCTAATGGTCAGGGGTCCCTTTACCTTTACCTAGGGACATATCTACACTGCTGGCATGTTTGATACCAATTTAAAGGTTATGACTTTCTCCAAAGAATCCTGGCAACTGTAGAATGGTGAAAGTTCTGAGATATCTGAATGAGATTCATAACCCCCACCCCAAAAAGAGTTGTCAGGGGTCCAGGAGAGGGAAAGCCTATATGATCAGTTTTTGTCTGTAGAATACAAAAACTATGCGTAACAACTTGCATTAGTGCTGAGTGTCTGGTTTAAACATAACCTTAATAAGCTAGGTTACAGTATTGAAACACTTTGGGCCTCTATGTGGTCCCCTGCCCACCCACCCCCACCCCCAAAATGAGTATTATTGCTTCTGCAGTGAGGAAAGGGCACTGAATTAGAAAATTATCCACAAGTCCAAACAACACACTACTCTGACTCCTATTCCTTGTTTCAGTGCTGTATGGAAGCAACATTCTGTCTGCTAAATCAACTTTGTTGTATCTATGGTTCGATATACTAACAACAGGTTAACATGAAGTTTGCCCAGAGCAGAGCTGTTTTAGAAATTCAATGTTTCAAATTCAAACTCAAGCACCAGAATACACAAGAAATTATGAACTGGCTCTGCATGACTATAAGGTTTTTGAATGTTCTATATTGACCCTGCATAGCTGACTGGAAATAAGCAGTTTGGCATGAACCATGGAAGAGGGAGGGCCTGGTTGCACATCACTAAATATATTTCCCAATATCATTATGGCTTTGACATGCCAATGGGATTTTATTTCAGTTAAATAAATAAAACAACACAGCAATCTTACAAAAGTCATAATTACTTCTGTGGAACCTATTTCCCAGAAATTGTGCATAGGACTGCAGCCTTAAGTAGGAAGAAAGCTTTTAAAAAATGCATCCTTTATGGAAAACAATCGAGGTAGGGACAGGATCTAAAGAAACTACAGTAAGCCTACAATTTATTTACCCTTCAACTTGTGCGCACTCAGTTTTACGCACTTGGAAAAAATAAAAACAAATAAAAGGGGGGCAGACATCTGGGGAAAGACTTTGGCAATCCTACCTGCCAGTATGGGAGCCCAATGTGCTTTGACTATACTGTACACAATTTTGGCTTTAAGCGCAATCCCCAGAACATAACCCCAGCATAAATTATGGGCTTACTGTACTTTAGATGCAGGGCTAGTGACTAGGGTGCCCTTCAGATATTTTATTGTATTTTATTCATTTTTAAATTTTCTATACTTTTAATAAAAACCTCAAAACGGTCTACAGCATATTAAATCAATAAGTAATAAAACAATAGTCGGGCAATGTTCCTCCGGCCTCATGAGGAGCCTCTTCAGTAGGGCTGGGTGAGTGTGGGTCTCGCCCGCTAGGCCAGGTGGATTGTGGACCACAGTTCACATTACCTCTGACTTTTGGTCATGCTGGCTGCGGCTTATGGGAGATGTAGTCCACAACATCTGGAGAATACAATATTGGCTACCCCTGATTTAAGGGATAGGGTATGATCAGTAGTATGTGACTTATTTTAATGGCAGACATCTCTGCCCCCACCATGTCTAATCCCAATCTGTTTTTGAAACACCTTCAGGTTTCCACAAAGCACGGAGGACTGATGTTGGAGAAACACTGCTAAAGCTTTAATGGACATCACATAAAGGCTTTTGGATCCTGGCCAAAACTCCTAGCTTTCTTACACTAATGAAGATGATGGGATAAAGGCTTAAAAGTGCAGAAACTTCATAAGAAGTACATGTTGTTAGCAAGTTCAGATGTACTATAAATGATATTACCACTGTTGCCCAAATTTCAAGTCAATCACAGCTTATTGCCATTTTTTATACATACTATACAGTTTCTCTTAAGTACTTAAAAATAACTCCTTGCAAGAAAAATATGATATTGCAGTTACGTACCTTTTAGCTCACTAATGCTTTGAAATAAAAGCACAACAGAGAGAAGTGTGCAGAGTAGTTTGCTCCCATCTATTGCTTTTGTATTTTCACGTCATACAAAACAAAAAACAAAACAAAACAAAAAACAGTCTTAGTACATATCCTTGTAGATTTCTTGTAGTAAAGGATGTAAGTGTGCATCAGATTCAGTCTTTTTGATAATCTGAACAAGCTGAGCATGTTCTGTGACAAGCTGTCGGAGGTCGGCCATTTTCTGTAGAAGCTTTGGGAAAAGGAAGATGTCATCAGGGTGGTTGTTTTGCAAGTGAAGTTTTAGTACATGCACAATGCTCTCCTGCATCTTTTCAATGTGTCTTATGTTTACAAGGCCAGGGCGATCTGTTCACCAAAACAAACAAAAAACGCATCAAGTTATTGTAGAAGAGTTAATCTGTGACCATAAATTATATTTGCTTAAGACCCCACTGAAAGACCCACTAAAAGACCTTCTCTGTAATGTTAACTGCAAGAATGAGGGTAGTAGAGTTTTTAAGACTGCTAGACTAGGGAAAATCTGCTTCAAATCCTCATACAGCCACAAATCAAGAGACAAATATAAACAGAAAGCAGTTTTTAAACAGAAAAAAACATATTTTTGATCTGTTAAACTGTTTGCCTTGTCATTTATAGCTATCCTTTTGTCCATTTTTGCTCTCAACCAACTCAAACACCTTATGAAAGGAAATTACTAGAAACAGGGAAAGGTAAAATTCACACGAGGTTCATGAGGGACAGCAGCTAATCATTCATTCTGCACAGTATAACGCAAGAAATATTCCAATATTTTCATCTGTTTCTCAACCGCCCAAAATCTACTGTTATATTCTTGATCTTACTGTTACTTGCTTAAATAATGGCTTTATTGCTATTGTTAGCTGCCCTGAATACTATATTGTAGAAAGGTGGGGAGGTAGTATAAATGGAAATAAATAACTACTAATTAGAATACATAGGTATAGAAGCTTTAAGTCTTACCTCCACAACAAATTATAGCAGCCACAAAAAGAGCTATATCGCTGTCATCTAACTCCAATGCATTGAATTTCATTGCAAAATCAAACTTCGGTTCCATGATATCACAAAATGGCTTCCTTAAACTTTTGAGGAATTCTCGAGTTATAAAACCATTTCCGTAGGCTACTAGCATTCCATCTTTGTTCATTACAGAGGATAATGTGGCAAAAATGGCTTCATAAACTCCGTATTTTAATAGCGTCACCTGGTCATTCAAGTCTAGGTTAGAGAAGCCAGGGATGGATTTGGCAAATTCTGTAAGTTCTGTTACAGCCTCGACGGAGGTACATTGGCAGCAGTGGAAAATCCGAACTTCTGCCTCCTTGTTTTGTATTCCATTGGCTACCAGTTTGGCCACCAGTGTCTTCTCTGCCATACACAATGTATCCATATCATGTATAACAAATGGCTACAAAGAGATATTAAAGTAAATATGTTAACTATTTACAAATATACTAATAGCAACAGAATATACTAAGATATTAACAGGAACAAAACAAATATAATCAAAGCCCCTACTGAAGGTGTCTCTTCAGAACCAGGTTTAATGGAAGGTGGGGTCCACCACTGCAAAAAAATTGTTTCAAGAACATTGAGCATTTTGAAAGAGGTAATGAAGACACTGTAAGATGACACCACCAGAAGCATTTGCCCCATGTGGATTTGCTTGTACAGTATATTAAGTCTCACAGCCTAAGGTAGTAAGATTTAAGACAATGGTTTGGAACCCACAGCCTTGGGCACCATATCTCACAATGGCACCCCAACCCCACAGGGGCATATTTTCAGAAGGCAAAGAGACCCACAGATGGAAGGCACATGCGAATTGCTTTGTAGCCAAAATGTCCACACCCACAAGCAAGAGGGAGACATCTGTGAGCATGGCTGAATCCCAAGATCAGGAGACTGCACACAGGAAGAGTTATGCTGAGGCTCCAATACTTTGGCCACCTCATGAGAAGAGAAGACTCCCTGGAAAAGACCCTGATGTTGGGAAAGATGGAGGGCACAAGGAGAAGGGGACGCCAGAGGATGAGATGGTTGGACAGTGTTCTCGAAGCTGCGAACATGAGTTTGACCAAACTGCGGGAGGCACTGGAAGACAGGAATGCCTGGTGTGCTCTGGTCCATGGGATCACGAAGAGTCGGACACGACTAAACAACAAACCCGGATAGAATTGCACCCATCAACCAAATATTTCAATTCATTGCAGTAAAGATTCCAATTCAGTTTATTCTGGAAAACCCACATCATGTGGATTTAAAAAACACAACACAACTCTAGCAACTCTGGCAAAATTACAACTTACTTTTGAAAACTGCCCATTCAAAATCAGGTTACTATGTACCACCAGGGATTGTAAGAAGCAGTTATGGAATACTGAGCAGTTTATTATATGCATACATTGCCTGAATACTTTCATAGTCACATGTGATCTTAAAATAATATAATCTTTACTGCAATTACTGCAATGGGGGAGGAAGAACTTCCTATTGATTCAAATAGACATGCCACCTTTTAATGGTGAAACAACAATCCCAATTTTCTTTTCAATCCTGTGTTCATTTTTTTGCTTTTGATGTAAATACAATTAGAGCAGAGAGGAATGATGTAAGGCCATTTCAGACCATTTTTAACTAGATGTTGTAAAACTTTGCTGCTTTTGCTTTTGCTGGAGAACTAAGATATTGCAAGCTTAGTTATTTCTAAAACTCAGTTAATCATTTCCCAACGCAGTCAAAGAAGTTCATTCAGTAACAGAATCTCTCCCCATCTCTCTCATTCACCACCCCTGCCACCACAAACAAATATCCCCCCCAGCCAAATATGCTTTAGGAACTGTCCAGTGTAAATTTGGTATCCTTGACTTGAAATGAATGAGGCTGAAGCATGTTTAACGTTGGCTGGATTATAGCATTAGTATTTTTAGTGGATTCATTTACGACTTGCATCCTCTAAAAGAGGGAGAGCAGGGGAAACCACCTTCAGGGCAAGATCCAGCCAAAAGATAAGCACTTCTAAATCCTGTTGGACTTGTGAGAAAAAAAAATTCTGTGTTTCCTGGTGCCAAGCAGATAAAGTTTCACATATCTCCAATTTATCTCTTTCACCTCCCTTTCCTTCTGTCCCTCTCACCCCCAATGCAAAACCACCTAGGCTAGTATGGCTACCACACAGAACAACTGGCTCAAAAGTAAAAAAGGACCATTTCAGCACACAGGCTGCAGCTTTTCATACTCACCTACAGGCAACATGACAAGGGGTGTGTGTGTCCCTATAATTAAAGCCCCCGTTTCCTTTATTTCTTTTTCTTTTGTTTAAAAGCAGTTGAAGAGGTTATGTGGTATAAGACTGCCCAGTTCAGCTGTATACTTCTATGAAAATGGCTAAATAAACAACAGTCAACTGCCTAGCAATAAAACTTCAAAATGCCAGAAGTTCAGTCCTTAGGAAAGCTTTCATCACAAGCTGCTCAGAACAATTGGTGTGGGTTTAACTCAGCATTTACAAAAGTATCCAGAGCACACTCTCTTTGAGGATTACTTTCATGCTGCTCTTTTATATTGTGCAGTTTTTATCTTTCTCTGTTCATTTGTTTTACTGTCTTTTTAACTTTATGTAAACTGTCCAGGAAACTTGGTGGGGTACATATCCTCAAAATAAACAAATAATAATAATAATAAGGCTGCCTCCGGATTAAAATAAAATTTGCTCATACAAAAGTTTTAACAGATCAAGAGAGAGAGAGAGAGAGACTGGCAGGTTCCATCTGCCGTTCTTAGAAGTGCTTTTACTTGTCCTACATACACATTAGCTCACCATTTGCTTAGTTTGCTATTTTTAAACTTTATGATGGCAAATACTTACTGGATTGTTACTGGTTTTTCCTGCAAGTATGAGTCTGGCTTTGACCTTGTTCATATTAAAGTTTTTCAAATACGCTTCATAAATTCTCTTGGCGAGTGATTTTAGATCTGCGATTTCAGAATTCTCTATACAATGATCACCTGTTAGAATTTCAGCTTTCAGCTTTGCCTTCTCTGACCTTGGCATCCGTCCAAATCGAATAGCTGAGGAGAAAACATGCATTTAAAGTGGAACAACAGCACAAAAATTTGTTCTCCAATTGTAAGCCTGATCTTAAGCTCAAATACTAGCTTACCAGGATCCTAGCACCAGCAGCACAAGGAGTAAACTAGCCCCACAGACTGAGACCCCATTCCTATCTATTTGTGACCCCATAAAGAATTCAAGATCTGCAGCTCGTTCCCACATCTTTTTGGTAAAGGTCTACTTAAGCCCATCAGAAGTGGGAGAATGGCTGCATTGATACATCATCTCCTTTTACTAAGAAGCACATGGTAGCAGTGCCACAGTTTTTCCAGCCTTTGTGGGTAGCTAACCCACAACTCCTTAATTGATGTGAATTGCTGGAAAGCTGCAGCTAAACTGAGAAAGGCAGCTTAGAGAAGGTGTGTGAAGAGGAAAGAAACACAGCAAAAAAGGGACAGAATAAATGGGAGAAAGATGAGGCTTTGGAGAAACCTGCAGAGTAGGGAAAGAAAAGGGGGCAACAATGAGGTGCAGAGTGATGCAGGGCTGGCCCTACGTGCAGGCTGGGTGGCGCAGGGCACCATGGCGCCGGCCCGCCAGGAGGGCGCCGCGAGCTGCGCCCACCCGCTGGCCGACCGATCCGCCGCGCAGCTGCGCCTGCCCGCCCGCCTGCCACGCAGCAGCGCCTGTTGCACCCGCGCTGTGCGCGGCGCCCACCCGCCCACTGTGCTGGGAAACGGGGTGGGAGGGCGCCGGAGGGATCCGGCGCACCATGGCACCGGGGGCGCCTAAGACGGCGCTGGAGTGATGTGTGGTATAATGAGAAGAAGGTGCAATTTAAAGTACAGAAAGAAATAGGGTGTTAATGTAGTGAATTCCCACACACTGCATTAAAACTGCAATACAAACACTTCCCACAGATAAATGCATCAAAAACATCTTTATTGTATTAATTAATAAAAACCAAGAAGTAGCTTATTTGAGTTGTGTATCACCAACCAGACCATAGTCCAATATAGCAGCCACCAGAACTGTCCCTCCCTAAACCGAATTCCTATCTGCACCAACAGCACACAGTGTAACAACTGAAGCAGAATCTAACATTCATTCAGTCATTGGTGTTATCTCAGTCTCTTTAGGTCTCTCAGCCTTGCAGCTTGGATGTTTATTTTATTAAAGGAGAATGGTGCACCTTCAGATTCAGACCTAGCAACATTCTGTGCCCTATTGTAGCAATTTTACATTGAAATTTGCGAATGAATGTTAACTACAGTGTTCAATACATGAATAGTTTGAAACTGATTAGAGGCTTGTAGCCCAAGATAGGAAGAGAGGTGGTAAGGGAACATCAAGCTGCTTTAAATGAATTCAAATCTCCAGGGCCTGATGAGCTGCATCTAAAGCTTCTAAAGGAGCTTGCAGATGTAATTTCACAGCCTTTGTCTATGATGTTTGAGAATTATTGGAGAACAGGTGAAGTCCCTGCAGACTGGAGGTGGGCAAATGGTGTCCCCATCTTCAAAAATGAGGAAAAAAGGTAACTACCGACCAGTGAACTTGACTTCAATACCAGGAAAGATCCTAGAATATGGTCGGTCTGTGAGCATTTAGAAAAGGATGATGTGATTACTAAGACCTAGCAAGGGTTTCTCAAAAACAAGTCATGTCACAAATCTCATTTCTTTTTTTTTATGGAGTTACAAGCTTGGTGGATCAGAGGAATGCTGTGGACATAGTGTATCTTGATTTGAGAAAGGCTCTTGATGAAGCCTTTCTTTGTGATGAAACTGGCAAAATGTGGGTTGAATGAGGTAACTGTAGCTGGTTGACCAAACCCAAAGTTGACCAAACCATTAATGGTTCCTCATCATCCTGGAAAAAGGGAGAAGTGGGACAGCAGGGTTCTGTCCTGGGCCTGTTGTTGTTCAATGTCTTTATCATAGAATCATGGAGTTGGAAGAGACCACAAGGGCCATCCAGTCCAACCCCCTGCCAAGCAGGAAACACCATCAAAGCATTCTTGACATATGCCTGTCAAGCCTCTGCTTAAAGACCTCCAAAGAAGGAGACTCCACCACACTCCTTGGTAGCAAATTCCAGTGCCGAACAGCTCTTACTGTCAGGAAGTTCTTCCTAATGTTTAGGTGGAATCTTCTTTCCTGTAGTTTGAATCCATTGCTCCGTGTCCGCTTCTCTGGAGCAGCAGAAAACAATCTTTCTCCCTCCTCTATATGACATCCTTTTATATATTTGAACATGGCTATCCTATCACCCCTTAACCTTCTCTTCTCCAGGCTAAACATACCCAGCTCCCTAAGCCGTTCCTCATAAGGCATTGTTTCCAGGCCTTTGACCATTTTCGTTGCCCTCCTCTGGACACGCTCCAGCTCGTCAGTATCCTTCTTGAACTGTGGTGCCCAGAACTGGACACAGTACTCCAGGTGAGGTCTGACCAGAGCAGAATACAGTGGTACTATTACTTCCCTTGATCTACATGCTATACTCCTATTGGTGCAGCCCAGAATTGCATTGGCTTTTTTAGCTGCTGCATCACACTGTTGACTCATGTCAAGTTTGTGGTCTACCAAGACTCCTAGATCCTTGTCACATGTACTGCTCTCAAGCCAGGTGTCCCCCATCCTGTATTTGTGCCTTTTATGTTTTTGCCGAAGTGTAGTACTTTACATTTCTCCTTGTTAAAATTCATCTTGCTGGCTTTGGCCCAGTTGTCTAATCTGTTAAGGTCATTTTGAAGTGTGATCCTGTCCTCTGGAGTATTAGCCACCCCTCCCAATTTGGTGTCGTCTGCAAACTTGGCTCAGGATGTCCTCAAGCCCATCATCCAAGTCATTGATAAAGATGTTGAATAAGAATGGGCCCAAGACAGAACCCTGTGGCACCCCACCAGTCACTACTCTCCAGGATGAGGAGGAGCCATTGATGAGCACCCTTTGGGTTCGGTCAATCAGTTTATAGCAATGACAAACCTAGACAGCATCTTAAAAAGTAGAGATATCACCTTGCCTACAAAGGTCCGTGTAGTTAAAGCTATGGTTTTCCCAGTGGTGATGTATGGAAGTGAGAGCTGGACCATCAAGAAGGCTGATCGCCGAAGAATTGATGCTTTTGAGTTGTGGTGCTGGAGGAGACTCTTGAGAGTCCCATGGACTGCAAGAAGATCAAACCTATCCATTCTTAAGGAAATCAGCCCTGGGTGCTCACTGGAAGGACAGATCGTGAAGCTGAGGCTCCAATACTTTGGCCACCTCATGAGAAGAGAAGAATCCTTGGAAAAGACCCTGATGTTGGGAAAGATTGAGGGCACTAGGAGAAGGGGACGACAGAGGACGAGATGGTTGGACAGTGTTCTCGAAGCTACGAACATGAGTTTGACCAAACTGCGGGAGGCAGTGGAAGACAGGAGTGCCTGGCGTGCTATGGTCCCATGGGGTCACGAAGAGTCGGACATGACTAAACGACTAAACAACAACAACAACAGTCAGTTTATAAACAACTTGGATGAAGGAATTGAGGGAAGGAATTCATGTGCAAATTTGCACATGACACCGAACTATTTTTTGGGGGGGGGGGGAGTAGCTAATGCTGCAGAATACAGAACTGGGTTTCAAAATGACCTTATCATATTGGAGAACTGAGCTGAAACTAACAAAATGAATTTCAATAGGGACAACTATATGGTTCTATACATAGGCAGGAAGAACCAGCTGCACAAATATAGGCTGGGGGACATCTGGCTTACTAGTGGTACATGTGAAAAGCTTAACAGGAGTCAACAATGTGATGCAACAGCAAAAAAAAAAAAAAGACTAATGTTACTCTAGGCTGCATCAGCCAGATCAAGGGAAGTAATAGTACCATTCTTTTCTGCCTTGGTCAGACCATTCCTGGAATACTATGTTCAGTTCTGGGCACCACAATTTAAGCTGGGACATGTACAGAGGAGAGCAACCAAGACAATTGAGGGTCTGGAGTCCATGCCTTGTGAGGAACGGTTGAAGGAGCTGAGTATGTTTAGCCTGGAAGAGAGGAGACTTAGACGAGATATGATAGCCATCTTCTAATATCTAAAGGGCTGTCACATGGAAGATGGAGCAAGCTTGTTTTCTTCTTCTCTGGAGGGTAGGACTTGAAACAGTGGTTTCAAGTTACAAGAAATGATATTCTGACTAAACATCAGGAATAACTTTCTGAAAGTAAGAGCTGTTCAACCATGAAACAGTCTCCCTCGGGAGGTTGTAGGCTCTCCTTCCTTGGAGGTTTTTAAGCAGAGGTTAGATGGCCATCTGTCATGGATGCTTTAGATGAGATTCCTGCATTGCAGGGGATTGGACTAGATCAGGGGTGGCCAACTCCCAAGAGACTGTGATCTACTTTCAGAATTAAAATCTGGCAGTGATCTACCCCCATTTTGGGGGGTTCAGCTCAATGTGGATTTTAGGGAGAAGGAAAGTGGGGTGACCAGATTTGGTAACCTTTTTTGGGGGCAGCACTGCCCAAATACTTTTCTTACAGAGGACAACAGAAACTTTTAGAGATTTCCTGGGAGAGAGTTGCATAAAAGCACTCACAAAACTGTACGCAGCACAAACTCCATTAACCTACCTATCAAGATTTCTTAAAAAATACATGCCTTCATCCATTGTTAGTGTGACATCTGCGTCACCATTTCGGCAACCAACTGTTTGATATCAGGCGAGTACTGTGTCAGGGCCAGCTTCAGGGAATCTGTCATGTTTGAACGTTGCTTACTCTTTGTCATTTTTAAATATGAAAATGCAGATTCACACAAATAAGTACCAGTAGAACCAAAACATGAGTTCTAAAGGTGGGAAGCAAATACACACACATAAAGACAATTGTTGCAGTGTTGTTTTCCAGGCAGTCCACCTTAAGATCATAAAACTGTCCCTATTAAACTCCTATGTATCCAGAAACAGCAAAGCCCCCCCCAAAAAAACACAGCAGCATCCCCCCTCCCAAATGCCCCTCAGGAAATCCCAATACACATAAAATTACTACTTGTGTTACCAGCATAGGATAGTTAAAACAACCTTTTGAGGGTTCAAGAGGAGGGAAGGCAGGCAGGTAAAGGGGATGATGTGCATTTCACGGGGAAGCTGAGAAGCAGAATCAGCGAGACTCCTGCCTAGAGTGGCAGCAGCAGGCGAGTGGTGGTGGGGTGATAGGAGAGAATATTAAGGACCCCTTGCCTGGTGGAATGATCAGCGGTTTTCACCCACCTGGTGCCCCTGTGTAAGTTTTGGACTACAGCTTCCATTGGCCCCTGGGGCTTCGTAGTCCAGAACCCCCTGAAAGACAGCAGGTTGGAGAAGACTGGGATAATGCAAATGCTGCCCCAGAACTTGCTGGCTTTATAAGCAGTGCATTCAAGGGGCTGTAGGGTGATCACAGAAGAGTGAGACCTGTGCCAACAGAGTGTACCCCATTCACGCCCAAGGAGAAGGTTATTTGCCCCCGAAGTTTGCAGAAGTACAAAAATATTCTAGCGGGTGTGGGAAGTCCTGAGGGGAGGACATATAATGAAGACTGAGTAGTGAGTCTGTTGCTGCTCCTGTCACCTCCTCCCGCCTCAGCCTTTCCTGCCGGCTTCCCTCCCTTGCTTGCTTGCTTGCTTGCTTGCTTGCTTGCCTCCTCCAGTCAGGAGCACCGGTGGCCCCCACCCCCGACTCCCAATACCCAGAGCCCTCGCCGGGGCACTGGCAAAGCTGTGCAGGTCATCCTCTCAGGAGCCGTGGCTCCCGCCCGCCCCCTCCCTCCCTCCCTCCGGCTCAGAGAAGCCTCCCTCCCATGACTCCTGTCTGCCCCTTCCTGGCTCACTTGCTGTTGCTTCTTGTTAAAAACCTCCAATTTATGAGTTTTGATTGATTCATTACATGCTTATCCATTTGAATGTAAAGAGAAGAGGAGTGGGAAAGGAGACTTGGTTTTTTTTAAGGGAGCCGGGGATCTCTCTGCTGGCATGAGGGAGGAGGAGCAATCCAGCCATTATGCGCAACGCACTCACACACACATACTGGTGAGTTCTATATCGGCAAGAGGGAAGGAGCTCTCCCTGCAATTCTGCAATTGCCCATGACTATTGAGCTTTTTGGGGGGGGGGACAAGAGTTGTTGAGGGCTTTTTTAAGGGGGGAGAACTCTTTTTTTTCTTTTAGGCTGGCAAGCACTAAGGAACCCACGATCTACCCGCAAGCTACCAGAAACTTCCTCGCAATCTACCGGTAGATCGCGATCGTCCTGTTGGACATGCCTGGACTAGATGATCATTGGGGCGCCTTCCAACTCTACAATGATTCCATTCTTTTCCCTTTGCTACCTTGCAATGTCTGGAATTGCTCATAACAATTCTGTGTTTCTTCACCTTCTGACATTGAACCAGATCCAAAGACTGGCAAACAGAAGGAACAGAGCATTCAATAAATGCTTGTGCAAACATTCAAGGAGTGTTATATTTAGTAGGCTCCTATAGCAGTTCTCATGCTTCTGTTTGTGCAAGTAGACCATCAACTTTGGATTTAATTTGACCTTTCTATCACAAGATACAGAACAATATTTTCAAGAGCAGAAAATGTATTCCATATCTGGATGGGAATATATGAATCCAAACAATGTTTGCTTCAGCCCTGTATTTGCATAAGATTTCATACCAGCTATACATGAAGAATCATTGTCCAACTTATTTTTTGTTGAAGTAAAACAAAAATTAGGGTCACTCTTACCTACCATTATGAGACATTCCAACTGAAAGGCACTTTTGAAAACGGCAGTACTGACATTTATTGCGATTCTTTTTCTGAATTTTGCAGTTGCGATCACACTTGTCATATGTAAGTTTTAGTCTGATTGTTCGCCTAAAAAAACCCTGTGAAAAGTTTAAAGACCAGACATTAGCATGTAATAAAAGCTTCTTATATTTGAATTGCATTATAATCCTAAACCTGTTTATGAGAAAACACTGCAAGACAATAGGACTTACTTCCAAGTAAAAATGTCTAGGATTGTTCTATACATTTTTCCCCTATTCAGCTATATGTAGATGTTAGAGTAATAATAGCAAATTTTATGTAAAATATTAATTTAAACTTAATACTACATTGTGGAACTCCTCCTTGCTCTGATTAACATGGTTAACACAGACATAAGAGCCAGATTTTCAGGCTCTTAATTTTCCCCATCTCATATATACTCAGGGTGTGAATGTTTTCAGTGGATCTTTTCAATACCTTACCTAAAGGATAATTTATATGGTAACAGGTTTAGTAGTACAGTGGTACCTCGGTTTAAGTACACAATTGCTTCCGGAAGTCTGTACTTAACCTGAAGCAAACTTTCCCATTGAAAGTAATGGAAAGTGGATTAATCCATTCCAGACAGGTCCGCGGAGTACTTAACCTGAAGCGAACTTTCCCATTGAAAGTAATGGAATGGAAAGTGGATTAATCCGTTCCAGACAGGTCCGCAGAGTACTCAACCTGAAGCGTACTTAACCCGAAGCGTAAGTGTAATTGGTTCTGGAAATCCGTACTTAACCTGAAGCATACTTAACTTGAAGCGAACTTTCCCATTGAAAATAATGGAAAGTGGATTAATCCGTTCCAGATGGGTCCGCCGTTCCAGATGGGTACTTAAAATGAAAGTATTCAAACCAAAGCGTACTTAAACGGAGGTATGACTGTATAAGGATGTCTGTGTTATAAATTATGTTCCCTTGTGAATGATCCCTGTTTATAAGACCATTATTAGCATCCATACTTTTTTTTCATTTCATGCCCTTCTGACTTATATGCTACTCAGGTTAATACTTTGTACATCTGATGAAGTGGACTGTAGTCTACAAAAGCTTATGAACCAATGAAGGTATTAGTCTTTAAGGAGCCAAAGGACTCATTGTTTTTATTATTCCTACCACTTCTGGTTTTGCCAGGGCTTTAAAAATCGTAGATAGATAGATAGATAGATTCAACAGAAGCCTCAGCTGGACAAAAATGTGTGTACACATTTTGGGCAGGGATAACTCTCTCAAACCACATTCAGTTCTCTTAAACTATCTCTAGCCTTTATTAGAATAGGAATGTAAAAATTTCAATCCGATCTTAAATTCCAAACAAACTGTCCACTAAATTACCACTCAAATTGCCGTAATTTTTGCTCCATAAAATGCACTTAGTTTTTAGAGGAGGAAAACAAGGGGGGGGATTCTGAATCAATGCCGCTGTCGGTGGTGGCGGCAGAGGGGGAACAGCCTTTCGGGCTGCTCGTCCCTCCCCCGCCACTGGGAGTCATGGCTCCGGCAGCAGAGGCATCCCTCTGCTCGAGGGATCCCACTGCCGTCTACTGCCTTCACTCCATAACACGCACAGACATTTTCCCTTCATTTTTAGGAGGGGAAAAGTGCATCTCATGGAGCGAAAAATACGATATTTGCTTAGATTGCGTGAAATAACTGGGTTATTTGAAGCTTTTACAAAATCAAGACATGTGGGAACCTAAATTATAGTGTCTTATCAGAAAAAACAGACTTCCAACTTTACACAGGTAAATTCCAACACAATTAATGCAAATCTTATTCAACAACCTTCTGCAGCTCTGCCAACTCCCCAAAGGCAAGTCTGATGAAGAGAAGGTGGTAAAACATCCCAAATAGAGATGCAATTATGAGAAATTATTCCCACCCACCTCTCCAGCTCAAAGCTAGAAAGGAGCTGCTGTTTGGCCAGTGGGAGACCTGTGCACTCCAAAAGCCTCTGTCACCCACTGCCAGTATTAGCCAAAGCATTCCTTTTCTAAGAACTGGTTACAGGTAGGTAGCCGTGTTGGTCTGGGTCGAAGTAAAATAAAAAAAATTCCTTCAGTAGCACCTTAAAGACCAACTAAGTTTTTATTTTGGTATGAGCTTTCGTGTGCATGCACACTTCTTCAGATTCTTCTAAGGAGAAAGGTAGAGGCAGATGTTTGAGCAAAGCTGTGGCCAGGAGTGCCTCTGCCACCAACCACCAATATTCATATGAATGGCAAGCAGCAGAGGCAGGTCAAGTCCTGGAGGGGAGGCTGGAGTGGCTGTTTGGGTTGCATAGTGCCACTCTACAAGATCCTGCTCCCCTCCTCTAACACGGTTGTCAGAGCTAAAAGCATGGCAGAAACTATTCCCACAGTTAACCTGGGTTTCCAGGCTCCTCTAATGCTTACTGTAGCTTGTGGAAACTCTGCCCTCCTGTCTCCAGCTACAGACGTGAAGGCAGAGGAGGGAAGCAGGCAATTGACCCTAATATTGTATGGAGATACAGCAAGAGGTCAGGGGCCAACTGCCCAAATTTATGCATATCTGCAGTCCAAGGGACACTTACTTATAAGTAAGCCCCACTGAACACAGTGAAACTTGTTTCTGAGTAAAGGTAAAGGTAAAGGGACCCCTGACCATTAGGTCCAGTCGTGACCGACTCTGGGGTTGCGCGCTCATCTCGCATTATTGGCCGAGGGAGCCAGCGTATAGCTTCCAGGTCATGTGACCAGCATGACAAAGCCGCTTCTGGCAAACCAGAGCAGCACATGGAAACGCCGTTTACCTTCCCGCTGTAGCGGTTCCTATTTATCTACTTGCATTTTGACGTGCTTTCGAACTGCTAGGTTGGCAGGAGCTGGGACCAAGCAACGGGAGCTCACCCCGTCGCAGGGATTCGAACCGCCGACCTTCTGATCAGCAAGCCCTAGGCTCAGTGGTTTAACCACAGCGCCACCTGGGTCCCATTGTTTCTGAGTAGATATGCATAAATCTGTTCTAGCAGGATCTCAATTACAAGTTTTGCCTTGGTTACCAAGGTCTGCCCAAGTTCATGGAGCTCTGAACATAACAAGTCAAATGAGATACTTTGAGTTAATAGGAAAAAAATGAAAAGAAATTCCTTCCAGTAGCACCTTAAAGACCAACTAAGTTTGTCATTGGTATGAGCTTTTGTGTGCATGTATCTGAAGAAGTGTGCATGCACACGAAAGCTCATAACAATGCCAAACTTAGTTGGTCTCTAAAATGCTACTGGAAGGAATTTTTTTATTTTGTTTTGACTATGTCAGACCAACAGTTACCTACCTGTAATTTGAGTTAATAGCATAGTGTTAAAATAGATCACATGAGGCATGTATACCAATTCTTTCTGTGGCATCTTTCATAGGCACTTCCCATTTTTCTTAATTTACAGTTCTTTAGCTCGCTTTGCTACTAGATGAATCCTTATTTTGCCCCAGTCCAAATCTCTCAATTATCTGTCAGTAAAAGTATTATGATACTCATTTCATAATGTATTGTATGCTAAAGCCAGCCTCCCTGAGCAGCCTTCCCCAACCTGGTGCCCTCCAGATTCTGGACTACATTTCCATGAGCCCCTGCCAGCCTGGCCAATGGTCAGGTATGATGGACATTGTAGTCCAAAACCTCCAGGCTGCACCAGGTTGGAGAAGGATAACCCAGAGCATCACTGAAGCACATTCCTGCCCAAACCCATTACAGTTGTGCTCAAGTATGAACAAACTGAGGAATGTCGAGTCTTACTAAAGCTGAAGCCATTGTCCAATTTACAAAATGGTCAAACAAAATCATTCTCAACAAAAACCATTAAACAAAAGCCTGGTTTATGAGCAAAGTAGTTATAAACTTATTCCAGACTATTTTCAGTAATGGAATTTTCTGATTGAATTGTGTATAGTAAAACAACATAGGGAGTTATGTGTCCTGCTGTACAGGAAAAGGTAGTTTCCATCTTAAATCAGAGTTTACATTTAAGCTGTAATACCAAAAAACTTCATGTAAAAAAATGACACACTATACTTTGAAGCAAAATTAATTAGAAGTAAGGCACATGGGTGTCAATAGAGTTTGTTTCCAAGTAATCATCCTTCTAAGCACATTCTCCCCATGTCTTAGAAGCTAGCTTTACTGAATTCAAAGGGGCTTACTCCCAGGTAAGTGGAGCTAGGACTGCTAACTTCACAAAGCACTTCTCATTAAGATCCAACTACGAATTTCTAGATTAAAAAAAACTTTTATTCAACAGCTCTAAAGGAATTAATTTGCTATTCTGGAATATCGTTATGCAGAGAATATTGTGGACAGTACCTTACAACCTTCACAAGCATGGACTCCATAATGGTAGCCTGAAGCTTTATCTCCACATATTCTACATTCAATATTTAGTGATGCACTTGGCAGTTCATCTTTGCTACCCGAAACTGTGGAAAAATTCACAGATGAGGGACTGGATGCTGGCGAGAGAGAGTCTGAAAGTTTTAAAAAAATGTTAGCAAATACTAACAGCAAACTCAGGTGACTGAAGCATATGAGTTTGGAAGCTAAACAAGACAACTCAAAATACTTGGCAGCAACCTAGTTAAGCAAAAGAACATATATCTGTGAATTAAAAGAAATTACTTTTTTCCAACTGCATGACAGGAACCTGTGAGAATTCTGGTGGCAGCTGAACTTATAGAGGATGGGTGGGTGGAGTATGGAAGAAAAGGGTTTTAATAAATAATAGACAAGCAAACTGTATTGTATCTACCACAAGTTTATGGCTGAGTGTGCCTGTCCCATCTTGGCAACCCCTGTTGAAGCAGAGCCAAGAGATGAGCAACAAGGGCAAACAGAGTCTTTTGCAGGTCCCACAGGAGGTCCTGGTGGACACACTGATGGCCCCTGGTTTACACAAATCCCAAATCATGTTTCAGCAGTACAGTGGTACCTCTGGTTAAGAACTTAATTCGTTCCGGAGGTCCGTTCTTAACCTGAAACTGTTCTTAACCTGAAGCACCACTTTAGCTAATGGGGCCTCCCACTGCTGCCACGCAATTTCTGTTCTCATCCTGAGGTTAAGTTCTTAACCCAAGGCACTACTTCTGGGTTAGCGGAGTCTGTAACCTGAAGCGTTTGTAACCCAAGGCACCACTGTATAGCAAACCAAGAATTTCAAATTGTATAGGTGCCATGAGGGTAAATAAAAGGTTGCTGCCATACATTAAGACAAAATCTGATTAAATTCATTCTAGATAATAACATTCTTACCTGTGATGATTGAGCCATCAGACGCAGCTCCATTTCCCAGGGACTGGAAGTCTGTTGCACTTAATGCTCCTGAACTGTCCCCACTTATAGATTGTGAGAGCTCTTGTATGGAATCCATATCTTGTAAGAATTCTTCAGATAAAGGACTATCAAGATCCTCATCCTTTAAGGGAAGGAGGGGGCAAAGCTGGCTTTCTATGTCCACCATTTCGGTGAAGCAAAGTATGTCGCTCAGCATTTATTAAGTGTCTGAAAGCAAAACAAATATGTTAGCAAGACAAGATGAGCCACTTATTTGCTATATTTGTATGATTCCCTCTCAAAATACCCAGGGATGTAGCTTATACAGTGAAAGGGGAAAGTATTTGATCCCCTGCTAAATTTCCTCATTTGCCCTCTGACAAAGGAATGACAAGTCCATAATTTTAATGGTAGGTTTATTGTAGCCGTGAGAGACAGAATAACAACAGGAAAAACCCCAGAAACCCAGAAGACAAAAGTCAGATATTGATGTGCATTATAATGAGTGAAATAAGTATTTGATCCCTTTGCAAAAGATGACTTAGTACTTGGTGGCTTAGTACTTGGTCCTGGCTGAGGGAAGGAGGTGCTCACCCAAGATTTTATGATACATGGTCCCGTCCATCATCCCTTCGATACGGTGAAGATGTCCTGTCCCCTTAGCAGAAAAACACCCCCCAAAGCTCAGAAGTTGTTGTTTGTTTGTTTTTTGCATTATCCACACAATGTCATAGTTTTCAGCATGTCACATCATATTTTCCTTTGTATAATCTGGATTTTCTCTTACTATAGGAAATCTGATAAATAAATGTCCCCCTCCATGTTTGACGGTGGGGATAGTGTTCTTGGGGTCGTAGGCAGCATTCCTTCTCCTCCTCCAAACAGTTGAGTTGATGCCAAAGAGCTCGATTTTGGTCTCATCTGACCACAACACTTTCACCCAGTTCTCCACTGGGTCATTTAGATGTGCATTGGAAAACTGCAGATGGGCCTGTACATGTGCTGTCTTGAGCAAGGGGACCTTGTGGGCTCTGCAAGAGCTCAGTCCTTCATGGCACAGTGTGTTACCAACTGTTTTCATGGTGACTATGGTCCCAGCTGCCCTGAGATCATTGAAAAGTTCCCCTCGCGTAGTTTTGGGCTGCTTCATCACCATTCTCATGATCATTGCAACTCCACAAGATGAGATCTTGCATGGAGCCCCAGAGGGAGGGAGGTTGACAGTTATTTTGTGTTTCTTCCATTTGCGAATTATTGCACCAATTGTTGTCACCTTCTCACCAAGCTGCTTGGCAATAGTCTTGTAGCCCAGTCCAGCCTTGTGCAGGTCTACAAGCTTGTCCCTGACAGCTCTTTGGTCTTGGTCATGGTGGCTACTTTGGAATCTGCTGGATTGATTGCTTCTGTTGACAGGTGTCTTTTGTACAGGTACTGTAACGAGCTGGGATTACAGGTAAGACCTCTCCCTTACAGCAGGTGCTTCTAATCTCAGCTTGTTACATACAGTGAATCATAGAATTGGAAGAGACCACAAGGGCCATCCAGTCCAACCCCCTGCCAAGCAGGAAACACCATCAAAGCATTCTTGACATATGCCTGTCAAGCCTCTGCTTAAAGACCTCCAAAGAAGGAGACTCCACCACACTCCTTGAAGATAGCCTGGCTGGTTGATAGGGGATCAAACACTTGTTTCACTTATTATAAAGCACATCAATCTCTGACATTTGTCTTCTGGGTTTCTGGGTTCTCTCACAGCTACAATAAACCTACCATTATGGACTGGTCATGTCTTCGTCAGAGGGCAAATGGGCAAAGTTAGCAGGGGATCAAATACTTTCCCCCCTCACTGTAGCATCAATGGTACATCAATTTATTGTTTTATCTCTCTGTAAACCACTTTGAGGGTTTTAAAATATATAATCAAGTAGTGTACAATTTTTAGAAATGGAAATAAATAAAAAGATAAATTATTCCTGGGGGGAAGGAAAAAATAGTCTAGTCAAGTCATGGATTCATGTTTGCAAGTTCAATCAAAGTTGTAAACTAGCATTATTTATTTTTCATTTATTTAATAAATTTGTACACCACTCTTCATTTGTAGATCTCAAGGCAGTTCGCAACATAAAAATACAATATAAAAAACACAAAGTACATAGTAAAAATTAAACATGTCATGGGGGATTTGTTTCCCCACCCACACTGGGCTCTAAATTGTATATAGATATGTAACTAACATTGTGGAGGCGATATCAGAATTCTCAACACTGCTAATATAACTTGGGATCTGAGACAACCAATCTCCCTTAAAACATCTCCCCCTCCCCAATAATTACTGTACTGCCTGGCATTCTCACAAGTGCTGGTAGGTGTGCGCTTACATTTCTTGAAAAGTGATTGACAGTTCAAGAATCAAGCTAGCTTTTAATGGCAAACTTGTGCATCATCATCATCATCATCTGGACCAGATCAACAGCCCAGCTGTTCCAGCATCTTGTTCTTGCAGTGGCCAACCTGTTTCTAACAACTGATATTCAGAAGCATGCTGCCTTCAATAATAGCCATGACGACTCTGCTCTGTGCCTAACAGCCACTGGTAGCCTTATCCTCCATAACTTTGTCTAATCATCTTTTAAAGCTATCCAGATTGGTATTCCAGATAATCTTTCCTCACTGCACTGCTACCGGTAGCTACTCTGTCAGCTACTCTGCTAGGGAGTTGGACATGTTAAATCTCTTTCATTCTGCCAGATAAGAAAAATATTGTCTTTTCCATCAAAATTGTTTAGTTCTCATTAATTATTATGAAATGTCCAAGCAAATAATTTTACATAGAGAAAATGGAATGTGCATGCAGCAGTAAAGAAGTGTGAATGTTGCACATATAAACAAATAGGCAAGGAGGAGCAAAATAAATAGCAAATAAATAGATCCATTCATAGCTTTTTTTGTGCTAGGACTCGGAGTCTTTTGTTGGTAGGGAAAGGTAGTACAGGATTAGAAAAAAAAGCAAAGGAACTCACCACCATAAGGTGAGGGCAGGCAGAGAGAAGGAAGACAATGCTTATATCTAAGATCCCTCCCCCCCCCAAAAAAATATCCCCATTCTCTGGTGATTCAAGGTGTATCTCGTTTTTATTATGGAATGGTCTTTTAAATCCACAGGCTGCACTGCTCTGGCAGCCAAAATCATCAAGAGTTATATCTCTTTGGAGTTGTTGTTTTCAACCCTCTAATCTCATGTTCCAATAAAGAAAGATTACCAACTGTCCTTGAAAAAGAAGTTAAATATTCACTTCTCATTTAGGACTTTTGACCTCAAGACAAAAACACCAGCTTCAACAATAATTCAAGTGCAGAATACTGTGTGATCATGCCAAGCGTCCAGCCCCCCCCCCCAAAATATTTGTTATGTTATAACTGCATTGGTTTGTGGTCTTTACAAACCATGATTTAGCCTTCAAGCTATGCTGAATCTCAGGTTTATGCAGATTCTCTATTTAGAGATAATCTTTTAGAGCTCTCCCCCCCCCCCGGTTTTATTTCATTTTTATTACTTGATTACTTTGCAAAACAGTTGTTGAACTCTTGCCAGTTTTGTACAATTCTATCTCTTATGTATCCTCAAAGATACTCAACAGCACAATGCTACTATGAAATACAGTATACCCACCTACTACTGAAAACAAGGCCAAAGTATTAATTGGAGACCAAGTAGCATTGTGCTGTTGAGTATCTTTGAGTTCACTCAATGCTACTTCCCAGCAAACTATGCTAAAGTTTCTTAAATAGAAATGAGGGAGGGAGATGTCGTCGTGCCACTCCTTGGTGTGTGGAGTGCCGTAGGGCGCAATCCTCTCCCCAATGCTTCTAAACATCTTTATGTGCCCCCTTGCCAGGATTGTCCGGAGCTTTGGGCTGGGTTGTCACCAATATGCTGATGACACTCAGCTCTATCTGCTGATGGATGGCCACCATGCCTGCCAAGTCTCTCGTGGAGAAATCCGGGATTGGCAGCCGCGCGACAACGGAAGTTGCGTAGACGCAACTTCTGGTGTCGCTTTGCCCATCTATGGGCACCGAAAACAGCCGGTGCTGGAGCCGGAAGTCGCATCTACGCATGTCCAGAAGTGCGTAGACGCAACTCCCGGTGCCAGCGCCGGCCATTTTCGGTGCCCATAGATGGGCAAAGCGACACCGGAAGTTGCGTCTACGCACTTCCGGACATGCATAGATGCAACTTCCGGCACCGGCCATTTTCTGGTGCCCATAGATGGGCAAAGCGGCGCCAGAAAAATGGCCGCCGACAGGAGCCAAAATAAGGGAGATTAACAGGAGAGGAGCTGAAACGGGAGACCGCCGGGAAACGGTAAGGAAAAACGGGGGGGTTTCCCGGGAAATACGGGGTACTTGGCAGCTATGATGGCCACACTGACTCAGCCCCGGACACACTGACCAGATGCTTGGATGCTGTGGCTGGATGGCTTCGTGGGAGCCGATTGAAACTAAATCCTTCAAAGACAGAGGTCCTTTGGCTGGGTCGGGATGGCATGGGGATGAGGGGTCAACTCTCTACTTTTGCGGGGGCCAATTAGTGCCAGTACCTTCCGTTAAGCGTTTGGGTGTAATTCTTGACACCTCCCTTTCCATGGAGGCGCAGGTTACAGCAACAGCTAAGGCGACATTTTTCCATCTTTGCCGCATTAAGCAGTTGGTCCCTTACCTCTCCCACCCCGATCTGGCCACAGTGATCCACGCAACAGGCACCTCCAGGCTTGACTACTGTAATTTGCTCTATCCAGGGCTGCCCCTGAAACTGTCCCAGAAACTCCAGCGGGTGCAGGATGCTGCAGCGAGGCTCCTCACGGGGTCCCTGCCATGGGAGCATATTCATCCAGTGCTTTTCCAGCTGCACTGGCTCCCGGTGGAGTAGAGGGTCAGATTTAAGGTGCTGGTTTTGACCTTTAAAGCCCTTCATGGCCTAGGACCCTCGTACCTACGGGACCACCTTTCCCGGTATGCCCCACAGAGGACTTTAAGGTCCATAAATAGCAACACCTTAGAGATCCCAGGCCCTAAGGAAGTCAGATTAGCCTCAACCAGAGCCAGGGACTTTTCAACATTGGCTCCAGCCTGGTGGAACGTGCTGTCTCATGAGACCAGGGCCCTGCAGGATTTGTTCTCTTTCTGCAGGGCCTGTAAGACAGAGTTGTTCTGCCTGGCCTTTGGCCTGGAATCAACTTAATCCCCTCCCCCTTTTTCCTTTTCTGATGAGGCTGCATTTTAAATGTTGTATTTAATCTTGTTTTTAAGATGTATTTTAATTAACTGTTTTATATTTGGTGTTAGCCGCCCTGAGCCTGGTCCTGGCTGGGGAGGGCGGGGTATAAATAAAATTATTATTATTATTATTATTATTATTATTATTATTATTATTAAATAATGATTCTATAGAAAACTTGAAATTAATGGGAGATATATAATCATATGCAAGAAGAATTAAAGGGGGGAAGGGAAACCAGAGGGGGCGGGGGGAGTCATTAAATGCAAATTTGGATTGGATATGTATAAACAAAAGAAAAATTATTTTGAAAATTGAAAAATGAAATATTAAAAGGAAAAAAGAAAACTTGTGATCCACACACAAGTATAGTAAGCAATTCCATCCACAGTTAGAGTTTTCTATGTTGCCTCTGCTGAATCCACAGTGCTAGAGACAAGTCAATGTTTTCATTGCCTCTTCAGCAGTAGGAAGCACAGTAACAGAACTTCCATGCAAGATTCTCTCCAGGCGTGCATTTTGTTTATTCAGACTGTGCCATAGTTTCTAGCTACACAAGAATAATGTATCACATGCTACATTTTCTTGTGAACACAAACCCAGAAGAAGATCATTTAGAAGACTATTAACATGACTTCACAGCAAAACATCTGAATGAAATGTTAGTACACTCTGAAGTTCCTTTTTGTATTTAGCAATTAAATATGCATAGCAATTTTTCCAGTCCTAGATAAGTGTCTTACCTGATCAATATCCAGCACAACCAATGCTTGTTATTCCTATTCACAGCAAAACTTAAATTTCCTTCAACTCAATTTATTTCTCCCACTCCCCTGTCAATTTCATCTCTCAGCTGTTTTCTTCCTCTCCTGCATAAGAATGCCAGTGCCCTCCTCCAGCTCCCCCCCATCCCCGCTCTTCCTGCATCTGCACAGCTGCAGCCTCCAAACCATCTGTAGCCCCCTGCACGATTCATTACAAAATACAAACAGACCACAATTATTTACAAGTTGAAAAGCTAACATCTGTTTGTGGAAGAAACTGCACAAGAATGAATTCTTCTTCTGGGCTAAAGATAAAAAACGATACTATGTCCTTTCACTGGAATTCTTTCCTGCTTTTACTGCCAATGCATTGCATCACTCATTGTTAATACAATATTGGGAAAGAATACACATATTTAATACAACAATTCATATCAGTGTCTTCTTCCTTGCTTGGTTATACACTTTATACATGAACGCGTTTTGTGCTGCATTTTCTCAGCAGTAGATATAGAAGCATGTATGCTTTCTCATTCTCTCTCTGGTCAACACTTGCATGTTCTGGCAACACAGAGGAAAGGAGGGAGAGGAGTCTTACTAGCACCTGCTCTCCTCTTCTTCCCCTCACCTGTATTTATGTATACAGAACAGTGCAAGTTAAGTTAAAATAGCTCATAAAGGTTTTCAAGAATATAACCTATTCAACATATATCTACTTAAATAAAAAAGAAATAAAGCTATTTATTTAAGTATTTATAAACCACACATTCATAGGAAACATAACAAGGCCAGGGCCGTCTTACCCATAGGCTTCCACAGCATTGGAGAACAGAAAGAAGGGAACAGAATGAGTGCAGAAGCTTCTGGAGCTGCTTAAGAAGTTGGAGCAGCCAAATGAACAGCTCCACATTTGCAGCACTGAGTGGCAGCCCCAAGCAGCTCCTCAGCAACACCCCATCAGCTCTTCTCCTTAGCAACAGATGCCGCCGACTGTGCCTCTGGCCGACACCCTTCAAGAGTTGCTGCCTAGGATGTTTCGGCACATGCATCTTCTGGTACCATGCTACTGCCCGGCAGGGCAGTACGGCAGTACGGCAGCAAAAGAGGCATGTATTTTGGTGCCATGCTGCCCAGGGTGAGATGTTAGGCACCAAACAATGGCACCTGGACATCTGCACTGCCTCTGCCTCGCAAAAGGGCGGCTGCCAGTCACAAAATGAGACTGGCGCTGGGCTAATTTTGAACGCTGTGAGTGAGCCAACAACAAAATAAGAATTGAATTCTTGAGCTGATGTGAAACAAAACAGATCAGGAGTTATGATATTATAAAAAATACTATTTTGTTAACTTATACCTATTCAAGCAATTATATCTGTAATAGTTTCTTTCCACAGTGCCTTAAAGAAATCAGAGTGGTTTGCATAATATACAAAATGCAAATTTTACTTACCATTTACAACAGATTCTTGGAAAACTGGAAACAAAAACTGTATCCATAATATGTTTCCCTTCCATTTTCTTGGTAGACTTGCTTGTTGTTAGATTCACCATGAATTCTGGATTTCTAGTGTTTTCACTTCAAAAGAAAAAGAGTACTGCATAAGATAAACAGATCATGAAAAGGGGGCTCTTAAATGCAGCTAAGGCACATGCAAACTTCCGCAAGTCTGTTGCCCCTCCCCCAAACTTTAATAAGGTATGTCTATTACCAGGGCCGTCTTAAGCATATCTGGCGCCCTGGTGCGAAGATTGCTCCGGCGCCCCCCCCCCCGCGCTTTGTTTCCCAGCGCGGGCACAGCGCAGCGCAGCTGCCACAGGCTCAGCCGCGCGGCGCCCCCCTGGCGGCCCGGCACCCTGTGCCACCCAGCCTTGCCATAGGGCCGGCCCTGTCTATTACTATCCAATCTACCAACCATACTTTCAAAAAATCTAATCAGCAAGTAAGTTATTAGTCCCCTATATTAAGATCTATACAAGCAGATACTAGATATCAAGAACAAGCCTAGTTTTATCAATTTGCCCAAGGCTTTTGTCTAAGTATCTTTAATTTTAGCTCTCTGAGCAAAGTGGAGACTTCAAAGCTCTTTGGGACTACAGCTCAATACACATGGCTATTATATAAAGATTTCAACTATATCTTGAATATTGTATAATTGCTTAAACAGTGCATTAAAAGTTGTGCTCTAAGCAGTTGTTTTCTTCCCATTTTTAACTTTTGCTAAGTACAGTATCTTCAAGATTTATAATAAAAAAATTCCTTCAGTAGCACCTTAAAGACCAACTAAGTTTATATTTTGGTATGAGCTTTCGTGTGCATTTTTTTATTTTGCTTCGACTCAGACCAACACGGCTACCTACCTGTTCAAGATTTATGTGCATGAGATCACTATTATTTCCTCCTATGAGCTCTCCTGCAAGGGAGCCTAGGAAAGCTTTTTATCTTTCAGAGGACCTGCCCCTTCCAGGTAGATATTCTCTCAACCTTTTATGGCTATACCAAAAAGTTTTATTTGTTTAAGTTATGTGACTCATATTGCTGCAACTGAATAAATATTCCAGCCTTTCCTTACATTTTCTCCTATGTATACTATTTCTAAGGTTGCCATTTCCACCCTTAGACTTCATCCTGTGCATTTAACAGTCCAGCTCACGCAAAAAATGAGAAAATGAAATATTTCGTGGCATGGGGGAAAAGTTATGAGGAAAAACCCATCAGCTTAATTTCTATATGCCAGGCTGCTGGTAAATGCATAGGACTAGGGCCAAGGAAAGAGGTGGCAAACAAAGAAAAAGTCCATGTTCAGAATAAAAATTGGGAAAAGATAAGATTAGCAATCCTGGTGAATGGAAATGACACAGTGGCCAAGAATGAAAATTAACAATGAAAATTAAGAAAAATGACTGATTGTTGACTTTAAAGTAGTATTATGCTTAGATGCAACCACCCAAATATCCAATGCAGCATAATTTGGCTGTGTTTTTACTACACTGTTACTTGCCCAAGGCTTACAGATAGTAGTATGTTATTTAAACTAAAATAATTGTATTTCTAAAAACAATGTTTTCTGACACCTTAAAGATTAATATCCTTGACAATCTAAATTAGCATATTTAGTTTACTGTAATTAGTTAATATTACCTTTATTTAGTTTTTTAAAAGCTAAAAACTTTTGAAATATCAGACCAAGCTTGCCTAATACTGTATTTGCAATTGGTAGACGTGGTGAGAACAATATGAAATGAAGAAAAGTAAAGCTTGTTATAACTATGCTATTAACTACACCAGTGGTTTTCAACCAGTGTGCCTTGGCACCCTGGGGTGCTTTGAATGATGGTTAATAATAATAATAATATATTTTTTATACCCTGCCACTCTGGGCAGCTCCCAACCGAATGTTAAAAACACAATACAGCATTAAACATTAACAACTTCCCTAAACAGTGCTGCCTTCAGATGTCTTTTAAAAGTAAGATAGTTGCTTATTTCCTCCTCTGATGCCCTCTTGCATCTCTGCCTCCCAAAGGCTTGCACAGCTGTTTGTTGCAGCAGCCATGGCTACAAGCTGCCCAGGCGAATGGTGCCTTGGGCTGGCCAGGGGGTGCTTCCCAGGCCCCTGTGGGGCAGTGTGAGGAGGCCCCTCTCTTTGGGGCAGGTGAGGAGGCAGCAGCAGCTGTCCAGAGGACTCCAAGGAGAGGGAAGAGGAGAACACTCCACAAGGGAAGGTGTTTGAAAAAGGGTGAGAGGCTGCCAGCTCTGCAGGCAAGGGGTCACATAACTGGGCTCCTGAGCCCCACTGGGGTGCCACAAAAGGAATGTAGTTGGTCAAGGGAGCCGTGGACTCAAAATACGGTAGGTTGAAAACGACTCAACTATTCTAGTTAATAAACTAGAAGCTATCAGCATGCGACAGTGGCCACACCCTGGGAATGGATTCAACAGGCTGGCTACACCAGGTGAGGGTAGCCAATGGGTCTCAAACCCTCAGTGAGATATGGACTCCCCTGCATGGGAAGACAGGCTCCAGCAGATTGAGCGAACAAGACCAAGAGTGGGTCCAACAGTCAAGAAAACGGATTCTGCACACACTGTACAGTCATACCTTGGTTTAAGTCCACTGCAGTTTGAGTACTCTTGGTTTGAGTACTCCACAGCCCTGGAAGTGTACTTCCGGGTTCCGTGGCGCGCGCATGCACAGAAGTGCTCAATCGGCGCTTCGCGCATGCGCGGAAGAGGCGCTCCATTTAAGTACTGCTTGGGGAGCAAACAGCTCCCCAGAACCAATTGTGTCCTTAAACCGAGGTACCACTGTAGAGGGAAGTGAGGGGCAGATGGGGCTCATCAACCTGGGAAGGTAGCCCAACTAGGAGAAGGAAAACTCTGGTCCTAAACCTCTTCCACCTTGTGGCTATACTCAAGGTTAACTATGGGGGGAAATCCATACCTGCTGCCTCTTTGGGAGAATAAAAGGCTTAGGAGTAAACCCTACATAAATCCAAACAAGACAATTGGATGGCGTCTTGTACACCTCCTTCTGGCAACTGCTGCAGCCAAGCTGATGCCAAACACCTTGCTCTGCTTTCCTTTGGACCGCATCAGCAGGACCGAGAGGGTCTTGTTGCCTGGCCTCCAGACACACTGCCCAGGCTTGCGCCCCAGGGAAGTCACTTTGGTGCTCCTAATGCAGTAGTTTGACTTCAGCCCTGGAGGCCCACTCCATCGCCTCTCAAGACAGATGGATGCCAACAACTGTGCCCTTTTGGTTAATAATAATACAAGAGATGGTCACCTTAAAGTCAGTTTCAAAGTGTCCTGGCAAATCTGTGTCCATTTCAGTCTAATCTTAAGGCAAAATAATAAATGGAGTCAAATCTGACATGAAGCAAGGCAGTACTGAAAAAGCAGTAGGGACATCTTTCAACTTCCAGGGCACTTGACTGTGTAACTGACCTTAAAGTGGTCATTCTTAAACAAAGCAATTTGAAACACTTTGCATTGACCAGAATAATACTTTGCATTGACGTGGACTGTAGACAACAAAAGCTTACGTCATGAGCAATAATAAATTTGTTTAGGGGGATAGCCTACAACTTAGTTGAATATCACCCAGTCTTTAAGATGCCACAAGACTTTTTGTTGCTTTTGCTGTCACACAGCTATCCCTCTGGAAATTGTTACATTTCTAAAGCTGAAATTGTGCAACAAAACTATATTTATCTCACCAACAAATACCCACAGTCCTGAGAACCACAATTACTTATGTTCAAACATTTCTCCAGCTGGACTCTTCCACCCTTTATAAGTCTCAGTTACGGGAAATAGCTTTTACAATGAATATTCCTCATACACAAATCCCTGTTTCAATTTCATATATTTACATCACTATATCTATCAATCATACACTTTATCAAAGTCATAGCTAACCTTAGAAGACACAACAGAAAAACTCTGCAACATATAGGAAATATAATTAAAAATATTATTTGTTGTTCTTTACTAAAAACTAAAGGCCTGAAGGTTAAGGGGTGATATGATAGCCATGTTCAAATATATAAAAGGATGTCATATAGAGGAGGGAGAAAGATTGTTTTCTGCTGCTCCAGAGAAGCGGACACGGAGCAATGGATTCAAACTACAAGAAAGAAGATTCCACCTAAACATTAGGAAGAACCTCCTGACTTTAAGAGCTGTTCGACAGTGGAATTTGCTGCCAAGGAGTGTGGTGGAGTCTCCTTCTTTGGAGGTCTTTAAGCAGAGGCTTGACAGCCATCTGTCAGGAATGCTTTGATGGTGTTTCCTGCTTGGCAGGGGGTTGGACTGGATGGCCCTTGGGGTCTCTTCCAACTCTATGATTCCATGATTCTATGATTCTAAAACTTGTCAGAAATTATAACAAGCTATGCAGTAGTTCTTCCAATTTGCATTTTTTTCTTCTCTGTGGAAATATTAACAGCATTCTACAAGTCAAAAATCTCACAATGAATACACACCTAGTCACAAGAGGCCTAAATTTAAAAATGACCTGAATAAATCCTATCTCTTATACACCCATCCCAAAGGGGGAAAAACAAATGGAAATTTAGGCTTAAAGGTTGAGAGCAAAAGCTGGAAGGTATAAGATTCTAAGTAAGTAACAGACAATTCTTACATTTAAATTAACTCCTACAACAAATTAAAGAAAATATTTGAAACATTACTTTCATTTACTCACTACAACAAGCTTTTTATTTCTCCACAACTAATCTTTCCATGTTGGATTTAAATCTCAACAGGTAAATTAAAGCAGATTAATAAAGTGTATTTTCTGCAAAGTTTCCCATCTAGAATTACATCAAAACAACCCATCACAATTGGGTCCACAGCTACATTTATTCCAATACAAAAACTTTGTAATTCACATTATATTAATGAAAAAGGCAAGGGTGAAAAAGTAGCAAATAGTTAATGCAGGCACCCCCAAACTGCGGCCCTCCAGATGTTTTGGCCTACAACTCCCATGATCCCTAGCTAACAGGACCAGTGGTCGGGGAAGATTGGAATTGAATTCCAAAACATCTGGAGGGCCGATGTTTGGGGATGCCTGAGTTAATGTTTAAAAGTAAAGCAAGCAGGTTTAACATAATCTATCCACACAAATCCTCAATTCCAAAATCCCTACCTCCATCTTATGCAGGGCACAAGTAATTTGGCAAGATTCCTCCTCCCACGTCCCATGATAACTATCCCAGGCTTTCCCAAAATGGAAAGTGGGGGAGGGGAAGGAGAGAAGGAATATCCTATGTACTTGCATCATAGAAAGCAGGAGAGTCACCAAGGTCAGTATCAGATTCACCCAAACACATTTTGCTAACATAAGATGAACAATATGCCTCTTAACACAGAAAGATCACCAATGAAAGTGTTGTTGCCACATGTTAAAACTCATAATTAGATGCTTTTGCAGCCCAATCTTTCTAGCGTTTACCTGGTAATAAACGCCACTAAAATGATGGAGCAGCCTTCATTATTTATGCATTGTACAGCATAAGTTCCAAGCATAGCTGCCAAGTTTTCCCTTTTCTCACGAGGAAGCCTATTCAGCATAAGGGAAAATCCCTTTAAAAAGGGGATAACTTGGCAGCTATGGTTCCAAGTATAGTATAGTATAGTATAGTATAGTATAGTATAGTATAGTATAGTATAGTATAGTATAGTATAGTATAGTATAGCACAGCAATGTATTTCATCTACAAAGTGTAGATACAACCTACTAAGGTGTAATACTAACTCCAGTTATGAGTTGAAGGCTGGGTATAAGTGTCAGCTTACAACTGATAATTCAGATAAAATGGTAATTTTGTCAAGCTTTGCCACCTAATGCCATTTGGCAGAAATACTACATTTTAATAAAATAAATTATATTCATCAATCCACCCAAGAGTAACAAGTTATTGCTTTCAGTTATCTTTCTGAAAATAAACTGCACTGCAGATTTTTTTAAAAAAAATGATACATGAGCCTACTTGTTATTTTTATGTCCTTCCAATGCCCTGGATACTTTTAGGACTACACTCTCAATAATTTGGGGGGAGGGGAGTGGGGTAAAAAATCAGGTAACCCTGCAGGTTAGAATAGAAACATTTTTCCTTGTCAAACCACATAAATCCCAATTTTGGCAGCAAGGCCTCCTGCTTTGTGGGTATGGATAGCTTCCAACTATTGTTTATGTCAGGGACACAACTGTTTTACACTCATCTCAAGGATAACACTATCACCCATCCAAGACAACATAAATACCCCAGCTACATTGGTGTGCACATGGCCCACATCCAAAACCAAAGAAATACTTCACATATTACAGAAAGAATTACCACCTAGATTGTTGATGGCAGCTTCTTACAAGATCTTTCTTTTGCGCCAACCTCTATATTACTCTTTTATAGATATTTTAAGGCCCTTTACAGGCAGTTTCTTTTTAACCACCCCAGCCTTCGGCTAGGATACAGGGAGCAGTCTACTAACACAAAGTCCAAGAGTGTGATCAAATGCAATTACATCATCCCAGCCTGAGCTTTTGATTCAGAAGAACTGATACAGATCACAGATCACTGTTCCCCACGTCATCTTGAGGAGGAGTTCCGCGAAACTCAATAATTTATATTATCCTAAAATTGTCTAGCCAATAAAAATATGTAAGATACCGGTTTTGTTAGCCTATCACATTGGTACCGCACCCTTCCTTTAATGAGTTCAGGGAGGCATACACAAATGTAGGTTGCCATAAAAAAAATTCCTTCAGTAGCACCTTAAAGACCAACTAAGTTTTTATTTTGGCATGAGCTTTCGTGTGCATGCACACTCATACTTTATCCTCGCAACAAGCATGCAAGGCTGGTTAGGCTGAGAGGGAGTGATCGGCCCAAGGTCACCTGCCGAGTTTCATAGCTGAGCAGGGATCTGAACTGTGACCCCTTGATTCCTGAGACCAGGAAGAAGGTGGGGCGGGGAAAATCCACACTTTTATCACCACTAATCCCTGCACAACTTGCAAATAGCTCTGAAGACTTTTTAAAAGTGTGAAATAAATAATAATTACTAAGAGATCTTGACCTAGTTTAACCCATTTTAACAAGAATATTGTTGGGACATTTTCACCTCAAGCTGTTTATGCAATGCCATTAGAGTATATGGACTTTACAAGGTGACAAAAATGGAGTTTACACTCGGCATTTAGACAAAAAAAGGCGAAGAACAAATAAGACAAAGTTACTTATGCTGCACTTTGGTTTTATTTGAAAGGGAGGAATAAGTAGCCAAACTAAAACACAGGGTTTCCACTTTGTAATCTGAGGATTCCTATACTCTGCAGTCTTTGACAGGCAGGAATTCAACATGTACAGCTTTCCCTTCCCAGGTGAAACTTTCCCAATTGCTACACCTGTTGCATTTCTTCTTGACTACAAAGTTTGAAGGGAAGCAGACAGCCCAACATCCCTTCTTACTTCTGTTCCTATTAGAGTTCCTCCTTCCCAAAGGAAGGAAGGGAGCTTAGAAGCGGGAGGAAAGGCGGCTACGAACCTAGTAGTGGGGAGCAAAGGATACACATACCATGTAACAAAACTGATAGGCAGAAATTAAAGCAGTGCCAATTTCCTCCGCCTGGAAACGCTGCACCGACGAGAAGCTTCACTTGATGGCTTTTTTCACAAGTTGTTGGAGGCACGGAAGGGGTGCGCCAGAGGCCTTTCACGTGTCCACGCACTACACAGCAACCACCTTGCCTTTCCCGCAGCTTTTATATAAATAAGTGAGGAAAGAAGGTCACATGCGCACTTCTTTAACTCGCCTGACAGACAGCGATTCAACAACTAGAGCTCCTCCTCTTTCCGCCTGCCTGCCTGCCCGGAGAGATCGGCTGCACAGGAGAACTTCACTTGTTGAATGTATACCTTGGAGACGCGGTTTAAATGGACAAAGGAGCCGTTGCAGAAAAAGGCGAAGAAGCCCCTCCTGCTGCTCTCGCCCGGCGACCGCCTTCCCCGCTCGCTGCGCTTTCTGCGCGTCGCGCTTCCGCAAATGAAGAAGGTCGCGCACACCTGGCCGCGGCCAGAGCAAGGACGGAGGCTTCGGCCGGCTCCTTCGCGGGGCTCAGGACCTCCTCGCTCTCGGTCCCCTCAGCCGCCGCGGGCGCCGCTGGAGCAGCTCCGAGTGCCCTGCCTGGTACAGCCGGGGGCGCCGCGCGCTCCAGCCAGCTGGCCGCTTCCCAGGAGGAGGAGGAGCCGGGGGGGTTGGGGGTCCGACCTCGCCTCGTCCCCTCTCGCAACTCTGCCAGGGGCCGCCGTTGAGTGGCAGGTACCGGAAATGAGGTCGCCGTGTACATACAAGCACACATACCCAGCACACGCCCGCACACACCTCCTGCCACGGCCGGCTGCGATTGGGCAGGGAAGGAGAGGAGGACGGGCAAAGCGAGCAAGCGCCGCGGGGGAGAAGCCGGAGGGGAGCCAGGCGCTGAGGAAGCAGGGAGGGACACATGGACTCCAATGGCCGCGCACCCTCCCCTCGCCGGACGGGCGGCCCAGGAGGGTCGGGCGGGAAGGTCCCAGGCGCGTGAGGCGGGGGCGAAGCCAAGAGGCGTCGCTTGGGCAGCCAGTTCCGCGGGAGACGCGGCGCCCCAGAAAGCAACTCCGGCAGGAGGCCTCAGCACAGCAGGGCAGAAAATGGTTTCAGTTGTAGAATCATAGAATCATAGAGTTGGAAGAGACCACAAGCAGGAAACACCATCAAAGCATTCTTGACACATGCCTGTCAAGCCTCTGCTTAAAGACCCCCAAAGAAGGAGACTCCACCACACTCCTTGGCAGCAAGTTCCACTGCCAAACAGCTCTTACTGTCAGGAGGTTCTTCCTAATGTTGAGGTGGAATCTTCTTTCCTGTAGTTTGAATCCATTGCTCCGTGTCCGCTTCTCTGGAGCAGGAGAAAATAATCTTTCTCCCTCCTCTATATGACATCCTTTTATATATTTGAACATGGCTATCATATCACAACATTTGACCCAGCCCTCTATCTCAGCATCTATGCCCAGCCACCAGACGTAGATGCATAGATGCTCTATCTATGCATCTATGCATCTATCTATGCATCTATGCCCAGCCACCAGATGTAGCTAGGAGCCAGTGCCTTCATCCATACTATTCCCCAGGGGTCCCCAGACTTACCGGGCTTCGGGCCGGAGAGTAGGGGAGTGCGCGCGCAGCGGGCCGGAGGGCGGGGAGTGCGCGCCCGTGCGCATGCGCACACATACACGTTCGGGGGGAAATCGCCGAAAATCGCTTGTGCGCATGCGTATGGGCCTCCCCCGCCCCGGAAGTGCATCGGAAATGACCTCTTCTGGGTCGGGAGAGGCCCATACGCATGCGCACAAAGGATTTTCGGCGATTTTTTGCTGATTTTGAAGATCGGCGCGCGCTGTAAGAGCGGGCGGCGGCAGCGGGCGGCGGGGGGCGGCGCGGGCCGGATTGGGAGGCTAATTTGGCCGCATCCGGCTCGGGGGCCATAGTCTGGGGACCCCTGCTATTCCCATATGAAATAAGTGCAGGCCTTCTAAGACCTTTCTTCTGAGCGGGGGGGGGGACGACGACTATGACACGGCTGCCCCATAATACACATCCCCTGTGCGTAGACAGCTCGTCCTTGCGGGCTGTGTAGCATGAAAATTCTGGTCCCGGCTTTCCGGGCCACCCTCTCCCCACCCAATCCGCAATGTGGGCCAACAACTTGTCCTTCGCAGTCGCGGCAGCAATGTCCTTCACTCACATGCAAGGGCTGGTCTTCCAGCAGTAGGATCTGGTGAGCCGGGTCTGAGCCACTCTCTGGCAGCGGTAAGCGGCTGAGAGTGTCTGTGTGTCCCATGGCTTGCCCGGGTCGGTGCTATAATGAATATTGGTAGCCGGCCAAGCAAATGGGCCAGTGCAAGACTCGCGGCGAGAGTGTTTGGGGTCTCTTGATGGTCGGGGGCAAGGAGTCCCAGGAGGGGCTTGTGGTCAGTAATGATAGTGAAGGGCCGACCATACAGGAAATCATAAAATTTCTTGACTCCCTTAACTACTGCTAAGCCTTCTTTGTCGATCTGAGAATAGTTGAGTTCCACCAACATGAGAGTTTGGGAGAAGTAAGCCACTGGGACCGCTCTCCCGTCCGGAAGCTGGTGGCCCAGTACCGCGCCCACCCCGTAGGGGGAAGCGTCACAAGCCAGCACTACTGGGAGCTTTTCATCAAAGTGTTTCATCACTATATTAGATACTAGCAAATTCTTGACCCCTTGAAAAGCTTTTGCCTGTCTTGGGCCCCAGACCCACGGTGCTTTTTTGTCCAAAAGCCTGTGCAAGGGCTCGGCCACCGCTGCCTTGTGAGGCAGGAATGCTTGATAATTATTAAGAAGTCCCAAGAAGGCTTGTAATTCTGCCTTGCTCTTCGGATCTAGGGCATCACAAATGGCGCACACCTTGTCCTCAGCTGGATGGAGACCGTCCGCATCTACCCAGAACCCCAGAAAGTCCATGCTGCTAACTCCCAACAAGCACTTTTTCTGTTTTACCTTAAGTTCTGCCACCTGGAAGTGTTGTAGCACTGTCCGTAATATGGTGGCGAAGTCCTCCCTCGACAATGCAGTGATCAGCACATCGCCGAAGAATGGCGTGACTCCAGGGATCCCTTTAAGGAGATGGTCCATGAGACACGTGGCTCAATACTGACACCGGGTATGCATGGTCCTGCAAGGACCGACTCAGGGTGCATTTGTAATCACCACAAATATGGACTGTGCTGTCTGGTTTTACCGGTGTGACGATTGGGGTTTCCCAGGTTCCCGAAGCTACCGGCTCTAAGACCCCTTGCACTACTAAATGATCAAGCTCCTCCTCAATCTTACGTTTGAGTGCAAACAGAACCCAACGGGCCTTGACCCTGATGGGTTGCACTGTGGGGTTGATCCATAGGGAAATTGGGGGTCGAAGACTGATGGAAACTCCTGGCAGATCGATTCAAAGCCTGCCCCTGGGGAAATCTGGTTGAGCCCTGACACGCCTAAGCCTAACGGCCCAAACCATGCCAAACCCAGAAGGCTAGTGAAGGGGCCTTTTGTTATGAGGGGTTCCAATTTCTTAATGTGGTTCTTAAACTGGACCCTGAAATTACCCATATCCTTAAGCTGAATTATCTTTCTCTGGAAATCCCGTAGCACTACGGTGGCCAGGCGGAGAGGGGGACCTCCATTGGGACAAAGCTCTTTGAGGATCTTTGCCGATATTATGGAGTACAATGAGCTGGTATCCAGCTCCATGTTACACAGAGTCCCCTCAATTCTAACTTGTACCCTAAGCTTATTGGACCCTGGAGAGGGAAGTTGAAATACCCTGGCTGAAGAAACTGATTGCAGCTCCTCCTCTTCGTGGGTCTCCTGAACACGTTCTTTGGGTCATGTTCCAGAGTTCTTTGAGCAGCAGAACTTTTCCATTGAAAGTAATGGAAAGTGGATTAATCCATTCCAGACAGTCCGCGGAGTACTTAAACTGAAGTGTACTTAACCTGAAGCGAACTTTCCCATTGAAAGTAATGGAAAGTGGATTAATCCATTCCAGACGGGTCCGCGGATTACTCAACCTGAAGCATACTTAACCCAAAGTATGAGTGTAATTGGTTCTGGAAGTCCGTACTTAACCTGAAGCGTACTTAACCTGAACTGAACTTTCCCATTGAAAGTAATGTGTCAGAGATGGTTGCGGCTACTCTTGAGTAAAGACGCTCCATTCTGTCTTGTCTTTCAGAGTTTTATTGTGCATACTATTTACAGTGCAAGAACATCAGCAAACATGACTGCTCAGTCCGTGTCAGAACCCCGCAATGGCTTCCTGCAGGTTTTCGCCCAGCATAAAAGCCTGGGCACCCCAAAGTGCCACCCCCTGGCCCTACGGGTGGGCGCGTGCCTCAATTCAGGCATCGGAGGGAAGGGCCGCCTTTCTGGCTGCCCTGTGTCCGAAAGCCCTCCGTGCTCTTCCTCCCTATCCCTCTCTCCGAGCGGTGCTGGGGCTCTGGTACACGAGACAGCCCTCTCTCCACTCCGCTAACTTCCTCATTCCTTTGTCCTGACTCGCTGCTTGAATTATGTTTGTACATTATCAGTAATGTACAAGAGTTGATGATCATGTCAGGGCTTGTGAAAGCACAGGGCTTTGCAAGGACTGCTGGCTGGTGGTGCCTGCCAACCTTGCTTTTAGCAGGGAGACATACCTGCCAAACAGGAGGAAGTGTTGCTGGCGGAATCTCCACCAGGGGAGGGGTTGAGCCAGCCCAGGAAGTGCTGGGTCCTGAACTGGCCTCACTCCCTGCTGTCATAATGTGTCCATTGTGAGCCTAATCACAGCTCCGGCTCCAGGCTGGTTTAACAACTTGCCTGCTTTCCGCCTTCGTGACCAGGGAGAACAGCAAGATGGAGATGCAGCAGGTGCCCCGCCAACTCCAGGCAGCTCTTGCTTAATATTTTCAATGATCTTTCACTTACTGGAACAGACAGAAGCAGAGTTTACCTTCTCCCCCTTTCCTGGCTCTGGGGAGAAAAGGTGACAGAGATGCCTTCCCCACTTGCTTTAAGGCTTGACTCATTGCTTTTTCATGACCTGAAACATGTATTATTATTATTATTATTATTATTATTATTATTATTATTATTACCACCACCTCCAAGCAGCTCAATGTGGCATGCATGGTTCTCCCTCTCCATTATAACCTCACAACATTCCTGTGAGGTAGGTTAAACTGAGTGAAAGTGATTGGCCCCAAATCACCCACTGAACTTCATGACTGAGTGGGGATTTGAACCCTGGTCTCTCAGGTCAACCAATCAGTTGATGCTTTGTTATGCGAGAAAACCAGTATTCCCAATTTTATGTCAAGCTGCACCCTCATGGCAGGCAGCCACTTTGTGACTGGTTCCCCAGGACATTCTTTCAGAATTCCACACATGCCCCTACGCCCAAAAAGGTTGGTGATCACTGATCTCATGTCTGGGAGATGCCAAGGGTGCAAGTGAAGAAGTTCTGCAGTGAACATCATCTTTGCATCCTCTGAGAACTCCCTCCTCCACACTTACCTTTACTTTGCATTTCTAGGCACAGCTCTGGGCTTTCCAGGTCTGTGCCCCAAGCACTTTTTTTGTTTGTCTATACCACTTTCCCTGTGAAAGCCTGCTGCTTTTTACTACAAATGGCAATCACTCTGCTGATCCCCCCCCCCCCCCCAGAGTGGTTCAAGGCCTGATAAAATGTTGGTCTAGTGGTGATATTGTGGATTACAGCCTTAGGTACTTTAACGATTTAGCAAAAGCTAAGCACATTTTAATCCTACTGACTTCAATAGGGGAACTAATAAGCATATATTTATGTTCCAGTCTCTCTGAGGCACCTTACTAAGCAGTCAAAAAGCTACTGCTATGACAGCTCAACCTCAGGAAAACACACTGCTCTGACGTGGGCGTAGCCAGCATTTTTGCTAGTGGGGGGCAGGCTTTTGTTAGGGGGACAGTACCTCAGATTTGTATTGATTTAGGGGAACAGCTGCCCCCCTGACACCCCTTGGCTATGCGCATGTGAAAAGCCCAGACCTGTGCCCAGACCTATATTTGAAAAAGTGTGTGTGTGTGTGTGTGTGTGTGTGTGTGTGTGTGTGTGTGTGTGTGTTTACAGATACTGTACCTCCCTATGGTGAGTGAATGTTGTCATTTAAACTGCATAAACACCAGCAGTGTCCTCTGACCATCATAAAAGAGAGGGAATAAAATTATTTACTGATCAAAGGGGGCGGAAGATTCCTCCCCCTTCCCCCAGCTCATTGATGAGAATTCTCAATCAGTATTTTTTTAATACAGCAAGCAATGTAGAGATTACTCATCCAGTAAGCATCAATAAAACATTTGCATAGAAAAGATCCTCCTCAACTCTATTATTAAAGTGTGAGTAAAGTTAACAAATAACACTTAGTCACAGTTGCTGAGCTGGACTTCCTTCTTTGCTGCAGACCTTCTGTGATTTCAATTATTGCAAACATACTCTTCTATTTTTCAGAAAGCAAACATGACAAATTGTTAAGAGTTCAGCCAATATGTCATCTGTCAAGAATGCTTTGATGGTGTTTCCTGCTTGGCAGGGGGTTGGACTGGATGGCCCTTGTGGTCTCTTCCAACTCTATGATTCTATGAAATAGCACATAAATTCCTACTTTTTAAACCACATGGAGAGTTTTACATAGATGTAATTTTGGGGAGCTTGCTAATGCCTTTGATAAGGTTCAATTACATGGAGTATTGCTAATGCATATACTGTACTTTTATTTTCTAATTCAGTAACATCTGTATTCTTGGAATGTTTTACACATTACATTTTCATACTCAAATGTCTGTGGGTATGAATAAGAAACGTACACATTTTGTAATGTGAGAATGGGTGCAACAATTTAATCATAGAATTGTAGAGTTGGAAGGGACCTCAAGGGTCCTCTAGTCCAACCTGCTGCATTGCAGGAATCTCAACTAAAGCATCCAACCTCAGCTTAATAACTGGGAGCAGCTACTGGGACCATATAACACCAGCCCTAAAGGATCTACACTGGCTCCCAGTATGCTTCTGAACACAATTCAAAGTGTTGGTGCTGGTCTTTAAAACCCTGAGCAGCCTTGGCCCTTTATACCCAGAGTGTCTCCACCCCCATCGTTCAGCCTGAAGTCCAACTCCAAGGGCCTTCTGGTGGTTCCCCCAATGCGATAAGTGAAGTTACAGGGAACCAGGCAGAGGGTCTTCTTGGTAGTGGCCCCCATCCCATGGAATACCCTCACCATCAAATGCCAAGGAGATAAAGAACTATACAGCTTTTAGAATGCAGCCCTGCATAGGGAAGTTTTTAATTTTGATGTTTAATTGCACTTTTATATTTGTTGGAAGCTGGCCAGAGTTAGTCTCTACAGCCACAGCAGGCACTGTAGTCTTCCAGCAGCTTGACCTTACCCACAAAGGCAAACTCCTCCTTTGTTTCCCAAGACAGACAAATGCCATCTAGTCCAACTATTAATTAGGCAAATGTACAAGGTATACATAAAGGTAAAGGGACTCCTTACCATTAGGTCCAGTCGTGACCGACTCTGGGGTTGCGGATCTCGTCTCGCTTTACTGGCCGAGGGAGCCGGCATACAGCTTCTGGGTCATGACTAAGCCGCCTCTGGCGAACCAGAGCAGCGCATGGAAATAGCGTTTACCTTCCCGCTGGAGCGGTACCTATTTATCTGCTTGCACTTTGACGTGCTTTCAAACTGCTAGGTTGGCAGGAGCTGGGACCGAGCAACAGGAGCTCACCCCGTTGCGGGGATTCGAACCGCCGACCTTCTGATCAGCAAGCCCTAGGCTCTGTGGTTTAACCCACAGCGCCACCCACGTCCCATAAGGTATACATAATGAGGCACAAACCCCTGGATGCACCATTGTATGGATTTGTCACAGTGCATACCACCAGAGGCGAACATCTACTTGCACTTTTAGGTATGTCTATTTTGGTCCCAAAGCAAATGACAAACAACAAGAAACACTTGCATATCCATTCTACAGATACAAAGCGCTGGTACATCATACAGAAGACTTGATCTTCTGCATGAAAATTAATGTGCAAGGCAACACTTGATATGTATACTGATTTGTATTTATATGAGCTGCTCACAGGTCATTAATAATTTCATTAGTTTATTGAAACCAAAGATTATTTACACTCTTCCCTAATGTAGGACCTGCAAGACTTCCTCATGGGCACTGCCTTCTACTCTACCCTCTTAGGCAGCTGGAACCAAAGATTTCCTCTTTTGGTACTAGTTTCCTCTTTTGAAACTAGTTGTTCCAAAATATAATCTCATGTTCCTTGGGCAAGTGATTAATTGTTGTTACAATGTGAACTGGAGGGGGATGGGTCCCCATAGGACCAATGCGGCCAGTCCACATTGTGTAGGATAGGAAAGAAGAAGAAGATAATCCTGCTCTCCAGAGTGAAACTTCATGATACAAACAACAAACTCTGGCAATGAAATTAAGGTCATTTAGGGAGATACATTATAATATTCCTGGATGGATTTGATCTCTGTGGTACTGTGAATAAAACATCTTGGGGACACTTTGGTTGCCTGATTTGATGACTTTCAGAAAATGGAGGAAAAAGATGGTATAGGCATGAACATTATTGTTTTTAAATTTCTGCATTTGATTACAGGTAGGTAGCCGTGTTGGTCTGAGTCGAAACAAAATTTAAAAATTCCTTCAGTAGCACCTTAAAGACCAACTAAGTTTTTATTTTGGTATGAGCTTTCGTGTGCATGCACACTTCTTCAGATACACTGAAACACTGCATTTGATTGTATCAGTGAGTGTTTTAATTCTGAGTCGAATTTTATTACATGTTAATATATATTATTGGCCACTTAGGGGACATGGAGGTTCAACAAATGAATATCATTAATGAACTTAATCTCTTTGCTTTGATTGCTTCTGACCACCATGCCAAGATAGTTGTACCTAAGAGTTATACACACCCTTAGAAATGGATTCAATAATAGAAATGGTTGTTTATTGAGCACCAATTTAACACCTATTAAGGAACTAAAATGAAAGGAGCCCAATGTAAACTATATTTAAACTGATAAAAGCATATATAAATAGGCAGTTCTGTGAACATAACATAATAAGATTGCCTTTCATAATGCAGTTTCATAAACACAGATCTAGAAATATATGTTGTAATATATTAATTTTGTAATAAGAACATGCCTCAACCAATGACTTTTTATTGCTAGTTTTGAAGCAACCAATTAGTTTTATTGCTGGCTGTAGCTACGGTATGACAGCTAAGTCGAACCTCCATGTGCAGGAGTTAGTCTGTTGATTTCTTTTTTAAAATATATAAAAGGTTTTCTTAGTTTACAAAAGTATGTGCCTTGTCTCTTTTTCAGGTTGTAAAGTCTTTTCCACAAGTCAGTTACATTTGATATGAGACATTAGTTTTGTATTCAGCACGGGGTTGGGGAAGAAGAAGGGGGGTGAGGAGGGGGGGGAGTGGTGAAACATATTCTTTTATATGGTAATGTACATGTGAGGGTTTTTGTCAGCGTCACCTAGGTACCAGTAGGTTCTCTTTCTATTTTCTTATTGCATTTCCTTGGTGGGGAGAGGGATGGGGGGCCTGTTGTTGGATGCGGTGAGGTTTGCAGTGGGGGTGGGGACAAGTAAGCCATATTGATTCATATGCTGCCGATGGGTTCTTGTTGTGGTCCCGTTGTTGATCAAAGGGGGCCATACTGAGGTGAAGGCAACTTCTTCTATTTGTCCCCATGTCAGGTTCAGTCTGTTGCAGGGCCAGCTCTAGGTAGAGTCCTGGTGGTGCGGGGTGCCAGGGCGCCGGGTCGGTAGGCACGGAAGCCATGCTGCGCCCTGCGAGGGCGGGGGCGCCGGAGCGATCTCCACCCTTCAGTGCCAAGGCGCCCGACCTGCTCGAGACTGCCCTGGTCTGTTGGTTAGCTTTTCTAGTAAAGCTGTTTCCCATATGATTTAGTATCAGTGGTCCATGTTCACATCTGACACGCCTCTCCAGGGTCTGGCTATGATGCTTCTAGGTACTGAGAGCAGGTGGCTTAGGAGCTCTTTATAGCATGAGTGGAAATTATTATCTTGGAAGATGTTCAGCAGGGCCAGTTCTGGGGTGACTTCTAATAACTGCTTAGTTACTTTGTGTATTTCCTATAGGACTGATGTCCAAAACGGTTGGATTCGGGGGCTCCTCCTCACAATTGCTGCCTGATCACCTCCTGAGGAAGTGAGTTGTGCGGAAGAGCAAGAAGCTGTCTTTTTCTTTCTAGGTTGCAGTGCTGATTGAGAGAAAAATTGTAGCAGCAAGTAGAGGCCTCCGTTGAGATGATATTGTACAAAAGAGTGAGCAATCTTTGCATCCTGGCTGCAAACTTCTAAAAGGTGAGGAAAGCAGTACTGGACCACATGGGTCTTGGCTTCAACCACCAAGGCAATTCATATGTTTTTACTGCAGTTTATTGTAATTGGATATCCAGGATGTATTAGCTCTGGTATCACTGCACCTCAATATGGTGTTATAGCATTAATGCTCAGTAACAGTATAAAACTTAGGAAATTGTCTTATTTTCTGAAATTATTATTTTGATCATAGTATATTGCAGCTAGAGTTCCACTGCATATACGGTAGGAGCAATTGCAATAAGATTTGTACAGGTAAAGGGTAAAGGGACTCCTGACCATTAGATCCAGTCGTGACCGACTCTGGGGTTGTGGCGCTCATCTCGTGTTATTGGCCGAGGGAGTCGGCATACAGCTTCCAGGTCATGTGGCCAGCATGACAAAGCCGCTTCTGGTGAACCAGAGCAGTGCACAGAAACGCCATTTACCTTCCCGCTTGGAGCGGTACCTATTTATCTACTTGCATTTTGACGTGCTTTCAAACTGCTAGGTTGGCAGGAGCTGGGACTGAGCAACGGGAGCTCACCCCGTCGCAGGGATTCGAACCGCCGACCTTCTGATCAGCAAGCCCTAGTTTAACCCACAACGCCACCTGCGCTGTACTGTTTACCAATTTTTGCCTTTTTACAGGATTTTATCTATGGTGAAAAGATGCAGCCAAGTGGCGAGAGATGCTGCTTCCCAGATGCTACAATGGGGGACCTGCAAGCAGGATGTGAGCACAAATACATTCTCCCCTCCTGCAATTCCCAGGAACTGGTATTCAGACAGTGGAGGCAGAACACCGCCTTTTCCGCCATGAATTTGTCTAATCCTCTTTTAAAGCTTCCCAGGTTGGGAAGCTGAATTTCATGAAGAAGTCCTTTATTTTATCTGTCCTGAATCTTCCAACATTAAGCTTCATGGATGCCCATGAGGTTTAGTGTTATGAGAGGGGGAAAAACTTTTTCCTATCCACTTTCTCCATGCCATGCATGAGTTTTGTAAATTTCTATCCTGTTGCCTCTTACTCACTATTTCTCTAAGCAAAAAGCCTCAGATGTTGTAACCTTTCCTCATAGGGGAGTTGCTCCATCTCCATGATAATTTTGGCTGTCCTTTTCTAAATATTTTCCAGTTCCAAATTTCCAGTTTCTAAATATTTTCCAGTTTTTTGAGATGAAGTGAGCAGAACTCTATCCTCTATTCCTGATGCAGGGATGGAATGGAGTATTCTGAACAGAAGCCCTTCACTTTGCAACCAGTCTGACCAGTCCTGCCCCCCCCCCCAAACTGGGCACCAAGCAGGTGGGGGATGCCATTATGTTGTAGTGAAGTGAGCAGAACAGAAGGTCAGAAGGCTGCTGAATCTGGGCCTCACACAGGCGCCACTGAAATCTGAAAGACCCAGGTCTGAGGCCCAAATAGCGCAAGCAACCGGGAGACCCCCGCTGTGCCGGAACGGCCAGTAAAGGCGCGGGGAGGCCACCGAATGCTCAGCGCCAACCGCGGGACCCTCAGAAAGCGCTGGGGCGGGCGCAAGCCCCCCGGACAGCAAAGCTCCCTCCCGGACGCAGCAGGCGACTAAAAAACAGCCGCGGGGGCCAACAAAAGTAGCGGGAGCCACCCCCACCCCCGAAAAACTGGGTATACACCCCAGAGCAGCCGCCCGGGCCGTCCAGGAGCCAGAATTCGGCCACTGGGCCCTGGCGGCAGCAGCGCTATTGACGGGGGGAAATTAGGAACCAAACGGCAGACGCAAAAAGTGCGTGAAAACAGGGGGGGAGGGATCCGCACTCCAAACACAAGCTTTGGAGGGGGTAAAGGAATAAATACCCCACACACACCCCAGCCAAGCCCGGGCTGTAAAGGTAAAAAAGGGGGGGACTTTGGCTTGGGGTTTGGGAACGGGGGGGGGGGAGAAAATTAGGGATAAATTAGGGATTAATCCTGCTGCAGCGCTTTACTGCATGCCCTACTTGCTAGTAAAAATATTTGGCAATGTTTATTCAGTGCAAAGTCTAGGATAATTATGACCTTAACATTATGATGTGCCAACTTCTAATCAAACCAGATATCTGATTTTAAGTATATGAATACCTGTAAGGCATGCCAGCTTAATACTGGAACACTAGAATGTATTTTGCACAGGGTTTCAACCATGATGGTCCCATTCCAGCTATGCATGTACTTTATCTGGATATCTGCTCATGAAGATTGGCTGCCTGTGAAAGACATCATTACCTGTTTGATGTGGGAAAGGGAGCTGGGTTCATTCCCCTCTACTTCCAGCTAAGAGACCAGCACTGACAGAATCAGATCCAATGATATGATTTGCAAAAACAACCCCAGAACCTGAACATGGCCAGAACCAAATATGCAGTGATCATCAAAACATGTACATAGTTCCTTTATCAGTTAAGTTCAGAGGGAGGAGACAGAAAACAGCAAAGTGACGTTTGTTCACTTAGCTCCATTCAATCACCCAGTGTCCTTTCTAGCAAACTGTACCCACAGAATTGCAACCCTAGGGGAGAGAGTAAGCAGCCACTCTAGGCACCACATATCTGGTCTTCTGGCCAGTATTGTACCCACTGAGAGCCAGTGTGGCATTGTGGCTAGGATGCTGGGGACCAGGACTTGAGAGAGCAGGGTTCAAATCCTCGCTCAGCCATCAAGGTCACTGTGTGATCTTGGCTAGTAAAAGTCTCTCAGCCTATCCTACCTCACAGGGTTGTTGTGAGGATACAAATAAAGGAGAACAATTTATCTCAACTTGAGCTCTTTGGAGGAAAGGTAGGGTAGAAATGTGTGTGTGTGTGTGTGTGTGTGTGTGTGTGTGTGTGTGTGAGAGAGAGAGAGAGAGAGAGAGAGAGAGAGAGAGAGAGAGAGAGAGAGAGAGAGAGGCTGTGCTTTAGTGATGTACTTTGAACCGTATTGTTGTTATCGCACCATAAAAGGGCTGAGATCAAGAAGAAGAAGCTGAGTGTTCAGCTTAAACCAGTTCTAACTGTATTGCTTCCTAATCTAATTATAATACAGATTCCCAATCAAAACATAGAATCTGCGACCACTTGCCTATCAATCACCTTAGGTGGATCAGGACATAAACATATGGTTCAAAGTACATAGCAGAGCTGCCTAAATTTAGAAGCAGTGAAGTTGGGATTGCTTTTTAACTTCAGCATCAGTCAAGATGGAACAATAGGATACCATTTTTAAAAATAAAAATATGTTCTACTTCAATAATGGTTCTTGTCAAAGGATACAAAAGTCAGGATGTTTACCAGTTTGACCTGTTAATATTTTACTTGTGGTTACTATACAACACTCATCCTAATACAGATTGGCAATTTAAACATTTGCAAAGTAGGTTGGTGCACTCAATAATCCTCTTGAAACTGACACAGTTTTAACCACATTCAGAAGCAGGAACTCTTTGATGAAAGGATTAATGTTGTTATGTGGGGGATTTTAAAATCACTGGAACACATTTTTCAAACTCATACCAAACCAAACAAAAGAATGTCTGCTTGGTGTGCATTTTTAACTTTTTGTACTAAAATTCCAACTAATGTGAGTTGCCTGTTTAGAGGGCTGATGCTGAAGTTTCCCCCTCAGCAAGAAAAATCACATTTGTACTACAGGGATAGTACTATAGGGACCCAGGTGGCAAGAAAAATCACATTTGTACTATACCTCAGCAAGAGGTATAGTACATTTGTACTATATAGTACATTTGTACTATACCTCAGCAAGAAAAATCACATTTGTACTATAGGGACCCAGGTGGCGCTTTGGGTTAAACCACTGAGCCTAAGGCTTGCTGATCAGAAGGTCGGCGGTTCGAATCCCTGTGATGGGGTGAGCTCCCGTTGCTTGGTCCCAGCTCCTGCCAACCTACCGTAGCAGTTCGAAAGCACATCAAAGTGCAAGTAGATAAATAGGAACCGCTACAGCAGGAAGGTAAACGGCATTTCTGTGTGCTGCTCTGGTTTGCCAGAAGCGGCTTTGTCATGCTGGCCACATGACCTGGAAGCTATACGCCGTCTCCCTCGGCCAATAATGCGAGATGAGCGCGCAATCCCAGAGTCGGTCAGGACTGGACCTAATGGTCAGGGGTCCCTTTACCTACAGGGATAGAATTTAAGGGAGTTAATTTTTCCCCATTTGCAATTTATGGGGTACTGCTACATGATGAATAAAAGTAGTCAGAGTTTGATCACTCAAGGGCAGTGTAGCCTTATGAGGATCTCCCCCCCCCCAGTAAAGTTGTTCTGAAGTTAGTATTTAACACACTGACAATCCTAGCTCTCCTCTTTAAGAAGACTGTTGAAAAGGAGTAGCATGCATTAGAGGGGGTAGGAAACATGCTGCAGACATCTTATAGTCAAATACAGCAGTTCCAAGTCTACTCACTGAGTTAATACAAAAAGCAAGGTCTGGTAGTGGCTGAAAGTCAAAACACAAGAGCAAGGTTCAGAAACAGGCTAAGTTCACAAGCCTCAGCAGGTAGCTGGTGTGCAGATATTGGCTCCAACAACTGAAAACTTTAACCTCTCAGCTTTCAGAGTCCCACCCAGAGCACAGCAGTGTGAGAGGAATGCCCTGATCTGGACCTTGTGCAGAGCACAAATCAATAAGCCCTCCACATCAAGAAAGAGTTCCAGGGTTTTACTGCAAACTGTATTTAAACTTGTGACCAAAAAGTGCTGTAAATACAAATCAACACATTGCTCTTAAACAACTAGCAATGAAGTCCAGTTTTCTTTAAGATCTTACTTGGTAAGTCCAAGAACTACTAGCCTCTCTCTGGTCCCAGAGAGAGATTCAGATAACAAAGCTTCTTCTTCAATGTGCTGGCAGCTTCTGAGAGAGACTGAGACTCCTAGGGCTGAGATCTGAGAACCAGAGATCTGTTCAAGAAAATTGGAGATATGAAAGAAACATTTCGTACAAAGATTGCCATAATAAAGGACAAAAGTGGAAAGGACCTAACAAAAGCAGAAGACATCAAGAAGAGGTGGCAAGGATACATAGAGGAATTATACCAGAAAGATATGGATGCTTCGTACACCCCAGGTAGTGTGATTGCTCACCTTGAGCCAGGCATTCTGGAGAGTGAATTCAAATGGGCCTTAGAAAGTACTGCTAATAACAAGGCCAGTGGAAGTGATGATATTCCAGCTGAACTATTTAAAATTTTAAAAGATGATGCTGTTAATGTGCTACACTCAATATGCCAGTAAGTTTGGAAAACTCAGCAGTGGCCAGAGGATTGGAGAAGATCAGTCTACATCCCAATCCCAAAGAAGGGCAGTGCCAAAGAATGCTCAAACTACCACACAATTGTGCTCATTTCACACGCTAGCAAGATTATGCTTAAAATTCTACAAGGCAGGCTTAGGCAGTATGTGGACCGAGAACTCCCAGAAGTGCAAGCTGGATATCGAAGAGGCAGAGGAGCCAGAGACCAAATTGCAAATATGTGCTGGATGATGGAGAAAGCTAGAGAGTGCCAGAAAAACATCTACTTCTGCTTCATTGACTACACAAAAGCATTTGACTGTGTCGACCACAGCAAACTAGGGCAAGTTCTTAAAGAAATGGGAGTGCCTGATCATCTCATCTGTCTCCTGAGAAATCTCAATGTAGGACAAGAAGCTACAGTTAGAACTGGATACAGAACAACTGATTGGTTCAGAATTGGGAAAGGAGTACGACAAGGTTGTATATTGTCTCCCTGCTTATTTAACTTATATGCAGAATTCATCATGCGAAAGGCTGGACTGGATGAATCCCAAGCCGGAATTAAGATTGCCGGAAGAAATATCAACAACCTCAGATATGCTGATGACACAACCTTGATAGCAGAAAGTGAGGAGGAATTAAATAACCTTTTAATGAGGGTGAAAGAGGAGAGCGCAAAATATGGTCTGAAGCTCAACATCAAAAAAATAAGATCATGGCCACTGGTCCCATCACCTCCTGGCAAATAGAAGGAGAGGAAATGGAGGCAGTGAGAGATTTTACTTTCTTGGGCTCCATGATCACTGCAGATGGTGACAGCAGTCACAAAATTAAAGACGCCTGCTTCTTGGGAGAAAAGCAATGACAAACCTAGACAGCATCTTAAAAAGCAGAGACATCACTTTGCCGACAAAGGTCTGTATAGTTAAAGCTATGGTTTTCCCAGGAGTGATGTATGGAAGTGAGAGTTGGACCATAAAGACTGGCTAATTGCCAAAGAATTGATGCTTTTCAATTATGGTGCTGGAGGAGACTCTTGAGAGTCCCATGGACTGCAAGAAGATCAAACCTATCCATTCTTAAGGAAATCAGCCCTGAGTGCTCACTGGAAGGACAGATTCTGAAGCTGAGGCTCCAATACTTTGGCCACTTCATGAGACGAGAAGACTCCCTGGAAAAGACCCTGATGTTGGGAAAGATTGATGGCACAAGGAGAAGGGGACGACAGAGGACGAGATGGTTGTACAGTGTTCTCGAAGCTACGAACATGAGTTTGAGCAAACTGCGGGAGGCAGTGGAAGACAGGAGTGCCTGGCGTGCTCTGGTCCATGGGGTCACGAAGAGTCGGGAACAAATAAATGACTAAACAACAACAACAAAAAATGGTAAATGTGAGCATTTGAACTTGAAGATGCTTTATAATCTCTGGCTATACTTAACATTATTTCTTGAGCCTCTGGTTAGTACATTTTAAAACCCATATATGTGTTTGCACAAATGACTACTCACAGGTAAACAACCTGTTCTTTTCTTTAAGGAGTCACTATACCAACACTTCAATTGACTAAATGTTAAAAATCCCAATGTTGCCAGTTGTATGTTGTGAACAGCATCAAATTTAATAATAGTAGAGTTCTTGTATAAACATAAAACTAAGTGATTCTTGTTTAAATGAAGAAATTCCTCTACATAATCAACTCTTGCAAAAACCTTTATTCCATGCAGACACTTTATATGCAAATACTATAGTCAGCCAAAAGTAAATTCATTTCCACAGTCTTTTTCAGGTTTCAAATATAATATGTGGATTATATGTGTGATGAACCTGAGGCACTTTCATCCGACCAATGTATTGTACACTTGATTCCAACCAGAAAGGGTTCTCTGCATGCTTAAATGTAAGTAAACTGTAGAGTAATGTAACTGAGGTCAGTTCCAAACGGCCACCCACCAGCCTCCCCTCCAGCCACCCCAGGGCTTCCAGAGGTAGAGGTTGGCCAGTAGCAAGGTGACCACAGTGGACACTACTCTTGTTTTGCCTGATGTCCCTTGTGCTATTCTGCACTGCTGTTCTTAGAACTACTATTTTATCATATTAAATACCGTATGAAAAATAAACTAACAGCAGTATGTCATCCTCCCTAACATCTTGAGAAAAGCATTGGAAGCAACATGGAAAACCACTCTTCTTATCTTTGCTCCCCCCCTGCCCACCAGATTGTCAGCATCCTGTAAATATATTAATTCATCCCCACCCAGGGAAAACTGTTGCCTTGCTGTTTTCCTGTTACTGGGCACCATGTCACTCTCATCATCCTGGGTAGCTCTGCGCCACAGACTGAAATAAGGTTGAAGTAGGACTGGTGTGGGGCTGCCCCCACCTATGGGGAAATAATGCAGGGTGGGCTGGGGGGGGGGCAAGAACAGCAACTGCTCCAGCTGTGTAGACAAAGTATATGCAAGTCCTACTATCTTTTAAACTTGTCTTTTTCAGGGTAAAAACAAACAAACCCATAGATAAGGCAGTTGGATCTGCTTTCCCATGTATTATCTTCTGCCTTGGGCAAGAATGAGCCACGCCATGCATGGTGACGTGCAAAACATCTACTCTTGCCTCCACAGTAGTTACTATCCTGCAATTCTGTAACAGTACAGTATACAACCATCAATTTTTAATTAAGAAAGAAGGGAGCATTTGCCACCTAGTGGCTGAAAGTTAGATTTGGCAAAATGGTGGATACAAATCTTTCTAGGTCTGTTTTCTTAGGTCACACCCAAACAGTTCTAATTTAGGACTGCCCCCAAGTTTCAGCTGAAGAGAAGTTCTGGAAGTTCCTGCTCAGGTGAGGGAACATTAGGGATTTAAAGAGGAGTAGAATACTTTCCCCTAATAGATATATTTTTGGATTGAAGAACTCCTTCAAAATTGAGAGAAGCCTATGTTTTGTAGAATAACTGGTTTGTTTGTTTGTTTGTTTGTTTGTTCACATATTAGGTTTGGAAGTGTAAATTAGCTACATTGGCATCAACATGTGAACCAGAGGATTTTTTTCCCAAATAGGGAAGCATGCATTAGCACAATGTGTATGTTTGCCTTTCTAAATCAGCGCTGCCCTTTCTTACCACCTCATTTTGTCTCTCCCCACAACTGCCAAATATCTACCCTGACTGGTGGGGGTCTCAGACAGAGATCACACCCCCTCTAACATTTCTCCAATGAAAATTGGAACATCCTAGTCAAAAATAATAATAACACCCAACCCATCTGACTGAGTTGCACCAGCCACTCTGGGTGGCTTTCAACATATATAAAACATATATAAAGGAAAAGGGACCCCTGACCGTTAGGTCCAGTTGCGGATGACTCTGGGGTTGCAGCGTTCATCTCGCTTTATTATAAAACAGTAAACATTAAAAAACTTCCCTATACAGGGCTGCTTTCAGATACCTTCGAAAGGTTGTATAGTTCTTTATCACCTTGGCTTGGTCGTCACATAACTCCAGACTCTCCAACATGTCTCACATGAAAATAGGGACGTCCTAAGGATAGGGACGCAGGTGGCGCTGTGGGTTATACCGCAGAGCCTAGGACTTGCTAGAAGGCCGGCGGTTTGAATCTCTGCAATGGGGTGAGCTCCCGTTGCTCGGTCCCAGCTCCTGCCAACCTAGCAGTTTGAAAGCATGTCAAAGTGCAGCAGTTCCTAGATAAATAGGTACCACTCCAGCGGGAAGGTAAACCATGCACTGCTCTGGTTCACCAGAAGTGGCTTAGTCGTGCTGGCCACATGACCCGCAAGCTGTACACCAGCTCCCTCATCCAATAAAGCAAGATGAGCGCCGCAACCCCACAGTCATCCTTTACCGGTAGTATCTTCTGTTGAGTTATTCCTCAGAGGCACTTTAGCGAGTCTTCAGTTTTCAGAATAAAGTCTTTCTCCAGGATTTCTGAGTAGATTAGAAGCTTTTGTGATTGTGGTAGTGCCTTTGAAAGCTTTATTCAGTTTCCCTAATACCCAGTAGGCTAAAGAAACCTTTTACTGTACATTTGAAACTAAACAGCCTCTACGGTTAATGTCTGTGACTGGGGATGAACTTTTTGTTGTCTGGGAAACCAACCCTGGAGTGTGATCCCTGCAGTTCACAACAGGGAGGTCAATTGTTTTATCTAAGAAAAATCAGGGAGGGAAAGAAGTCACAATGAAATTGGGAAAGTGAAAAGGCATAAAGGTGGGAAGAAAGCCACAATTTTTCTAATCAGAAGATAAATTACAGTGAGTGTTGAGAACTAAGTCCAAGGAGAGTAGTTATACCTAGATGTGTGGAAGTGGCTTTGGGGGTTTAAGTAAGTGAAGATGACTGTGTACAAGAAGATCATAGAATCATAGAATCATAAAGTTGGAAGAGACCACAAGGGCCATCCAGTCGAACCCCCTGCCAAGCAGGAAACACCATCAAAGCATTCTTGACATATGGCTGTCAAGCCTCTGCTTAAAGACCTCCAAAGAAGGAGACTCCACCACACTCCTTGGCAGCAAATTCCACTGTCGAACAGCTCTTACTGTCAGGAAGTTCTTCCTAATGTTTAGGTGGAATCTTCTTTCTTGTAATTTGAATCCATTGCTCCGTGTCCCCTTCTCTGGAGCAGCAGAAAACAACCTTTCACCCTCCTCTATATGACATCGTTTTATATATTTGAACATGGCTATCATATCACCCCTTAACCTTCTTTTCCCCAGGCTAAACATACCCAGCACCGCTCGGGGAGTGGCCTGGATCGTTGTGTCAAAATTTCAGGACGATCGGTCAAGCGGTTACGGAGAAAAGTGTAGAACGCAGTTTCACGATTTTTACATTTTTATATATATAGATGTGTGACCTCAAAATTCTTATAGCAGTTACCATGGCAAAGTAGCAGCACCACAGGTCCCCTCCGAGTCCACCTCACCCAGAATGCCTCTCCCTGAGGAAGGGCCCTTCATCTGAGCTTGCCATTCTGGCCTTGGCACTCCTGGAGTTTTCCACAGGAGCTCCCTGTGCTGCAGTGACAAAGCAGCCGTCGTGGTCCTTGTGTGGTAAATGGCGGTGGTTGGCAAAGTGACTCCTGTCTTCTTCCTGTTGCACCTCCAAGGCAAAGGGCCTAATGGGGCTACTGAGTGGCCAGCTCTGCTTCTCCCTTCCTGCTTCTTCTCCAGCCAATGTCCTCTTCCTGTTTCTTTTCTGCCCCTGTTGTGATTGTCGTATTTAACAAGTCTAGGACTGGAGGAGGAGAGGGAAGCAAGCCTGAGACTCCTTCACATACCAACAAGTCATGGTTGAATGTGGTTCCTGTGTCACATGAGTACTACTCATCTATAAGAGGAGAACCAACGTATCAGTTCTCATTGTATAGCTTTCCTCAGAAAGTGGCTCTCTTCTGGTAAGTGGCATGCTTTGGATTGTGTTTACGAATGTGGGTTTCTAGGGTTTGTTTATATGACTTAACTATTGTGTCTTTGGTGCTATGTTGACAGGCTTAATTGCTTTTTCCTGAAAGGTGCTTACATTTTTAAAATCAAGCTAAGTATGATATTGTTACATTAAAAAAGGAACTATTTGGTTTTCTAAGTGGGCATTCACTTTCAGGGTTAGATATACTGCATAGCTGGCATATTTGAAAGTTGCACTGTACAGTATATAGGGTAGACACACTGTATGGGGAAAGGTGGGGTACAAATATTTTATTTTTTAAAATAATATTTATTAATTTTCAAACATTTTAACCCAAAAACAAAAGCAGAAAAGAAAAAATAAAACATAATTAAAAAAGAAAAAAACAAGAAAAAACATATCATTTCATTACATTATCTTGACATTGTGGACTTCCTCGATTCCCCCCACACTGGGTCCTTTTTTAAATCTAAATGAAGGAATTTTCCTTTATCATCTTAAATCATTCTGACACAATTTTCCCATTATTTCCCAACCAATTCTAATTACTCAAAGAAAAAAAAAGACATCAAATATCCTCAACCTATAATTCATTAATTAATCCAAATCTAACTTTATTTTCCCATCCATCTCTAATTCTTCCTTTAGCCTCACAATTTATACCCCCAAAATTTTCCATACATTCAAATGTTATTTCTTCTATCATAATAACCTTCAACCACATTTTTTCTAATTCTACCCCCCTTCCCCTGGACTCTGGATCTCCCAGATGTATCAACCAGCTCCATAAAACGTTCCAGTTTAACTGCATCACCGTTCTCTCAATGGGGGAGACCGACTTCCTATTTAAATCTCCTCCCGTGGCCAATTCTTTTCAATCACACTTTTCAAAAAAATTCTTTCTGTTACTCACAGTGTCCAATGTCTTCCAAATCCTTTTGGGGTGGCGGGGGAAATCCACCGCTCTCCACTGCTGGCTCAGAGCTTTGCTCTGTGAGGGTAGCAGTAGACTCAAAAATGGCGCCTGCGACAGCAACTCTGCTCTATCTCGGAGCTCTCAAAGAGAGCTTACCAGTGAGCAAGAGGAGTCACCTTTGGGCACAGCCGAGCTCTCATGCCCCCAGAAAGCTCAATCTAGGGTTCTTGGGGGGGGCACATCGCTCTTGTGGCTCTCCCCCTCCCTCACAGCACCAGGAACCTCGGAGCTCGAGGATTCCTCGCCAATCAGCGCTGGCGGTAGACCGGAAGTCGGTACAAATATTTTAAGTAAATAAGTAATAAAATGACCACACACAGGCACTTCAGTGTATGGGGAGGCTGAAGTCAAAATCCAGAGTTGGTGACAACTGGTGCCTTAAAAATTGACCCTTGTGGTGTTTCTCCATTTGCTGGAAAGCTCCCCAAAACCCTTTTAAGGCCTAGGATCTGGTGCTGGGTCTCAGCAATAGAAGATACAAAGCACCAAGAAGTGACTGTGAGCACATGCAACATTTTGATAAGGGCTCCCTACTCAGAGCCTATGGATTAACATTTCCTCACTTTTAAGGACAAATATAAATGGAGCAGGGGGGAGGGGGTGCTCTTAGAAGAAGTAGCGAAATTCTTTTTAAAAAAACCTCATTCCCCCAATGTCATTTTCCTGATCAAAATTGTCCTCAATGCTGTTTGCCCCTCAGGGAGAAAATATCTGTACGTTTTAGCTTAACAAGCAAGGGATGTCTGTTAAAGCGAGGATAATATACCTTTCAGTTTTAAAGTACATAAATTACCCTGTTGGAAACCCGCTTCCTGTTCACAATATTCTCTCTGCAATATTTCACATCGGTACTTTTTCAACAGTAATTTGAACAGATGGCTCACGGCATGAGCAGAAGGGGGGAAAGTCTGGCACCAGGGACACAAAGTCAGTCCACATTAGGCCAGGTCAGCTTGAAAAGTTGACCACAGTAACAAATGAAACTGATTTGCAAAAATGATACATGTTAAAATATGAGTGACACTGCGCACACTTTTGTAATTCTAGAAATCTTTAATAAATAATAATAATAATAATAATAATAATAATAATAATAATAATAATAAAGTTGACCACAGTGGAAAACTGTGGAGCAGTCCAATGTCAATTCCAAACAAATTGTATCTTTGAGGTGGTAAGTAGAGCTTTGCAACCAACATCTAATGTTATTTCTTTGCAAAGGTGAGAACATTATGAGAACTAAATAAACACCAAATTTACAGGTTGGGGAATACAGGTAATTGACTTGTTACATATTCCCAGATCAGCTAACTTTGGGAGAGAGATGCATGATTTAAAGGTTATACCTCTTTCTGTCACTTTTAAAAGTGATTTCTCAAGGTTTCATTTGAGAGCCTTTCCACATATGCTGCATTTCTCAGGGTATACCTAGGGTATGCCATGCTAAATGGTAAAGTGTGAATGAAACGAACATACACATAATCCAGGTAACCTAACCAGAAAGCTGTAGCTGGCTGAAGCTACCCTTAGAATCATAGAATCATAGAGTTGGAAGAGACCATGAGGGCCATCCAGTCGAACCCCCTGGAAACACCATCAAAGCATTCTTGACAGATGGCTGTCAAGCCTCTGCTTAAAGACCTCCAAAGAAAGAGACTCCACCACACTCCTTGGCAGCAAATTCCACTGCCGAACAGCTCTTACTCTCAGGAAGTTCTTCCTAATGTTTAGGTGGAATCTTCTTTCTTCTAGTTTGAATCCATTGCTCCGTGTCCGCTTCTCTGGAGCAGCAGAAAACAACATTTCTCCCTCTTCTATATCACATCCTTTCATATATTTGAACATGGCTATCATATCACCCCTTAACCTTCTCTTCTCCAGACTAAAAATATGCAGCTCCCTAAGCTGTTCCTCATAAGGCATTGTTTCCAGGCCTTTGACGATTTTGGTCGCCCTCCTCTGGACACGTTCCAGCTTGTCAGGATCCTTCTTGAACTGTGGTGCCCAGAACTGGACACAGTACTCCAGGTGAGGTCTGACCAGAGCAGAATACAGTGGTACTATTACTTCCATTGATCTAGATGCTATACTCCTATTGATGCAGCCCAGAATTGCATTGGCTTTTTTAGCTGCTTCATCACACTGTTGACTCATGTCAAGTTTGTGGTCTACCAAGACTCCTAGATCATTTTCACATGTACTGCTCTCAAGCCAAGTGTCACCCATCCTGTATTTGTGCCTTTCATTTTGTTTTGCCCAAGTGTAGTACTTTACATTTCTCCCTGTTAAAATTCATCTTGTTTGCTTTGGCCCAGTTCTCTAATCTGTTAAGGTCATTTTGAAGTGTGATCCTGTCCTCTGGGGTATTAGCCACCCCTCCCAATTTGGTGCCATCTGCAAACTTGCTCAGGATGCCCTCAAGCCCATCATCCAAGTCATTGATAAAGATGTTGAATAAGACTGGGCCCAAGACGGAACCCTGTGGCACCCCACTAGTCACTTCTCTCCAGGATGAAAAGGAGCCATTGATGAGCACCCTTTGGGTTTGGTCAGTCAGCCAGTTACAAATCCACTGAATGGTAGCATTGAGTAGCCCACATTTTACCAGCTTCTTTACAAGAATATCATGGGGCACCTTGTCAAAGGCCTTGCTGAAATCAAGATAGGCTACATCCACAGCATTCCCTTCATCTACCAGGCTTGTAATTCTGTCAAAAAATGAGATCAGATTAGTCTGACATGACTTATTTTTCAGAAACCCATGCTGACTTTTAGTGATCTCAGCGTTCCTTTCTAGGTGCTCACAGACCATTTGCTCACAGTCCGTTCAGCACAGCCAACTCTGCAACCTTTAGTGGTGCCTAAAATCCTGAAGCTGCTGCATCATCTTCTCTCAGAGTAGAGCCACCTCTTCCTGCTTCTTATTTATTCCTAATACCTTCCTGTTGGAGAGAGAGGTTTGGAAGAGAGATTCCTACTGTCCAGTAGCGGAGCTAAGCAGAATGGCGATTGTTCTAAGCACATTAAAACTTGGTTAGATCTGCCTCATCCACCTTTAAAGAAATGTTCCCCACATTCTAGTACTTAGGCTAGAATAAATCACAGACACTTAGCTTTGCAAGTAAGTGAATGTTTTACTCACAGAGATTCCAGAATTTACTGCAAACAGATCTCCAACTGCAGGCAGTAAAACAGGGGGGGGGATTCTAAACAACTTTAAAAGAAAAGAAATTGGTTTCCTTACAAAAAGGATTATGCAAAGATGCAGGCTATAAAAACCTCCCTTTTGGAGTAATTCAGTTCACCTACAGAATTTTCTGAGTTGTGAGCCAAGTCACACGGCTCCTTCTTTGCTTGCTCCAGGAAGCATGGGCTGCTGTGAGCCTGCCAAACCACACACACTCTGGTAATTTGAGCTCAAGGTTCAGGTTAACCCTTTCATGCACGCAAATGTAAGTCAGTAACTGTATATTACAATTATTCCCCTTCTATGATGAGCATACACTTCTGGCATAGATTCTATTAGGCAAACCGCTTACTCCCAATTATGGTGCCATTTATGCATCACCAAAAGAAGACAACAAAGAAACAATGATTAGCATAAAGTTGTATGTGCTGTTTGATATGTATGGATACAATTTGGAAACAATTACTGTAATTTAGAAAGAAATACATCTTGCCATATCAGAGAAGACAGTGACTAGGTGACCTGTGTGCCTGGCCCTGATCCATCTGCTGATCAGATGCAGCAAACTTTGTGGATGGACAATTCCAGGGGCCTTCTGCTAACCCTTCTTATGGTTCTTTATCTTTAAACTGGACTTGGGCTGGCCAACCATTCAAATAAAGGATACCTTCAAACAGAGGACTGCTTCTGTAAAGTAGGTCATTGGCCAATGTACTCCCAACAGCTTCATTAGAAATCCATTAAAATCCATTGTCGGTATAATTATTATGCATGCTGGTCCTATATTTCTTCATATGTAACTTCGTTTTTTGAATTGGTGAAAATATTTTCTATGAAATGAGGGGAGGGGAGTTTGGCTTTGTTCCCTTCAGTGTGTAAGAGGGACAATCTTCAGCGCTCCAGATCTTGTTGGACTCCTATTGGCCCAAGCCAGGGATTTTGGGAGAGCCCACAGGCTCCCTATCTCTACTCCAGTAGCAATTATTTAGGAATAAAACAAGGAGATAAACTATTGTAGCCATTGGGTGGGTGCTGAGGCACTATGCACTAGAACTGCTTTTTCAAGGTTTATAAAATATATCTGTAGAGCAAAAAATGAAAATGCAACTTTGAAAAATCTCTCTTCCCCTTTCCCTTTTTGCTTGATTAGAGATTAAATCCTTGTGTGTCTAATTATCAGACAGAGCTGGCAAAAACAGCTAAAGCCTACTAGTCCTTCTATTTTTAAATCAAACCCCCAAACTGGTTTTTGGAACTCTCACCTAGCCACAAGGAAGTACCCTTGGAAAAGTCTGTCTGTCTGTCTGAACTAGCTACTGGTGCTGATGCAGCATTTTTTTCTTGCTCTTAGCTAGTGCATTTTAATTTTAAAATGTTTAAGTGATATGGCATTAATTTGTGCAAATCTATTTGAAAGCTTTTAGGGTGATAAATCTAAAATAAATGCAAAGGTAACGACTGTCCAATCATTCAAATTACTCAATCATAAACAACACATACACAAAGCTCCATTAAAAGGATTACAGGGAGATGTTCTTAAAGGACTGGCGAAAGCCATGGAGGAGAGAGCTATGATGGCTCTGTTCTGCCTCCACTCTTGGAGGCCTTCCTTCCAAGGCTGGGAATCACAAGCATGTCAGCTTCCCATAGGCATCTCATTGGTTACTGTGAGAACAGAACGCTGGACTAGATGGAACTTCGGCCTGATCCAGCAGGGGTCTTGTAATGTTTGCACAAGGATTTTGAAAGACAACAACACTGAATCAGCCAGTAGGTGTCTCTGCATGCATATCAAGTGGATGGTTTTGTAACTGCTCTGGTTCTGTAATAAATGTGCTTCTGTAGTAGCAGTGAATCTATGTATCTCGCTGCTGCATCTTGAGCAGCAATCTGACGTGCAGACATTTAATAGGTGAAGGTTTTCCTGGCATAGGGATAAAGTGACTGGGAAAACGTTTTCCTTATCATTTCTGCATTACAAGCTGCTGGTTAAGGGCACAGGAGATGACTGAAAAAGGTGACATCCATAGCCCAAAGAAGGGAATCAATGGGGGTGGAGGAAGATGAGGCTTCTACAGTTTGCAGTCTTGTATTGCAAGTCATGGATTGCATAATGTCAGGTGCTTTGCAGTTCCCCAGCAGTCCCAAACAGACAGAAAACATGGGAGATTTAGCCATCTCCTCCTGGAAGGGACCATGCATGGCAAGTTGGTTGCATTCAGCCTGTTGAGTTACCAGCTGTGCAGCCAGGAGTGGCATTCAGACACTCCAAGATTTTCCAGAGACAATCCCAGGTTTACGGAAGCCACCCCGGTTTCTGATCTGATCCTAGAATGTCCCACTTTTCCTTAGGGTGTCCCTATTTTCATCAGCGAAATGTTGGAGGGTATGGAGCCCTGAGCCGTCTAAAGGCAGCCCTGTATAGGGAAGGTTTTTAATGTTTTGTGTTTTATTATGTTTTTATGTATGTGGGAAGTTATCCAGAGTTGCTGGGGCAACCCAGTCAGATGGGTGGGGTATAAATTGTATAATAAGAATAATAGAAAAAGACATCTCTATTTTCATTGGAGAAATGATGCCTTCAAAAATATTGTTGGCTCCTTATGCTGGAGCTGTGTGTGTGCATAGCCTGCTTTACATATCTTAAGCCAGCTTGCTGTGAGGTACACTGATATATTTATATATTTATTTATTTTCATAAGATATGTACACTGCTTGGTTGAAAAATACCTCAAAGTGGTTTACAAAAGATAAATATTCTGATTTGGGATAGTCCTCCATATGAAATTAGGCTATAGGCCATCTCCCTGACATGCTAGTTTTCTATGTGGAGAGATTTTTAGTTGTAGCATGAAGGAAATTCTAAATGTGAACCCTACATGCAGTCTAAAGAGGCACAGATTAGACAGGGCATAATAGTAAGTGGATGTGCATGCTGCTGCTACTACTACTATTTTATTTTTTTTCTTACCTACACTTCACTGTAAGCTCCCAGGGTAAAGAAGTGCTACTTCATTCTTTTAACATATATGCATACTTGTTGTTGTTTAGTCGTTTAGTTGTTTCCGACTCTTCGTGACCCCATGGACCACAGCACGCCAGGCATTCCTGTCTTGCACTGCCTCCCGCAGTTTGGTCAAACTCATGTTCGTAGCTTCGAGAACACTGTCCAACCATCTCGTCCTCTGTCGTCCCCTTCTCCTAGTGCCCTCAATCTTTCCCAACATCAGGGTCTTTTCCAGGGAGTCTTCTCTTCTCATGAGGTGGCCAAAGTATTGGAGCCTCAGCTTCACGATCTGTCCTTCCAGTGAGCACTCGGGGCTGATTTCCTTCAGAATGGATAGGTTTGATCTTCTTGCAGTCCATGGGACTCTCAAGAGTCTCCTCCAGCACCATAATTCAAAAGCATCAATACTTCGGCGATCAGCTTTCTTTATGGTCCAGCTCTCACTTCCATACATCACTACTGGGAAACTTGTACATTTACCTTTTCTACACGTGACCTGGCAGTTACTTTGTACCAAAACAAATGAGTTATTTAAGAAAGTTGGGCAAAAATAGCTGCAAAGAAAATTGCTTAAAAGAATTTGATCTACGAGCACTTACTTTAAAAAATGGTGGAAAACCCTCACAGGTGTGGTGGGTCTATCTTCCTTGTTAGTGAAGTTTAACCCAGGCATTGAAAACCAACTCTGTTCCTGCATGGGGTGGGGCAAATAGTGACGATATAATTTATTCCTATCGCTGGGGCCACATTCCATTGGGTAGAAAGTGGCCAGGCCCCAAGTGTGTGGGACCAAACCCCCGCCTGCGCACACACCTCTCTCTCACACTGCTTCTGTGTTGCACCTGAAAAAACACACAGCACAGAAACCCAGTGAGTTGGCCAAGAATAGAGGGCTCTCTTCCCCACTGGCCAGATATATTGTGCTGCTGGAGCACACAGTGTTCTCTCTGTTCCTGTCTTGCAAACTTGATTGGCATCTGTACCTGCAGAGGAAGCCTCTTCAGCCTTTTTGCAACCAGTGGGCTGACAGAGCAGGGATCAGGTGCCCGACTGGCCTGACGAAGCAGAGCACTTTCTCCTTGCTTTGCCAGAAGAATTGGCTTCCATACTGGCAGAGAAAGTGTTTTCACTCTTGCAGAAGCCAGTTATGGAATCAGACTGTGCTGTTGAAGCAGAGATAGCATGCCCTCCTTTGTTGGCGTTCACAGGACACTAAGAAAAGCAGGGAGTGGAGCCAGTCAGGGGGCCATATTGAGTCAGCTGTCATGTCACATCTGGCCTGTGGGCGGGAGGTACTCATCCCTGTGTGACAATGTTTGAGCCTGGGTAGGCAACCTAAGGCCCGGGGGCCAGATTCGGTCCAGTCGCCTTCTCAATCCAGCCTGCGGACAGTCCGGGAATCAGCATGTTTTCACATGAGTAGAATGTGTCCTTTATTTAAAATGCACCTCTGGGTTATTTGTGGGGCATAGGAATTTGTACATTTTTTAAAAAAAAATAGTCTGCCCCCCACAAGGTCTGAGGGACAGTGACCGCCCCCCTGCTGAAAGAGTTTGCTGACCCCTGATGTTGACAGTATGGGATAGAATTTGAGGGACTCAGATAATATGTCTCCATGTGCCTTATTAAGAAAAAGCATCAATATTTTAGATGTGATGACAACTGCTTTGTGTGAGAATTGTTCTAGCTAAGGCAGGCATCCCCAAACTTCGTCCCTCCAGATGTTTTGGACTACAATTCCCATCTTCCCCGACCATTGGTCCTGTTAGCTAGGGATCATGGGAGTTGTAGGCCAAAACATCTGGATGGCCGCAGTTTGGGGATGCCTGAGCTAAGGGATAACCAAAGCTAGCTATTGTTCTTTCAATGTGTTGATTTTAAATACAGCATGTGTTATTCATTCTTCCAAGTGTTCATTACAGGTGGGTACTAATAGATCAGCTGTTGTAAACTTTCAGCCGATTCAGAAAAAAAGGGGTTTTATATTCAACTCCTTTCCCACAGGCTCTTTAAGGAGGTAGACTTGCAGCTGTTCTACGGATTATGCAAAATGGAGTAGAATTCTGGAGTGCAAATAGGGCCTTCGCTTTTCTTATGCATCCTCACATAAGACAGTCCCTGCCATGTAGCCATTGGGGAAGAGATGTTTAACATATCTCTGCCAAGTTTTCAGCTTGTTGGGAGTTTGTGTATGTGCTTTATATACAGGTGCATTCAAAAATGTGTTCCCTGCAGTTTGAAGTAGCACATCCCAGAATTCTACCACTCTGGTCTATCACCTCATTTTGTGCAATGTTTATGAAAGCTCTTTGCTTCCATTCATCCATTCTCTTCAAATAAAATGCTCCTGTTTGAAATTCTGAGCAAGTCTTCAGAACAGTCAGCTGGTGGAAGAGGGGAGCAGCATGGACTGAAAGGAGCCTCCCCGCATTTCTCAGATGCTACTCAGTTTACTTACAGTGTCAGCCTAAGCATGTCTTCTCAGAAAGAAGCCCAATTGAGTTCATTGGGGCTTACTTCCAGTTAAGTGGTGGTTAAGATTGTTGCCTGCTCAGATAGCAGTGAATTTTCCCTGCCTAGTCACAAGAGAAATCTACAAGAGTAAAGGTCGTTTCCCAAAAAATAGCAAATGAGCATGGGTTTGGTGGGGCAACATTCAGAACTTATGTCGCTCCATGTTTTTTGCCAGTTAAAATACAGGCTAGCCTTCAAAATCTGCATTTAAAAATGAACACAAACTGTATCAAAGAATGCTGCCATTGCTCTGGTTATGCATGGGTACCACCTGTTTGGATCCCTCCAGCACAGAACGTGATAGAAAATGTTTATTTATTTGTATTTATTGAGAAAGCTTTTACACTCACTTTTGTCACAGAGACTCAAAGTGCTTTTCAATAAATAATGCATCATAATGCAAATAAGATATTTCTGCTGTAAATGAACACTTTGAAATTCCACATATTCTCCTGCTGATGTTCAATGTCTCTTCTTAATGCATTTCTTCTTTCAGAGACTCTGCTGCTGGTTTCATTTGCTGCTATTTGAATGCCTACAGGGAATCCAAATTCCAACCCTGACAATTTTATCTGAATACTCTGTGGCTGATTGCGAGAAACGACTGAGAGAAACTTGGTTGCTGATACTTAATGCTCCAAGATAGCAGGATCACAATAAATGTTGTTTTCTAATGCTTGGCAAAGACTGGAGGGAGCTACTTACAAGGAATCTGTTGGTTAAAAGGGGAGTTCTTCTAGCAAGGCAGGAGTGGGTGGGTAGGGCGATGGGTGGCCAGCGCCAAGCAGTTTGTTTGTCCCTCCATCTGGGAACCCCACCAAGCTGAACACAAGCCATCCTTTGTGGCCTGCCAAAGGCTTTGCAACTCCCCTATTTTTGTAGTCTCCGACAGACATAAAAATGAGGTTTGTCAAGATCCTGCTCTAGAATGAGGGTAGATTATGTGTGCTTTGATAGGTCACAGGTTGTGCTCCAGTCATTGTGCCCTGGTGGGAAGGAAAGGCAAAGAGGTAGATCCACTGGCTGGATGAGAGCCATTAAAATGTTTCCTATTGTAGGCTTGATCAACCTGTGACTCTCACCAAGACAATCCCAGCAACGCAGGAAAGTATTGCGGTTTGACTGATGTTTAACAGCACACTCTTGCAAACAGGAAAAACAGTACGTTCAGTTGGCACACAGAATGGGTGAGCTGTATGTTGCTTGGTGGGTCCCAAGCTGGGCAGGCCTGGATAAAATCTTGCACCTTTAATAAACAGTAATAATAGATACCAGATTTGATGGTGGGCAATAGGCCATTCTCTCCCCCCCCCTCTCACCTCCCAACCAGTTAAATAACTTGCTATAAGGTTACTAAAGCTCTTCCCAAGCTTTCCATTAGAGTCAAGCAAAATTTCCAGGAACTGATCCAGATTTCACACCTGGTAAATCGTCAAGCCTCAAAGGAGGTTGTGAGGCAAGTACCTTTTCCCTCACAGACTATTAGAAATGAATTGGAGTGCTGCTTGCAAACCTGTGGCATTCCCACCCTCCCACTTTCTGCAACCACAATTTGGCAAACTCAGTAACTAGTATTTACATATGTAGGTTTATGCACAGATGTGAAGTTGATAACACAAGTAGTTTTTCCATTTCTGTAAAACATGGCTTGTAGGGTTGTGTACCTGAGGACATGCATTCACTAAGTTAAGTCTCAGAAACGAAAGATTCCTTATGACTCAGCCTCCTGTAAAAACATACCACAAGGGTCTGGTAGGACCCGAATCACTTGTGCTTAAAGTGTGGCTGCCTGTGGTCATCAGCATTGAAAGAGCAGCATCCTGGGCTGCTTCACAGGGTTAAATGAGAGGAACCTTATTTCTACAACCTCAGTAAGAGGGAGCAGAAGAAGACTGAAGCAGAGTCTTTGCCTGCTTGTGGGGAAGATACATAAGCTGAGGTCGGGAGCAAAGGCATCATTGGGTGCACATCTATGGAGAGCTGAGAGACGCCTTTTCCAAATTTGCAAGTGTAGTTTTGACAGTAACGAGTTAAATCCTCACGCTGGACACTCCTTGCCTGACAGCTTAGTGACCCCCACTATAGCTGTTTGTAAGCCAAGTGGTGGTCTTGCAAATATGCTGAATATGTCAAAGGGTTAATCTTCAGAACATAACAATTTTACTCCACTCAATTGACACTTGAGGCAATTTTTTTAAAGCCCAAAACATTTTATTGAACTTATGAGATAAATCAGATCTTTTTCTAAAATATGAATTAAATGACAGGCATAAAATTATATAAACTCTAAAGTTAAAATCCTAAATAATACTATTTTCACATATACGGTGGGTTTACTCTGGTGATGACCATAACATCTACTCTAATTTATACTACCCCATTTCATAGATTGAAACTGGCTTAAAAGTCATATTGTCCTTGGGAACTGCATTTTTAAGTGAGGGTAGGGGTTCGACAACACAGAATTCCTTGCATAATCATACAGTTCTCAAGATACTTTGGGAGGACTGTTGCATAGATTGTTGACTTGAAAGTGAAATGGGTTTTCTGGGCAAGCTGCAAAGGTGCTCCTCAGGGAAGGCAGTAGGTTGTATAGTTATCTCCTGATTGGGGCAAAATCACTACCCTGAAACCACACAACCTACTACCTCACCCTGCCAGAGCACTGGGTGGCGTTGACAGAACATAGCTACTTCTTGGCTTTTGCTTCTACAATTAAGAGAGAGAGTCTTGCCATGTGGTGATGCATAAGGGTATTTGGAGTGAAAGGCAAGGTTGCTGTTCAAGGAATCCAACAGAGCCAAAGAGAGGATGGTGCTCATTCCACTAGCCTCTCCTTCCTATGTCCACCAGCCCTTTCCCCACCTCCTAGTCCCTCCTCAGTATTAGCAGCAGCCTTGCAATGCCTTCTGCTTCCACTCATGAGTCACCACTCCAGGTCTATTGTGTAGGATTTTCCTGCCATGTGGCCTTGGTCCATACTTTACCTCTGCTGCCACATTGTACCACCATCTGATCATAACCAAATGGGCCCTCTCCTCTTCTTCACTGCCACCTGCCAAATGGGTCTATTCTTGTCTCAACTGGAAACCTTTAGTGGCCAAATAGGGATGAAATTCACATTTGGAGGATCTTGCGATCTGTGCAAACTTCCTATGGAACTACTGTACTAAAGTTTCCACAAGAGTTATTTTTTTGCAAAACATTTTAAAGAAGACCATACTGTTTGGTTAGCCAAAATGTGTACACTTAGACACAGAGGCCACCCTTATAACAGCAGAACTCAGTAAGAGGACATTATTTGGTTGGTGTGTTAGGCCTTTGAATCATGTCCTTGGCTCAACGACGTCAATGGATGGGCTGCTTCAAATACTTTAAGGTTCCGCTCTCCTGTCCCTAAGCATACATTCGGTATGCATCAGTAACAGATGTTGTTTCCTGATACGGTGATGGAACATTCCTGTGCTGCTATCACAGCCACTTCAGGAAAGACAGTAGATTGTATAGTTATCTGACAGGCAGGGTATAACCCTAAAACTATACAACCTACTACCTCACCCCAAAGGGCAGTCTCACTCTGATGCAGATGAGGTCCAACCAATCCCTGAGTTGAATCATAGTAAGGTAACCTGCAAGACAAAAAAGATCTCTAGAGGGGGGAAAAATTAATGGTGTTGCTAATCAGTGCATTACTAGTTTAGACACAATACAACCTTTTAGGAATATTTTACAAATTCCACATTTATACCAATCATACTTTAGCTTTTATTGTTGTTAGCAATCCAGTAAGTCCATCTTTATCGTTTATAACCTGACATTCAACTTAAAGTATGCATGTATGATTAACACTGGTTAATATCCTGCATTCTATGCACAGGGCATGGAGCTGTTGGGGTCTGCCCAGGCACCACCGCCAGGCTTTTATTCATTCCTGGGCAGGCTTGGTCAGTGGGTATTGTTCACCTCCTGGAGGCTGCACAAAGCCCATTCTTAATAATATATCAGCCAGGGGGCCTGATAATTTTCTGAACACTGTGATGCCCCATCTGAGATGGCATCCCACACAGGTCACCCTGAATTTATTTTATTAATTCATATAGAAGCAAGCTTTAAAGATTATGTTCAGCCTCGGAAAGAGATGCCAGAACCATACCAGGCCAAAAGTAATGCATACATGAAAGGCTCCATTTTGTCTACCTCTATCTTCCCGTTTTGGCATCTAGTGGCCCAAAGTCACCTAGTGAGCTTCATGGCCAAATGGTGCTTTGATACTTTTGGCCTTCCCAGTCCTAGTTCAACTCTCTAACCACTACACCACCCTGACTCCCTATAAAGAACACACCAGCCTGACCTAATCTGCAAGAACCAAACCCTGTGAAAACATGGAGAACCATTTGTGTGGCATTATGCAAGGCAGAATTACATGTTATCAGAAACTCTGGACTAGATTAAAAAAAAACAGTCCTCTGCCAAATTCCATCTCAGTGCTTAGAAACACTGGGACAGGCAATATGATGCCCTCCAGACGTTGTTGGAGTCAAACTCCCATCCGGCCCACGGACAGGGTGGTAGAAAGCGTCCAACAACATTGCAAGACAGTGTACGGGCTTCCCCAATATGAAATCATGAAATATGATTTACTAGTATCCTGAGAAACTTTATGCGGAGCATTTCACTGCCACTGCCGGCAGGCGCCAATGATGTAGGGTTAGGAAACGGAAAGTCTCAAGGACACACAGTCAGTTAACATGTTATTGTTTGATATATGGGTCTTGGCATGGGGTTGCCACTCTCACATTTTTTGATAATGTGTACTATCACTCACAGGTGTGTGTGTATGTCTCACCTGCTGACCTCAGCTGATCTGATAATTTGGGGTTTAATGTGCTGTTTTGATGTACTGGTATTACCTAGACTGACCTAGACGTACAACAGCCTTTAGAAGAATAAACTCAACAATAATTAACATGTCTGCTATCCATTCAGCAGAATAATGTACACTGTTTAGAAAGATCAGTGTTTAAAGCAAGAATTTACTAAAGTTGCAGGAGATTCACATGGGTATGCAGAAAAGGCTTTTTTCTTTTCTTTTCTTTTCTTTTGGTAAAAACCCCCAAACCTTAGTCTTTAAGAGCAGCACTTAATTACTCCACAGGTGAGTCATAAGCTCCACCATAAATATTAACTACAAACTGTTAGTCTTACACATGACTGTCCTTGTGGTTGTCAACAATAAAAAGGTTTGGTTACATTAATGCTTAATGTGCCTGTTATGAAATCTTTTTGCTCAAGGGTGAAAACCAATTACTTTTGGTTTTTTATAAGTGCTTGTAAATTTATTTTAACTGGTTAAAATGTTGCTTAATAAACCAAAACGGCGCGTGCGGAGTCCACCACAGATCTATTCCACAGTAGGAAAGCTGATACTCTTCCCCCACCTCCATTCCCAGCAGTTTCAGGGCTGAGTGAACAACGCCCTTGCACTTTGGGAGGGGGGCACTAGTGGTAATAAACACCCTCAACAGTCTCTCCTCAAAAGGCACCAAGCCAGCTATTTTTGTTATGTAATAGGAAAAATGACAGTTTTGAGGTAGGAGAGATATACAACCCCAATGGTTAACAGCTGCCAGGAGCAGAAGCTTAATAAAAATTTATAATTATATGGCCATAAACAGGGCTGTCAACCTTTCATTTTTTTAAAAAATCACCAGCCAATGGCAGCTATGGCAGCTTCCAGCCTGCCGGGGGGGGGGGGGGCAGCAGCAGCACCGGTGTGTGTGTGTGTGTGTGTGTGTGTGTGTGTCTGTGTGTGTGAATCCTCCCTCCCCAGCCCTCCCATGGCTGCTATTTAAATTTCTTGTACCAGGGATATTAAATACATACATGCATGCATCTCATCTGAGTTATAGTGCCAAAGTTAAAACCTCTTACAGTCACTGTAATATGCAAAAGTAAGTCTAGCGTCATCTTGGTTAATTTTAGAAGGGATCAAGGGTAATGGTATTTGCCTGAACATCATCAACAACAACCTGGAGTGGGGACCCATCCTGTGGTAGGTATCCTGTCCAAATGCGTCTTGACAAACTCCTCCAAGTAAGCTGGCACCAGGTGAGTGACTGTCCTTCTTCTTAGTTCAGCCTACAAGAGACAGGTTACAACTTCCATTTATTATTAGAGAGGGACGGAATATGCCCTCCCCTTTTCTGAGACCATTCATCTCCCAAGAGATTAATGTGGTGACTTTCAAGGCATGTGGGTAAATTCTAAGGATTTTGAGGACGTAGAATTACTTTTAATGTGCAATGGATAAGGGTCTCTCTCTCTCTCTCTCTCTCTCTCTCTCTCTCTCTCTCTCTCTCTCTCTCTCAAGAAGCTTTGCTGGTGTTTCATACACCTTGGCCACCCAGCCGCATTTCCAGGACAGATCATCAACATCGGGCCCTGCATTTGGGGGGATCTAACATAGTGGTCAGGGACACGGGGGGCGCTGTGGTCTAAACCACTGAGCCTAGGGCTTGCCGATCAGGTCGGTGGTTCGAATCCCCACGATGGGGTGAGCTCCCATTGCTCGGTCCCTGCTCCTGCCCACCTATAGCAGTTCAAAAGCATGCCAAAAAGTGCAAGTAGATTAATAGTTACTGCTCCGGTGGAAAGGTATATGGCGTGTCTGTGCGCTGCTCTGGTTCACCAGAAGCGGCTTAGTCATGCTGGCCACATGACCCAGAAAGCTGCCTGTGGACAAATGCTGGCTTCCTCAGCTTGTAAAGTGAGATGAGCACCGCAACCCCAGAGTCATCTGCGACTGGACTTAACTGCCAGGGGTCCTTTACCTTTTTAAGAAAGTGGTTACCTGCAGTGGATGGGACCCAAGCAGTGTCACCCTACACTTGGGTGAGGATGTCCAGGGAAAGTCAACTGGTAGCTGCAGTTTGGGGTGGGGGCCCCAAAGGTGGCAGGGGTTATAGCAAAGCTTGGCAAAACTTCAAATCAATGCTGGGGGCAGAGGGACTACTAAAGTCTGACACAAACCCTGATGTCTCCAATCTCTTCCACCTTCCCTTGCCTGTAAGAAGGGGCCTTTCATAGTTGTGAACAAGTAGAGCCAGGCTGCTTTGCACATGGTAAGCATAAGGCATAGTCTGGCTCTGCGAGGTCAAGATAGGATTCAGAGAGGCTAGTCGAGTTCAGAGTCTTAAAGCCAGGCCCACAGAGAAGACCCTCTATCCTTTTTCTCACACAGAATAATTCCTTATACCCAGTCTATTGAAGCAGATTGTTTCACAATAAAATGGGACAGGATTTAAAGGGCTGCAATCCAGTCGAAGATGAGAGCTTTTTAATTCCCACCAATTTCTCTCTCTCTGCGTATGCATGAACAAATGTGTCTGAGTTACAGGTAGGTAGCCGTGAGCCGTGTTGGTCTGAGTCGAAGCAAAATAAAAAAATTCCTTCAGTAGCACCTTTCAAGTGTATCTGAAGAAGTGTGCATGCACACGAAAGCTCATACCAAAATAAAAACTTAGTTGGTAGGTGCTACTGACGGAATTTTTTTAAATGTGTCTGAGTGAGTTAAAGCATGTGCTCAGCTCTGGAACTGAAATCAGTGGAAATGATTTCAGTGAAACCAATAGTACTTGACTGTGGCTGGATTGGGGCCTTATAATTTTTTCCATGACCAGAGCTCTTACCTGTGCCCCTCCGTTGCTCTGCTGTGTTAGTGCCAATGGGCTTTATGCCCACCACCGCATGGTGCTGAAATGTGACATGTGCAGCTGACGGAGGCAGTGGGGGTAGTTTCCATGATCTCAACAGGAGGCAGTGATGGCTACCAGATGGTCTGAGTTCTGAAAGCAGCACCGAGCCAATTTTTGGGATGGATAAGAAACCTGGGGGGGGGGGGAGAGAAAGAAAGAAAGAGAAAGAAAGAAAGAGAGATGGGAAATGTACCGAGGAAGAAAAACAATCACCTTAAAAAACAATTCGAAGTAAGGTTTTGTGTACATTACTTGACAGGAAAAAGGGGGCCAAGCAGAGGTGTATTTCAGACAATACACCTTTTGGATATCCAGTTGGCCATGAATTAAACTGGGCTTACTAAAGAGGTAGAGAATCCATTTAAATGATTTATCTAGCCCAATGCATGATAACTCATAAGAAAGCCATACTCTGTACAGTGGGAACTGCCCCCTAGTAAGGAATGCTGCCTTCAAGTTGCTAATTATATAAGTTGCTATTTCCAAATCTATCAAGTTTTCACCACACAGCAGTTTTTAAATAACACAACATCCTAGTAGTAAGAAGTAACATATAACAGGACCATAGTATTGAGCAAGATGAAATAAGGAATGCAAAACCTGGGGTGTTTGAGAGGCAAATGTTTGAGAGGCACAGAGCCTGCAAAGCATATGACCTTAACAGATTAGACAACTAGGCCAAAGCAAACAAGATGAATTTTAACAAGGAGAAATGTAAAGTACTACACTTGGGGGGGGGGGATGAAAGGCACAAATACAGGATGGGAGACACTGGGCTTGAGAGCAGTACATGTGAAAAGGATCTAGGAGTCTTGGTAGACCACAAACTTGACATGATTCTACAGTGTGATGCAGCAGCTAAAAAAGCCAATGCAATTCTGGGCTGCATCAATAGGAGTATAGCATCTAGATCAAGGGAAGTAATAGTACCACTGTATTCTGCTCTGGTCAGACCTCACCTGGAGTACTGTGTCCAGTTCTGGGCACCACAGTTCAAGAAGGATACTGACAAGCTGGAACGTGTCCAGAAGAGGGCATCCCAAATGGTCAAAGGCTTGGAAACGATGCCTTATGAGGAATGGCTTAGGGAGCTGGGTATGTTTAACCTGGAGAGGAGAAGGTTAAGGGGTGATATGATAGCCATGTTCAAATATATAAAAGGATGTCATATAGAGGAGGGAGAAAGGTTGTTTTCTGCTGTTCCAGAGATGCGGACACAGAGCAATGGATTCAAGCTACAAGAAAGAAGATTCCACCTAAACATTAGGAAGAACTTCCTGACAGTAAGAGCTGTTCGGCAGTGGAATTTGCTGCCAAGAAGTGTGGTGGAGTCTCCTTCTTTGGAGGTCTTTAAGCAGAGGCTTGACAGCCATCTGTCAGGAATGCTTTGATGGTGTTTCCTGCTGACAGGGGGTTAGACTGGATGGCCCTTGTGGTCTCTTCCAACTCTATGATTATATGATTCTATATAACAAAAGAGCACTTTGTGGAACATGACTGCAACTCAACTGCAGTAGGAATGCTGCTTTCCAGTGCTTTCCATTAAAAAAAACCTATTCTGTTGCTCTGAAATGGAGCATGTGTGTCTTTAACTCACAGTATAAAGCTTTTATGTAGTTAAACCTTCATTAATGGAGTGAAACAAAGGCTTCAAAGTGTCAGAAAGCAAGCAGATCGCTGCTGCCATGGTGCTCAACAGCATGCTATTCTCAGTGTCAATTATTCATGATGCTTTTGCTGAGGGCTCTAATTTTACATAAGTGAAAGTAGCAAGGGAACCGTTAGGACGATCAGCTAAGAAAAACACGGAAAAATGGAAACCCAACTCAGAACTGAAGGTGCACTTTACTGCACTACTTTTTACAGGATTTCCTGTTCGGAAGCTGCCCCCGCAGAACTAACTTCTCTTTGATTTCAGTGGTCTTGATGAGGGATGTGTGCCCATAGTACTGGCGATGGCACCAATCAACTGGCCAAGTGGAGGGTGGTGATGATGGGAAGAAGACAATCCCAGCTCCAATCTCAAACACTGCTGCTGGTTTCCTAACCAGGGGTGTGGCACACTGACACAGCCATGAAGATGGATTGGGTACCCCACCCAGCTACTAATAGTGCATATGCAGAATCAAAAAGAGCAGCTTAAAGAAAGAGGCCGTGACCCTCTTTGGTCTTGAGGAAGGGCCCTGGCCTTGAGGTCCCACATACTGCTCTCTGATGCCTGCAGGAGATATGGGCACAGCCTCATCTTGCAGAACTGCCTTTCAAAAGAAGGTCTCCAGTGCTCAGAGTTTCCAGTATTTCTGGCAACACAAGTCAAAACTCCCCCCCCCCTTTAAAACCATGCCTTCTTGGATAATGTTTTTCAGCTTTTTAAAACTACAGAAAGAGAGACAAGGAAGGAAGGGGTGAAAGAGAGAGGGGAAGAGAGATGGAAGGAGGGAGGGAGGAGAGAGAAAGAAGGAAGGAAGGAAGGGGTGAGAGAGAAAGAGAGGGGAGAGGAAGGAAGTACCTACGAAGCCTGCTCTTGCGAGTGGCGTCGGCGGGATCAGCGCCCTGAAAGGAGACCTTTCGTTGCAGGGGCAACCGCCGTTCCCAAGCTCCCAATGGCAGCTACCAAGCCGACTCTTGCGAGCGGGCCTTTGCTCCATAAGATGCACAGACATTTTCCCTTCCTTTTTAAGAGGGAAAGGGTGCGTCTTATTGAGCCAGAAATACGGTACTCTCTTGTTTTGTTTTTGATTGTGACTCAAAGTTCTTAAGCATCCGCCCAACTGGCGGTAGAGAGGTGGATTCTCTGTGGCTTCCACAGCCCTGCTGGTTCCAGCTGAGAAATCAGTGGGAAATCAGTCAGCTTTGGCTCCATCAGAGGCATGGTCCTACTCTGCTGGTGGCTACAGGAAGTGGAAACACAGTCTGTGTTGGCGTGTGCTCTGCAGCACTCTTGAGTGGGCACATTTGGAGCCTCTGTGGCATCAGAGCCCACCCAGCAGAGGAAGACCTCTGCAGCACCCCAATCCCCTCCAGCAAGCCAGTCCAGGGATTAGGATTGCTTTGCTCATAACTGGAAAGCCTCCTCAATTTTAATTTAGAGAACAAACCCATAAATAGAATAAGCAGAAAAAGAAAAACTGCTACTGTTGTGTATGCTGTTCTGCATCTATGCAGTTTTCTTTCCAACTATTTATACCAAATCACCATATGCCAAACGTCATGGATGCCTTAGCTGCATTGCACCTTGGGTGCCTTCCAACTCGAAGATTCTATGATACTTTCTCTCTCCTGATAACAATGATAATGAGTGCATGTTTTAATATGAACACTAGCTGGCCCGGCCACGTGTTGCTGTGGCTCAGTCTGTTAAATGGACCCTCAGAGTCCCCCTTCAGACTCCCCTCACCTTCAGAGTCCCCCTTCATTTTGTTTGAGATATTTTGCCCCTTCCTCCCCCCATCCCCCCATTGTTATAATTATTTATTAAATTTGCATACCGGCCTATATCCGTAGATCTCAGGGCAGTTTACAACATAAAATTGTACTATACAAACCACAAAATACTTAACAAAAACCAATATTCCCCTGCTTTCACAACACATGTAAAAGGGCAATAGATGATAATCAGCCAAAAGTCTGGTTCAAGAGGAATATCTTCACCTGGTGCCTACAGGACATTTCCTTTCACATGGAGTTTACATTTATTTGAAATTGTCAGGGTTTTCTGGAAATTCCCTCCTGCCATTTGAAAACTTGTAGTATGTATAACAGTAATACAGTATTAATATAGCACATTTCAAGCAAAGCAAGCAAGTATAATTAGTCCCATACCATGGTTGTTGAGGCAGAAGTAGAGTTAAAGCAACTTGCCTTAGGCCAGCTAGTGAGTTCATAGCAGGGAAGAATCAAACTTTGGACTTCCTGACTAGCTCAGTCTTAGCTCATAAATGGCACAAAACCAACTAGTATAAAACTACTATGAATAAAAAACTTCTAGTCTAGAATATTAGTCCACTAATAATTACAATACAGGTAGTCAGAAATACCAGCACAATGACCACTAGGTGTCATAGAACTATCTTACAAACAAATGAGCAGCAATTAGCTGCTCAATGCACCACTACATCAGCAAAAAAATGTTTTGACAGGAAATCTGTTTAAACTTGCCATGAGTCACATGAATACACATGCGCGCACACACTCTCTGACTCACAGTGTACTGGAGTAGCAGGCAAAGATCTGAAAACACCATCAAAAGTTTCTGTAGCCTACAACCATGTGCTCACATACATGATTATGTGTACTAAAACCTGCTTTCCAGCCTGTGGTTTTCCCTTCCATTCATGTTCAGGACACAACTGCTGGATTACACACCATATCAACATGCAATCTGAGATTGTTCTAGTCATCTATAGGACCTTTGACTGTGTAGAGAGGAATCACTTAGTTGGCATAACAAAAAGCAGAGATTTAGCCAATATACTAGGTTATTGGAACAAATTCATGGAAAGGTAATTTTATTGTGATAAATATAAATATTTTCTAAATAAAAAATGTAAAATATAAATATTTAAAATATTCTAGATATAAACATTTTAAAGAAATACATGTATATAAAAATATGCATACCCCACAATTTTCCAACCACAGGTGGGATTGTAACTGTTAAAACCAAACAAAAGTGTTGACACCCAGCAAATCTCATGTCCTGTTTAAAACAAAAATAAGGTTTGGGAACCAGATGTAACACTTATAATTGAAACCCTAGAAAAATGGCCTAAATGCAGATAATCCTACAGGATTCTCTATTTAGAGGATTAATATAATCTATGGAAATCACATTACAAAAATTAAGAAACATTAAAAATGCTTTCTATTGACTTTTAGACATGGAAAAGTATTATTATTTGGTAGCACAAGCCAAAATTATTTAGTATAGTTTGCCATATAGAAGGCAAATGATAGTTGCTATTTTGATAGTGGGCAAGTTTTGAGATTTCCTGTATGAAAACTGCAAAAAAAGATGGGTGGGATATACCCAAACTCTCTGTTCTACTTCTGTTCTATGTCATATTCTGTCTCTAGTTGCAACTCAACTAGTTGCCTCTCCCCCATCCAGTACTCCATATTTAAAAGCATTTGACAGATTGTGGAGATAATCCTTCTCATTCTCTGAGAGACCCTCAAAAAGCGTTAACAATCGTGGAGGACTCTCTGTTCGGTAAATGCATTGCACAAAGGACAAAATCTGAGCCTTCTGAAACCATGTTACAGGCAGGGGTCAAAGCTGAGCTTCAAGTTTGTCTCGAGTTAGATAGGTCAGCTCCTGCTATACAGATGTCACCAGGGCAGTCTCGAGTAGGTCGGCCGCCCTGGCGCTGAGGGGCGGAGATCGCTCTGGTGCCCCTGCCCTCGCAGGGTGCAGATGGTTTCCGCGCAGCTTTGCCGCATGACGCCCAGCCTACTGGCCCGGTGCCCTGGCACACCGCGCCACCGGGGGTCTACCTAGAGCCAGCCCCAGATGTCACATGAACCTCGTGTCTTTATGTGCCCAGCTCTTAAGTTGCAAGTACTTGTCTGGGATGGACCAAGAAAGGGGGCCAGGTGAGGAACTAGCTTTCAGATGCATTGTTTCTAGTTGCCTTGAGAAAAGGGTTTAGAAAAATGTTAAGCTGAGAGGAAGAAATTATTTTTGGCAAGAGTGCAGTCAAGGCAGATAGGATTTTTCTTGGGTGGGGATGGAAATTACTAACAATATTAGTTTTAGTTGACAGACAAGGTTGTAAAGATATAGACTGGGGTGTCCAACCTCTGCCACCCACCTTGGTTGCAGGGTTTTATGCTTTCTACTAAAGTATTTGAGAGAAACAGTAACAGGTGGTTGAAGTAACAACCAAACCTAGAGCCTCATTTGGAGGAAAACCTTAGAGAAGAAAGTCTTGCACTGACACCATGTCAGTGATTGAGCATCTTGCCACTGGGGATGTAGGCTTGGTAATGCAAGTGTAGAATAGGAAGATAGAATCGCATTGAGGGAAGGATAATAGACGGAGTGACATTTGCACTGAGGGGGAAAACAATAACTGACATTACACTTAAGCAAGTTGAAAACAATGCAGAAGTCAAGTGAGATCAGGGATTCTGGATCCTTGAACCTTCAGGAGTAATGGGTAAACTGGTGGTTTGCCTTGGAGGCAATAGGTCTATGTCGAATGGACCTGGGGCTCGCTGGAAATGTCAAAATGCTGCCTTGTGTAGTGTCTGTTCCCCTGGGCACAGTGTGGTGCGGCTCAACCAGTCAGCTTGTGTATTGGACCTCCTAGATATGTGTTCCCCTGAGGTGGTTCTCCATCCAAAGTAGGAATAATGTAGATTCCTGCTGTAGATCTGCGGATTTGGTCCTGCCTTCCCTGTTGATACAGGAGTGCGCACCTGTGTTGTCCATTCAGATTAGGATGTGAGACAGACACATGCTATGGAAGAAGTGTTCAGTGGCTAGACGATCTGCCCAAAGTTCGAGTCATTTGATGCTAGTAGGCCCCTGAAAATGCTCACACAAGGCCTTATGGGGCTGCTAGACCACATTATCACCCATCAGGGCTTTCTGTGGGGTCAAGGCTACCATTCCAACCTATAAGGGAGGTTATGGGCTCCAGTGGTGAAGGGAACACCACATGCAACCACTATGGGGAAGCAGGCCTGCTTCAGGTCTTGGTGGGAAGGAAGCTTTCATGGTTTGGGAGCATAGTGGGGTGGGGTGGGGACTAGTGCTGACCAGGAAATGTCTCCAGCAATCAACTCAGCCAATGCCACCTCTATAAGAGCTGAAAATTAAAGCCTGTGGGGTAGTAGATCTCAGTGTATCACCGCCGCCACTGTGGAAGACAAGCCAATGCTGCCTAGAGTGGTTGGGAGGGGTGGGGGAAGTGTCTGTCACCTCACCCAAAGAAGAAGAAAAATGCAGAAGGGCAGCAAGCTCTGGAAGTCCAGACAAGCCACTTCCGTTCCCCTCGCAGAAACTAGTTTGTGGGGAAGAGCGAAAGGAAAAAGGATTCTGTTATATATATATATATATATATATATATATAGAGAGAGAGAGAGAGAGAGAGAGAGAGAGAGAGAGAGAGAGAGAGAGAGAAAGAAAGAACAGTAGAAAGAGTGAAATAACAGAAGAAGAAAATTGCTAGGCCAAGATGAAAGATCAAAGAAGGATGTGCTTCATCAAGGCAGGAGCAAAAAACTGAAGAGGGGCCAGCCTATTTCCTGTAAAAGAAGGCCTTTTTTCATCTGGAACTACAAGTTATAAGAAAGGAGATTCTGACTAAACATATGGAATTTTTTTCTGACAATAAGAGCTATTTGACAGTGTAATGGACTCCCTTGGGAGGTGGTGGACTCCCCTTCCTTGAAGGTATTCAAGCAGAGGTTGGATGGCCATCTGTCATGGATGCTTAGCTGAGATTCCTGCATTGCAGGGGGTTGGACTAGATGGCCCTCAGGGTCCCTTCCAACTCTACAAGGTAGAGATGTGCACCAACTGCACAGCCCAATTCTGTCTGAGGCACTTTGTTGACTGCCTGAGTAGATTTAAATCCAAATCCCAATCCAGAAGAATACAACTCTTCTGTTATCCCCTTTCACAACTATAGAGATTAAAACAAAAAAACAAACAAAAAAACAAAAAAACCTGAACTTTCCCCCCTTTTGATATAATTGGATACAATTTGCAGGCACACTGACCCTTCCTGAGGTAATGAATCCTGCTGTATTTCAAAAGGATGGTTGCAGTGGTTTTCTTGTGAGAGCAGCCTTTTCCGTTTTGGAGTGATGAAAAAAGGATTGATGCCATTTCTCCTATTGTTTTGTTGCAATTTGTATGAAAGTAGCACAAGTGCCCCTAGGCAAAAAACGTGACAAATATGAGAAGGATAGGTGCAGGGGTTGGTGTTCATTTTTGGGGTGCCTTTAAAGTTGATTTGGAGTGGGTAAAACTAAGAGGGATTCAGTTTCAATTTTGTGTTTTTGTGGGCAATGATTTTGGAATGAAAGTGGCATATACTGTATAGGTACTTCTAGAAAAGTAACCTATATCATTTCAAATGGGGTGCTCCAGTCTACCCCTTCACACTGTTAGCGCTGCTGGTTTTTGAATGTCTGAATAGGGCTCTAGTGTGACCAAGAAAAGTAGCCCAGGAAGGGGCTACGCAGGATTGATTCTTGGTGGCTCCAGGACACCAGGAACAGGGCACAGGTATAGTTAGCCCAGACTCCAAGTGTGTCCCTGACGATATCCCTTTACTATCTCCCATATAACCAAGGGACTGCCATTCTGTGGCACTCCACAAACACTAATGGAGTAGGGCCCATACATCAATATAGCTTCATTTTTACTTATGCTACATCTCTGCATTTACTATCAAATATGCAATCCAAATATGCAATGTGCAACTCCCATTATCTCTAGAATGTGATATTAAAGGCAGTGTTCCTAATTATTTTTTTAGTCCAAACCCTCCAGCTTGTAGCTCTTTATTAACACCGTGCATCAAAAAGATACTAAAAGATTATCTTTAGGATTAATGGAAATCGTTGTCACTCTTTTAGCTTGCTGGATAAATAATCTTACAGTCTGATGGTATGAGCAACCAGATTATGAAAAGAACCCTTTTCATAATTATGTGACACAATTCTGTAGGCTTTTCCCTTTTCCTGCTGTGAGAAGCTTATGGATTTCCTTTTTGCCTGTTTGTTTGTTATAAGCCTAAAATGATATTTGAGAATGAATGAGTTTGGTCCCATAGCGTTCTAAATGAACATTTAATTGTTTAGTACCTCACTAAAATAATTTCCTTCCTCCACTAACTACATTGCCACTTCAGGTATGTACAAACACCACTGGGTTCATGTATAAAGCAAAACAAAACAAAACCTTGCATCTAATATATTTTACAAGTGTTACCACTGAAATGTTGCCTAAAACAAAATAAGAAGTGAAAAGTATAAGACATTTCATGAAGAAACGAAAAACATTTCAGTACGATTACAAAAAATGTTCAGGGGTGGGGGTGGGGGGGCAGTTCTACTGGGTATCACCTGATTTAGCCTACCATGAAATTCAAAATGAAATTTTATTTTGCCAACAAAATTTAAATAGATTAAATCAGTAAGACTAGCAATAATTTATTTGTGCAGCACTGCTTTTTGATGCTTGAAAATAAAATGATCTCCTCTGACTTCATAGAAACATCCTACTAGATTGCACAAAAGACAGAATCTGTGTGTACAGCACCTTACCGTAACCTGATGCAATCCAAATGCACTACTACAATTCCTGATCATTGGTTATGCTGACTGGGGCTGATGCAAGTTGGAGTCCAATAGCATTTGGGAGCAGTACACCGGATTGGGAGGGGCTAGTGCTTCCACTTTGAGAGTCTCGTGTTCTGTATGATTATGAACAGAAGACAGATCTCAGAAACGATAACCTCATTCAGGTCTTGGTTTAAAAAATCATGCAAGAAAGGAAGCACATGGTCTCAAGGGGCAACTGGCTGCTACTGGACCTGTACAGCAGGCATCCCCAAACTTCAGCTCTCCAGATGTTCTGGACTACAATTCCCATCTTCCTCAACCACTGGTCCTGTTAGCTACGGATCATGGGAGTTGTAGGCCAAAACATCTGGAGGTCCGCAGTTTGGGGATGCCTGCTGTAGAGCATCCAGGACCTGTAGAGTCTTCTGTGCAATGTAGAGCCTTGGGAAATCTGGGTTCTATATGACATGAGGAGCCTAACCAAGTAGAAGCAGGCTCTCCGCTTCATACAGCTGCTCCTGAACTCGTGGAAGGCAATGAGGGAACAGAGCTAGCATGCTCATGTTTAACCAGGATGCTGAATAGAGTTCATCGCTATTACTCATGAGCAAAAGACTGATTCCTGGAAATGGTAGCTATCTCTCACAGGGAGGCTTCTGAGATTTTAAAACCGCAAAACACCTCCCTTTGTGTTCAGTTTTCTGTATCTGTTCACAACTGTGATATTATTACTATTTATTGAATTTATTAGGGCACCCCAAAGCGACTTGTAACCAACCAGACAGACAACCATGCTTACTGCCTTGCCCCTGTGATTGAAGGGGCTGCATGATATCAGTGTGCACATGCCCCACAATAAACCCCACAGAGACATTAACACCAATAGGAAATAGTTATGCAACTTCCAAGCCAACTATACACTTTCTTTTTCTTTTTCAGCACAGCACATAGAGATGTGGCCACATGATATCCCTGAGGGAAAAAAGCAAGACACACACGCAAACCCCACTACGAAACCTTTCTGCATTGCCTTCACTCTGAATGGGAGGCAATCAAACTTTGTCCACTGCTATGGATCATAGAATCATAGAGTTGGAAGAGACCACAAGGGCGATCCAGTCCAACCCCCTGCCAAGCAGGAAACACCATCAAAGCAAGTGGTGAAATAAGGGCTGAAATAATGGGAATGTATGGGAGCTAACAGGCTAGGCACACACAGACAAACTAGATCTTGCAATATACAGTGGTACCTCTACTTACGAATACCTCTACTTACGAATCAAAATAAAAATATTCCTTCAGTAGCACCTTAAAGACCAACTAAGTTTTTATTTTGGTATGAGCTTTCGTGTGCATGCACACTTCGTCAGATACATGAAAGCTCATACCAAAATAAAAACTTAGTTGGTCTTTAAGGTGCTACTGAAGGAATTTTTTTATTTTGTTTCGACTCAGACCAACACGGTTACCTACCTGTAACTATCTACTTACGAATGTTTCTACTTCCTCCACTAACTACATTGTCACTTCAGGTATGTACAAACACCACTGAGTTCATGTATAAAGCAAAACAAAACAAAACCTTGCACCTAATATATTTTACAAGTGTTATCACTGAAAGGTTGCCTAAAACAAAATAAGAAGTGAAAAGTATAATAAATTTCATGAAGAAACTAAAAGCATTTCAGTACGATTACTAAAAATGGCTCTGTCCGGCATCTTGGATGCAGTTTAGATAGGATTTTTTCTACTAATGAATTTTTAGATAGGGTTGCTTCAACTTACGAATTTTTTCTCCCAATGCATTCCTATGGGATTCGACTTACAATTTTTTTCAACTTACGAATGTGCATTCGGAACGCATTAAATTCGTAAGTAGAGGTACCACTGTATAAAGGGCCCTGTCTGGAAGCGTCCATGTACAAGGGTGAAACAAAAGGAGAGCAGCTGAACCTGCTGGGATTGAGCGAAAGGCAGAAAGCCAACAAGAGGTGGAACCAGAGCCAACTAATTGGCCTTTTCTGCAGTGGCTCGCCGTTTATGGTATGCTCTCCCCAGGGAAGCTCACCTGGCACCTTCATTACATATCTTAAGGTGCCAGGTGAAAATGTATCTCTTCAATCAGGCTGATTAACGTTCTATGGCTTTTTAAATGTGTTTTTTTTGGGGGGGGGGTTATTGGCTTGTTTTTGTTTTATTATGTATTTTGTATTTTTATGTTGTGAACCGCCCTGTAAATTTTAAATGATACAAATTTAATAAACAACAACAACAACAAATATTCTAGTTTTGTCCCCGGTGCAAAGTTCTACAATGGCAACGCTGAGGAGGAAGCTGCCCGCCAGTGCCACTACCTCTTGGGCTGGGTGAAAGTAAGCAGGCAGGTGGGGGCTGGCTGAGTACAGGCTGAGGATGTTGGAAGGCATCTTAAAGACCAACCTCCACTGAAAAGGAAAAGGCAACTTACCAGAGATATGACCAGCAGGGTTCAAATGCTGGAGTGGATAGTAATGAGTCCACACAAGTGCTCAGCATAGCAGGCATCCCTCTTCCTTCTGGTAAGCACCATGGAAGTCCAGTTTAGAGAAGATGAAAGCTGTCTCCTCTTCCCAAGGTTGGAGCCCTTCCTGTGCACATATTTTAAAAGGGAAAGTTTTTTTCTTATTCTTTCTTTCTTTTCTAAAAAAAACAAACTTTATTTAGAATTGTTTAGACAATACACTCACAAACATACTAAAAGAAATAATGCACATTCACAACATTTAAAATATAAATAATATAACACTGAAAAAAGAGAAAAAATGAAAAGAAGAAAATAAAACTGATAACCAAGGACAATAACGTAAACAAAACAATATCAGTAGTATATCCAAATAATAATTATAACAAAACTATCATGAAAAATCCTAATCGTCAGACAAAGGAAAAAACTCATAATGAAGACAAATAAACAAATCAAATCTTCATTCAAATAGAAAAGAAAAGCTTGATTACCCTCCCCCTTACCCCCCCCCACCCCTGTTGACTTCCAGTCATTCCTATATGTTGATTATAGTTCTTTCTTCTGATGCATGTTGTTGTTGTTTAGTCGTTTAGTCGTGTCCGACTCTTCGTGACCCCATGGACCATAGCACGCCAGGCACTCCTGTCTTCCACTGCCTCCCACAGTTTGGTCAAACTCATGTTCGTAGCTTCGAGAACACTGTCCAACCATCTTGTCCTCTGTCGTCCCCTTCTCCTAGTGCCCTCAATCTTTCCCAACATCAGGGTCTTTTCCAAGGATTCTTCTCTTCTCATGAGTTGGCCAAAGTATTGGAGCCTCAGCTTCACGATCTGTCCTTCCAGTGAGCACTCAGGGCTGATTTCCTTAAGAATGGATAGGTTTGATCTTCTAGCAGTCCATGGGACTCTCAAGAGTCTCCTCCAGCACCATAATTCAAAAGCATCAATTCTTCGGCGATCAGCCTTCTTTATGGTCCAGCTCTCACTTCCATACATCACTACTGGGTGCATACTTCTGATGCATACATTAATTCATTTTTTTTCCTTTCCTCTAGTTTCCTTGCCCTTCATATCTCTGCCACAAGATTCACTTATCCTACCCTATTTTTCATATATGATTCAAAGGATTCCCAATTTTTACCCGCTTTTTCCCTACCCAGTCCTTTTGAAATCCCATTTTGGATAGCCAAATTCTTATATCCCACTAATTTTATCTGCCAATCTTTTATATTCGGAATTTTATCACTTTTCCAATTTTGTGCGATTAGAACTCTGGCGGCTATAGTACTGTACATTACCATACACCTGTCTTTGGCTTTGATTTCCTCGTTTAACATGCTCAAAAGAAAAATCTCTGGTTCTTTCTTGAATGATATTTTTACTATCTTTTTAAACTCCTTGTATACCTCATCCCAAAAGTTTTTTACACCACCACCAAATGTGTATAAATGTCCCGGTCTCTTCCTTGCACCTCCAGCAAGTATTGTTATTTCAAAAGGGAAAGTTTAAAAGAACCAGGGAAACAAAAATGAGGAGGGGCAGCAGCTCCGAGGTGAGAGGGACATATGGGACAGGAGCTCCAAACTGGTGCTGACTGAGATATGGAAAGATCACCATCTAAAAATTTCTCTATTAAAATTCATTGCCCCAGGAAAGACTTTTTAATCAAAACTCCTTGGGCTTTTTATACTTTTTAAAGATTAAATCTCATTTGACATCAGCTTAAAGCCCCTTTCTCTGAAATGTGGAAGGCTTTTTAATGGCCAATTTCATTTTGGCGCCTGGGCTCCCTTGCTGGAGGAGTTGTGCTGTGTTTTCAGGTCTACACAACCTGTGACCCACCTGGCACAACACAGCCTGCCTTGGACTGAGAAAACAGTCAAGCACTTGGCAGACCGCAACTTATGGCTGGTGGGCTGCATTTGCCTTGGTGGGGCATGCTGTGGCAGACCTGTAGATGGTTTTTGGCAAAAGGATGGCAGTACTCAGAGTACATTTACTGAACTAGGGCCCGTTTCTGTTAGCAAGTTGAATTATTGCTGTTTGAACGAGAGATTAATCTATTCACAGAGGGTTATAAATTTCACCACTGAGCAACTTACATTAGTCACACAAGGTAACAGCCTGAGGAAGTATAGGATCTGACAAATGTTTCAAACTTGAGAAGAATGAGGAAAAAGATATTTTTGCCTAAGTTATTCTATTAACAGTACCCCCAACCCCAACCCCACTAAATCTGCCACATCACTTTCTGTCAATGCACTTTCCCGCATGGCCACCTGATAAAGGGGCAGATCTCTGAAAGAAATACATACTTAATAAGGCCACACATTTATGTGATGTCTCTTCTGCATCACAAAATGTGGATTAGTCAGTGAAGCTTTCAAACTGGCTGACATGAAAATTAGTGCTTGGCAAGGTTTGCGGACATCTGCTTGTGGCAACTTTCTTTACCCCCCTTGGACATTCGCTGGAGGCGAGGCATTTGACCAACTGCAGACGGGCGGGAATGCAGACGGACACGCAAAGCGTTTAAAATAGGAAACACAGCTTTTGTGCTAGGGAGGGTGGTGTAACAGGTGCATGTATATTAGGAACTTATTTTAACAAGGTTTCTATTACACACAGACTGCCAGCACTCTTTCTTACACACACAGAGAGAAGTTGGATGGGGTTTTTTTGTGTGAAAGTCAGACAGGATAACCTCACCATGACCTCCAATCTGGCACTCGGCCATGAGGGGGAATTTTGAAGGACTGTCCCTCAGCGCTGCATTGATTAGATTTCTTCCCATAATACTCCCACTGTTTTTGCTCAGTAAACCTTATTGATGAGGGAGCAGAGAATAAAGGCAGATGCGGAAAATAAAAGCTGATCTCCATGTGAAAATGGGCCATAAAATTAACAAGATTCTTAACATCAGGGTAGTCCTCAATTCACTCTCCAGACTGGGGTGGGGAAATGCTATGCTTAAGAACAAACAAACCCCAACCTCATTCAAATTCTCTTGTATTAAAGCACTTGTCACTGTCAATTACAGTATTTATAAGAACAAGCTTCAAGCAACCAAGTTCTCAGACTAAAATTAACTTCTTGCATACATTGTTGGACGGGATTTATATACTGATAAAAAATATTAGCTATCTATTTAATAATGAGAAGAAGAAACTGAATGTGTGTCGCAGTAGGGATGTCTCTGGTGTTGTGTTCCAAATTTTCTAACCTCGAAGCTGTTAGGAAATCAACTGTAAATTCCTTGGGGCATAATGGGCAAATACTAGCCAAGGAGATGATCCACACTTGCGGGAACTGGTAATGGCTCTTCTTTCCATACCCAAAATAGGACTTGTTTCATGAGTTTTGTTTCCCATGAACATGGTTGACCTGATTCCTCTCTGGGTCTGATACAGCAGGAAGTGTTTCATATACACTCAAGAATCCCTTAGTTCTATTCAGGGTCGTCTTAAGGGTATCCAGCACCGTGGTGCAAAATCCCTCCGGTGCCCCCCCCCCCGGCTTGCTACGTGCCGTTGGAACAGCGCTTAGCAAGCCTGCTGTTGTGAGGTGCCGTGGCGGGAACAGCGCACCGAAATGAGCAGCCAAGCTCTTTCCGCAGCGCGCCCCGGCCTCGCCTCCACATGGGCCGTGCAGCTCCCCCACTCACTGCACGTGCGCGGGGCAAAAATACTTCCGGGTTTGCGCAGTTCGTAACCCAAGTTGTTTGCAACCCGAGGTACGGCTGTAATCCACTTTCCCTTACTTTCAGTGGAAAAGTTCGCTTCAGGTTAAGTATGTTTCAGGTTAAGTACAGACTTCCGGAACCAATTGTGCTTAAACCGAGGTACCACTGTATGGAATAAGGTGAGCCTGCAAGTACTGTACACTGTTCACAAGCTGTTAAGGGCTTTCTGTACACAACTTTGCCTGATAACAAATCAGCAGCTAGTGCCAATCTCTGAGCAGAGGTGAGATATGCTGACAGGGTCTCACTCCTGTCAGCAACCACACTGCAGTATTTTGCACTAGCTGCAGTTTCTGGATCAAGTGCAAGGAATGCTCCACACAAAGAGCAATGCTGAAATCCAACCTTGAAGTCACCACTGCCTGAACCACAGTCTCCAAATTCTCCTGATTCAGGAACGGTCAGAGCTGCCATTCCAGGTACGGCTACTAAAGGTGCTTCCAGCCACTGAAGCTACTTTGGCCTCCAGTGACACAGCTGGCTCCAGAAACACCCAGGCTGCATACCTGCTCCTTCAGGATGAATGAAACTCCATCCAGGGCAGGCAATCGGACAATTTCCCTGACATGGAACCAGTCACCCACAGTGCCTCCATTTTGCCAGGATTCCATTTGTTTTCCTTCATCCCTCCCACCAGTGTGTCCAGGCCCTGATGCAGGTCCTACATGACCGCTACTGATTCAGATGTTATAGAACTGTGCATCATCAACATACTGATGCTGTCTGACCACAAAACTCCGAATAACAGAGCTTCATGTAGATATTAAATAGCACTGGGGATAAAATAGTGCCCATTCCACAGAGCTGGTCCAGGACAATGCCATGGTCAATGGTAAAAATTTCTATTGCTCCTTGAAGGCTACTTTAAAAACCATTACACATTTTTAAAAATTCTTCAGCTGCCTTAAACCATCCATCCCATTTTGGTCAACTCTTGACTGGCTGGAGTTCTTTAAGGTCCCTCTCTCATCACCTGCTATTTAAGTTCCTTTTAAGTAAAGATATCAGGGTATATCCAGTGGTATTCTCCATTCAAAATCAAGTGCTGTATCAATAGCTGTGGTCCCACAAGGGAAGGAAAACTCTGATCCCAAACCTCTGCAGCCTTGTGGGATGTCTTCAGGAGAAGAAAAAGCTAGTGAGCAAACAAATCTGGAGTGGAATCCGTCCCTAAAACAGTTGGATGGCACTTTGCATGCCTCCCTCCAGCAACTCCTGCAACGAAGCTGGTGCCAAACACATTGCTCTGCTTTTCTTTGGACCATATCACCGAGGCCGAGAAGGAGGTCTTGTCATCTGGGCAGCCCAGGACCTCCATACACACTGCCCAGGCTTGCACCCCAGGGAGGTAGGTCCCTTTGGTGCTGCTAACTCAGAGGTTTGACTTCATCCCTGGTGGTGCACGCCATTGTCTCTCAAGACAGATGGTTGCCAACAACTCCCAATATAAACATATCTTTCTGAAATCTAAAATTTTGTCTAAACTATAGTCTAACGGCTAATAATGTTGCATATAACAGTAGAACGTGAAAACATATAAACTAAGGAAACCATTACAAATTAACATAAAAATTACATTGTCCCAGAATTGTATCACTATCAGTTCCAATGTTAAGAAATGTACAGAACAGAGGGAGCCAAAAGAGTCAAGTTCTCAACCCTTTGAAAAAAACAGGCAAACACATGCTACCAATTTAACTTTGTGTGTTTGTCAAATTTCAGGGTTAAAGATTCAGCTGTTTTGAATTATTCCCTTAAGGGGAAATACGAGGACAGTGTTTTAAAAAGTGTTTGGGTAGAGTGGGAAGTTATCTATCCTCCTATATGTCAAAAGCGGTTAGGATGAGGGTGGCATTGAATTAAAAGACAGAAAACAGGAAATATAGAAAATATATGTTTAATTACATTTGTGACACACAGGAAGCATTCAGTTTGCAAATTATGTCAGAGCAGGCCTGCATAACTTGTGATGGGACCTTGCCATGTGCTTGACAGCAAAACTGTCAAACAACTTTAAAAAAACACAATGTGTGAAGGTATGTGGGGTATACAGTGGGACCTTGAGTTACAAACGCCTCAGGTTACAAACACTTCAGATTACAAACTCCACTAACCTGGAAAGGTTACCTCGAGTTGAGAATTTTGCCCCAAGATGAGAACGGAAATCATGTGTCGGTGGTGTAGCGGCAGCAAGGGGCCCCGTTAGCAAAAGCGCGCCTCTAGTTAAGAACAGTTTCAGGTTAAGAACTGACCTCCGGAACAAATTAGGTTTGTAACTAGAGGTACCACTGCAAATGATTTTTAGCTAGGTGAGGAAAAATTACAGGGGCAAAACCCATGGCAGTGAAGTAATTGTTTAACCAAGAAAGAGGATCATAGCTGCCAAGTTCTCCCTTTTTTTAAGGGAAATTCCCTTATGCTGAATAGGCTTCCTCGCGAGAAAAGCGAAAACTTGGCAGCTATGAAGAGGATCCATTACATGCTGTTTGACTGTGTAGTGGTCTGCACACTACAAATATTCTAGGAGACACTCCTTGAAGAACTCCAGCTGCTGAATGGCCCTCTTTAAACATACTACGTGCCCCTGTGTGTTTATAAAGTATCTGTTTCCTTTAGACAATAATTCTGCAGCATTCCATCTCTCCTGGCAGCCCCCAGGAATGCTATGGCAACAGGTGGGAAAACCATGCACAGTTCTATCAAAATCTTAAGAGCCTGTGCCAAACCTTGTATATGGACACAGTGCCCTCAAAGCTCATGGAACATCTCTAAAACCACCATGTTGATTACAGCCTGCATTTTGTGTTTGTTAGAAAAACCCCAAGCCCTGTAATACCATATGCAGCAGAGTTAACACTGCAAAACCTGAAACCTAACCCCGTTTCATAGAAAATTTCACTAAAGGTCCCTATCCTCTTGAGGAAAGTTTGCTTGGGGTGTGTGTGTGTGTATGTGTTGTATGTGTCGTCACATGTCAGGTCCTGATCTGACATTTCTCTTTCTCTGGGTGTCTAGGAGGAATAAAAAAATATCCCAGAACAAATGAGGCTAAGCTATTTCAGCTCTCTTTTGCTGTCTGAGCCATCCCCATGTACTGTCTATGGGCGCCGCCCAGCTGAGGAGAACGTGGTACTCCCAAGGCAAGGGGGGACTGCTCCAGCGCAGTGGCTCCCCAGAAGAAACCCTGGATTGAGCATTTCGGGAACGTGGCTCCGGCAGACGTGGCTCCCCCTTCCCTCGGCTAGCCTATTTTCGGGCGGCGGGAGAGCAGGGTTTTTTGAGCTATCACGGTGCAACAGAGCATAGCTATCTCGGAGGCACAAAGCTGAGATCCTGCCAGGCAACAGCGATCGGTTCTTCTTTAAAATTGGAAAAATTTGAAGACATTGGATACTGTGAGTAAAAGGAGAAATTTAAGAAATATTTCTCTTAATTGGAATGAAATGGCCACAGGAGGAGATTTAAACAGGAAGTCGATCTCCCCCATTGAGAGGACCATAATGCAGTTAATTTGCCTATAGCCGGAAAATTGAAAGGAACCTATTACCAAGGATTGGACTTAACACCTTCCCCCGGAGGCACGGTAAAGGGGAGAAGGATTAAATTTATTAAAATCCCTGCAAAAAAAAATCTAATTTGGACTGGGGAAAATCCCCCTGGAAGCTGAAGTTGGGTCCTGGGAGGAAGCAGCGAGCCGCCATTATGACATCACAATAGAAAGGAATTTGTTTATCTCTTTGAGACTGAGAACTGTCAATTGTGAAGAGAGTATAAGGCTGTGTATAACAAGTTTGACAATTGCTCTTTTCATAAATTGACACACTAATTTTAGGACATGAAGAAGAATTAAAAATGAGACTATAACCAGTTTGGATATAAATTCGGTTTTTGGTTTTTTGGAAATACAATCTGTTCCACTTCCTGCTCTGCTCTGTTCCCATGAAATCTGAGATGAACAGGATGCCTGTAGCCACAACATCACCTGATGGCCTGGACTTAATATACAGTTGTGTGAATGGCGTGAAAGGAACTAGAATTGTCTGGACAGAGAAAAAGGATTAACTCTAACAGAGAACAAAGTCAAGCAAGAGGAACAATAATCAGTCTTGGACAGTGTAATTGAATTTTTTTAAAAAGGAGGAAGATACATGGAACATTGTTCCCCCAGTGAGAGGGGCGGGAACAGAACATCTGTTTGATCCAAGGAGTCCCCAAAGAAGAATCAGCATGGAGTAATGTCCTCCCAGTGAGAGCGGGAGGGCAGGATCCATACTGGGGCCAGAACCCAAAGGGAATAAAAACTGAGAAAGGGCTGGAAAATGGAATTACTGCTGGACGGTTTTGTACTACAGTATTTAAAGAATTGGGGAGGCATCAGGGGATGATTGAGGAAGAATGGGGGGTAGGCTAGGACAGGGTGGGAGTGGGAGTGGGGTGAGGGGTAGTAATGGATGTAACTTTCTTGATTGATTTAGATGGTCCGAAACTGGAATGACTTATGGAACTCGCTGAAGAATCTGGGAGACCCTGAGTTCAGGGGAAGGGGGGCTAAATTTGTTATAATGTGTTTAAATGTTAGTATGATAGAAGAATTAATATTTAAATTTATGGAAAGTTCTTGGTAAAAATTTTTAAGATAAGGGGAGAAATAGAAGATAGAAGGAAGGGAAAATAATTTTTGATTTGGATAAATTGATTAATTATTGGTGGATAATACATGATGTTTTTAGAATAGAATATTTGAGTGTTAATGATAAAATGTGAGAATAATTTAAGACATAAGATGAAAACTGCTTAATTGGAATTTTAAAACGGACCCAGTGAGGGGGGAATTGAGGAAGTCAACAATGTTAAGTAAATAATACAAGATTTGAGATGTTTTTCTTTTTCTTTTTTATGTTTTTTTATGTTTTGTTTTTTTGTTTTGTTTTGAGTTTTTGTTTTGCTTTTTGTGATTTTGTATTTGGAAAATGAATAAAAATTATTTGAAATAAATAAATAAAGCTCTTGTCACGGGTATGCTGCCTGGTGGCTTCGCTTATCTCACTCCACCCTTAGTCCATTTCCGCTCTATCTGTTGGAGGAAGCAATGCTCTCATTTTGCCTCATAGCAGGCAGAAGAAAAGTGTGGAGAAGGAGTGGGCCAGGAAAAACCACAGCTGCAGTGACTCCTACTGCTGAGAAGCCGTTGAGGAGAACCAAATATCAGCTGGGTTTTGAAATAGACAAAGACCATTTGAGCTTCTGCGCAGAGCCTTCCTCTTCCATTTCATTATTTCTTCCATGTTCTCTTTGTCTTCAGGAGGCAAGCACTTTCTCTGGATTGCAACTTACTACCCTAATGATGACAGAGGAGAAAACTAAGGCCTTGCTTCTGCCTATTCATCCAATGTTGAATTCCATGCTGGCCAAATCAGGCCTGCACAGCATCAGCGTAGATGCACCCATCAATTACATAGGATAGCCCAGCCAGAGCCTAAGGACCAGTATGTCAAAACAGGAGTGGCAGGCCAAAACACATGGCTGGTGTTAGCTTGGTGGTTTTGTAGTTATGGCCCATCTCTTGGATTAACGTATACAATTTGGGGGAGGGGGAAATGTTGCACATCACAAGGTGGAAATCTGCCAGAATAACTAAGTCATGCTGAGAACAATAGAATGGATATCAGCTGCAACAAAATTAAGCACCATTCATCTGAATGGTGCAAGGTTTCCAACTACATTTTGCTCGATCGTTCCTACTGGACAGAGTTTGTACTTGTTCTTGAAAAACCGTATCAGGTTCAAAAATTTCAGGTTAAGCCATATTCAAAACCAATCTGCAAATCAAGCTATCACTAGGGTTGGCCAGGAAGTGGCGTGGAGAGCAATGCTCCAAGTGGCAGCTGGGTGTTTTCAAAGTATTGGAGTTACCATAACGACCTAACGTACCATTTATATAAATCTTTTTCATAATCATGTATGTAAGCATAGTTGCCTTGACAACCAAAATAATTATTTTAGTATTTCTTTTTCTTTTAAAAAATCAAGCTATTGTTAGATTAACTAAGCAGTGAATCTTGAAGACATTCAACACCCAAACTAAATAAAAATGAATTAATATTAAGCAACCCTTTTATGCCTTCCTTAAAACTAAACTCCCCCCAAACAAAAGTGATATTTTGACAAAGCTTGCTTCTTGATCCTTCTCAGAGATTTGTATACTGGAGCCACAACAAGAGAAAGGATCCCAACAAATTTAGAGGTCTGATATAGCACGGAGGATATAAAACTCCAGGAGTGAAGAACAATTTCATTCAATAGCGTGTGGTTATGTCTCTGATGCCTTTTGTCATGGACTGGGTCGGTCCATTCCTCCTACCAGAGGAATGGTGGGAGGAATCAGCTGGGGAACCCCCAAGGGAAGAAGGTTCAGAGGGACAACAATGAGTGGTCAGAAGGGAGAAGAGGGAGCAGAATGGGAGGAAGAGGTGTTGGAAGCAGAAGGAGTAACAGGGTTTAGTGAGCAGAAAGAGGCTGTGGAGGAAAGCAGTACAGACTCAGAGGCTGAGTGTAGGCAGGCTGTAGAAGAAGACAGGTAGTCTTTTCCTCCTGCTGTGACCAGTTCTCCACTGCCCTGGTCTCCCAGAACACACAGAGAAATGAAACAGGAGGAACAACAAGAGGCAAGAAGGTGAAGAAGCCTTAGGCTACTGGGGAAGGAACTGAGGGAAGGAGCTCTAGAGAGCGGAAGGAAGGGGGGGACCTTCAGTACTCACAACTGCTTCATTAGGGCAAGAGCTCCTGGGAAGAGTTGCTGAGACCACTAGGCTGAGCTGTGGTTTGTTTCTTTGACTAAAGAGTTAACTTCAGTGGCCTCATGTGATTTATTGCTGACCTATGCCTGACTTCAACTCTGACAATGGGTGCCTCCTCTTCCTGCTGCAACCATCTGCCCTCCCCCCCTTGTCTCCAAGAACCAGAAGAGGCGTGAAAAGAGGAGAGGTGGGCTCCACACAAGTGCAATCTCCAATTACTTGGAAAAACCCTGGAGAGGAGGGGACTTTAGGAGCTGTGGAGAGGCAGGGACCTTCCATCTCAGCAACTGCCTCGTGGGACAAGGCCTGCCAGGTATGAGTTGCTGTGCTTCTTAGGCCTGACACTCCACCAATTCTGTGCAGATCGTGTTTTTGCTTATAAAGAGTTAACTCCAGCTTCATTGTGTGATTTACTGTTGGCCAATGACACCTTTAGAATTATGAGCACACAGTGGGATTTTGACACACTCTAGGATGAAACTCAATCCTGTGGATTTCAACCAGAGCTGCAGATTTAGCCAATTCATGGGTTCCATCTTTAGATTATGAAGTGTTTTGACTCGAATTAAATGGTTAAAGGTGGTATTGTAAGGATTATCAGAACAAAGTTCAATAAGTCCCCAAACCCATCTTGACTAGCATTCTGTTCTCACAGTAGCCAAGCAGGAAGCCCACAAGCAGGATCTGAGCGCAACTGCACTCTCTCCAGTAACTGTTTTCTCCACTAACTGGTCCTTACAACTCTACCCAAAAACCTTTGCTCCCTAAACCACTCTTCCACCTGCCAGGTTCCAGATGCAGGTGTGTGTGGGGGGGGGGTTAAGCAACCAACTCAACACTTCTGACAACAAATAATCCAGTCCCGATTTAAACATCGCGGGAGGGTATTGTGAAAAAGTAGCTCCCACACAGCTATGATAACATGCATTCTAATAAATTGTAATTTTTTTATTTAAAAAATTTGATCTAAAAGGTACAGTTTGCTTACCTAGTACCATGCAGGTAATCTAACAAATGTAGATTGGCCTTGCTGCAAGAAACTTGGAACGGTGAGTGGAAGTGAATGGAGCCGACATATCTTGAGGGTGCTGAAAAGAAAAATGGGAGAGAAAGAAAGAGGTAAGCTTATCTGGAATGTCTGCCTTTAGAAGTATCTAAAAGAATATTAGTAGTGTGAATGAGTTTGTGGGTGCCAGACCTCTTTAATCCCTGGACTCAGCAAGTGTTAAAAGCTCATCAAGTCAGCCTCCGGTGAAGTGCAAAGAGAACAAAGAAAGGAGAGACAAGACAGCGAGTGGGCAACTTGCAAATAGTGAGAAGGAATAAAGCCGGAGTTGAGAGCAGTGATGTGCCCTAGGAAGGAAAACAGCAAGCAGAGAGAGAGAGAGAGAGAGAGAAGAGAGAGAGAGAGAGAGACCTCTGTCTGAATCCATGCCAGATCTCTGTTTGAATCCAATGTCACGGGTACAGGAGAAACAAGACCCTTTTGGGGTGTTAGGGTTGTGAACCCCTGCATTGCAGGCAGGCACATGTTGTAGATATGTATAAATAAATCATATATCATAGACACCACAGCCTCCACAGTCCCTCATTCCAAAACGAAACATGAACCCTGGGTAAATGCCTTGAAACCCCTGGGATATCTCAACCCTCAGAGATGGGGGACGGGGCGTGGAACAGTACTGTCGTATTGCTTCAGAAAACCTAGTCCACACAATGGTATCTGTGGAAGAACCATTGGAATCTATCCCAAAGGCACTGGAAGGAATCAGAAAATTTGGAGAAGTAGCAGGTATTAGATTAAAAAAGAGTAAGTCTAAAATGTTGGTGAAAAATATGACAGAAAATGTTAAAACTGAACTACAGATAAGTCTAACAACAGAGAAAATGGTTAAATACCTAGGAATATGGTTAACATATTAGTATTAATTTATTTAAATATAATTATATTAAAATCTGGTAAGAGTTTTAAAAATATTGAAATATGGGGAAGGATGAAACTTTAATCAATGGGAAGGATGTCAGTCATAAAAAAAAATGTGTTTTTATGGTTTTGACCGCGGGTCGCGATCAGGCTAAAAACGGGAGCTCTGTAGCCCCCGAACTTAAAGCTGGCAAAAGCGGGGGGATTGCAGGGCTAGCGACCCCCCACGAAGGGACAAGAAGGTGATTCTTGCCTGAGGAGTCAGCGGTGCCCTAAAGGTTCTCCCGGAGACCTTCAGAAACATCGGAAGGAGGGGGAGAAACCGGGCACTGCGACGGTGAGAGAGCACGGAGACCAGCAAAGCCGAAACCCGACGCGATCGTGCACGGTAAAATTCCTTTTAACAAACCCTTCTAAACAACCCCCCCGGGCGAGAGAGAACTTTGGACAACACTGAGAACATTTAATGTTTAAATACCCACCCCCACTGAGACGGAAAGGAAAACCGGAAGAATTAACAATATAAAGTGGGGTGTGAGAGAGAGCGGGAGAGAAGCAAGAAGCGCTGTCAGGGGGAGACCAAAAAGAGCGTAAAGCTGGGGATTTTTTTTTTAACGCAAGAAGCAAAACGGAGCCGATCCGAGCTTTGAAGAATAAAAGCTACATTCATCTAGAACTGAACCAAAAAGTATCTGTATGTTTTTAAACAGCTCTGTGTGGAGGAGGGGAGCGACGGATTTAAACTGATCCCTCTTCTCTGTACTTAATACCCCCGCGATTCTATTTATATACGTGGGGGAGGTTTCTTAAAGACTTATTCAAGCCTCTTCATCCTTTTTTTTTCATAAATAAATCTCAAATAAAATGGCGACAGCTTTCTAAATTGAAATATGACTAAGCAGACAAGGCTACAAAGAAACCAGAAGTGACGTGAATTACAACATCAGGACATCTAGAGGAGGAAAGCTTATTGCAGTCTGTAACAAAGTGACTCTCAGCGGCTACAGATTGACTTCAACAGTCACAACAACGCTCCTGAGGTGTACAAGACAGAGAGCGACATCGTGTGGCCAAACAACCTATAGAAAATGAACAAGCAAAAGAATCTAGCGACAGGAACCTCCAATCAGAGAAGAACCTCATTAGCAGAGCATGAATTGGACCTCAAAGAGCTGATTTTAAGTCTCAAAAACGACATAGGAGAGATCAAGCAAGATTTCAAAAATGACAAAGGGAAAATTAAGCAAGACCTCTCAGAAATTAAACAGGAGATGAATGAAAGGATAAAAAAATTGGAAGATAAAGTAGAAAATATGGAAGGAAAAATGGATTCCAGCGAAAAAGAAAAACATGAAATAAAAGAACAAATAAATAATATAGAAGAAAAGTCCAACAAGGCAATGGAATTGACCCAAGAGATAAAAGACAAAAATCAATCGCTGGAGACAACGTTGAAAAACATGGCAAAAGAAAAAGAGAGGGGAAGAAGGAATTAGAGAAGTTAAAGAAGGACATGGAAGAACAAAACGCCGCCTTAGAAGCATCGCAAGACGCTCTTGCGATGATGCAAATGAGATTAAAGGAGAAATCCCTGAGATTCAGGAACATTCCAGAACTACCCAACGAAAACATAGAAAAACGTCTAGTAAGCGCCCTGGCGAAATGGCTAGACCTAGAAGAACTTGATGTCGAAACTAGAATAGAGGAGGTCTACAGAGTTAACTCTAAAAAAGCGAAAGCAAATAATTGGCCGGGAGATTGTCTTGTATCATTTACGAATATGTGGCTAAGAAACAAAATTCTAAAAACCAAAGCAAAAAAAAAGCTGATCATGGAAGAAACGGAAATATACATTATGAAAGAAATACCACCTAGACTGATTCACAAAAGAAAAAAATACTTATTTCTGGCTAAACCATTAAAAGCAAAAAATATCTCTTTTAAATGGGAATATCCCCAGGGAATAGCATTCTCTTTCAAGGGCAGATGGAGAAGATTCGACACAGAGGCAGCGGACAGATTCTATAGAACTTATGCACAAGAACTGGGGGGAGATAAATTAAAGACAGTTAAAGATCAAACCCAGAGAAAGGGAGATGATATAGAGGATCTCAGCGGGGAAGAGCTGGAGGCGGCTGGAGAAGCAGAAGGCGAGGAAGAAGACGAGGAAAAAGAAGATGGACAACTATTAGAATGACTGATAATACCAACAAGCATAAGCTTTATTGTGATTATTAGAAGCTTTTTATTATTGATGTTGTAGGCAATAATTAAGAGGTAAATATAGTAAGTTTAGTAATTCACTTCAACAGATGTATAGTTAATGTATACCCTTGTTTCTGCTTGGTCTAGAGGTATAGAATAATAATAATAATAAAAATAATTGTAAAAATTTTATTTTATTTTTTCCCCTAATATATATATTTAAATTGATATTTAATAAATATGAATATGCGAATAATTTCTTGGAACGTGAATGGCCTAAACAATAAAAAAAAAGAAACAGGGTGGGACATATATTAAAAAGACAAAACTTGGATGTGATCTGTCTCCAGGAGACGCACATAAATAGAAAACATGTCAGAGTTTTAAAAAATGATAAATTGGGAGTGGAATTTGTTGCAGCTGATGCAAAAAAGAAAAGAGGGATTGTGATCTACATAAAAAGTAAATGGAATCCGGAATTAATTTGGACAGATAAAGAGGGAAGAATTATTATAGTAAAAACAGTAATTGAAGGGGAACAATGGTTTTGGGTGGGAATTTATGCCCCCAATGGGAGCAAGAAAGAATTTATAAAAAGATTGGGAGATCAGATAATGAATTACGCAGGGGAAAAACTGATACTAATGGGAGATATGAATGGTATTGTAGATCCAGAGTTAGATAAAAATGGACGGAATAAAGGAAAAGGAAAATTAAATGGAAAATTACCCCCCAAATTTATGGATATTATAAGTAATTTAAATTTACTGGACGCATGGAGGTATAAGAACCCTATAAAAAGAGAGTACACACATATCTCAGCACGGCACCAGTCAGCGAGCCGAATAGATATTATATGGATCACAAAAGAATTATCATTAAGAATTCATAAAGTAGAGATAGGACCACAGACTATTTCGGACCACAACCCAGTAATTCTCTCATTAAAAAAAGAAAACACCCCCAAAACCTGGAGGATGGATGTTTTTATGCTAAATAATACCAACATCACCCAGGGAGCAAAAAAGCATTAAAAGAATATTTTGAATTGAACCATAACGGTGAGGTCGACCCCTTAGTGGCTTGGGACGCGGGCAAAGCCATGATGCGTGGCTTTTTCATATCACAAAGTGTTAAAATAAGGAAAGACAGGGAACAAAAGAAAGAAAAAATTCTTCAAGAAATAAAGAAAAAGGAGAAAATATTATATAAAAATTATAATAAAGCAGTCGAGCAAGAAGTTAAATTATTGAAATCAGAGTATGAAAAATTAATAGATTATGAGATTGATCGACAAATACAATATTGGAAGTATAAAAATTTCGAATGGGCCAATAAGCCCAGTAAATTGATAATGTGGCAAATAAAAAAAAGAAAAAATGAAAAAAATATTAAATAGAATAGAATCGGAGGGAATATATTATTATAAAACAGAAGAGATTACAAAAATCTTTCAAAAATTCTATGAAAATTTATACCAAAGGGAAGAAATATTACCCCAACAAATTGATGATTTTTAAACAAAATATCACTTACCAAAAATACCAATAGAAAAAATAAATTTGTTAAATAAAGAAATAACATTAGAAATTGCAGATGCAATTAAGAATATGAAAAGAGGAAAAGCCCCTGGTCCAGATGGGCTCCCAATAGAATTTTATAAAGAATTACAAGAGGAGGTATTAGGACCTCTTAGGGAATTAATGAATTTAATACTGAAAAAAGGAAACACTCCTCAATCATGGACGGAAGCCCAAATAATACTAATACCCAAACCCCAAGCCAATTTAGATAAACCAGACAACTATAGACCGATTTCACTGTTAAACAGCGATTACAAGATCTTCGCAAAAATTATGGCCAAGAGATTGAGTATAATTTTGGAAGATATAATTCATAAAGACCAGGCTGGATTCATAAAAGGGAGGTACGCAAAAGATAACATAAGGAATATAGTAAATATATTGGAATGCTTAGAAAGTCGTAGAGACAAGGGAGCAGCATTGCTCGCCATTGATGCGGAGAAGGCCTTCGATAGGGTCTCGTGGCCATTTATGTTGAAAGTATTAGAAAAATTAAAATTAGGAGATATGATGGAAAATGCAATTAAATCAATATATAAAGTACAAGGGGCAAAAATTTTAATAAATGGGAAATTATCAAATAAAATAAATATAACAAGGGGCACAAGACAAGGGTGCCCCCTCTCGCCATCTCTTTTTATAATTACATTGGAAATTCTTTTAAAAAATATTAGAGAAGAAGAAAAGATAAAAGGAATAATTATTGGTAAGAAAAGATTTAAAACAAAAGCTTTTGCAGATGATATTATCACCACGGAGGACCCTATCGAAGGCATTCCCAAAGCACTGGAAAAAATAAGAGAATATGGAAACCTAGCCGGTCTGAAAATCAACTATGATAAAACGCATATGCTGGTAAAAAACTTGGAGGAAGTTGAAAAAATAACATTACAGGAAAAAACAGGATTGAAAATAGTGAAAAGAATAAAATATTTGGGTATTCAAACAACTGTCAAGGGGATAGATTTAATTCAAGAGAATTATAAGGCAATTTGGAAAAAAATTAAGACAAATTTTGCAACCTGGGATAAATTGAAACTATCCCTTCTGGGAAGAATTTCAATAGTGAAAATGTGTGTAATCCCAAGGATGATTCATTTGTTTCAAAACTTGCCAATATTAGGCAAAGAAGATATATTTAAAGACTGGAAAAAAGATCTAGCCAAGTTTATTTGGAACGGAAAAAGACCAAGAGTCAGATATAAAATCATGATAGATAGCATCCATAGGGGAGGATACGGAAAGCCCGATCTGGAAGCATACCATGATGCAACGGCACTATGGTGGCTGAAAGATTGGATTACATTGAAAGACACTGACCTACTGGATTTAGAGGGGTTGGGAATAGCCTCTGGGTGGCATCACTACCTGGTGAGGGAGAAAATTGAAAAAAGGAGTAGTTTTCGGCTCAATGTTATCAGGAAATCGCTATACCTTGTATGGCAAAAATATAAAAGATACTTTGAGCCGAAGACGCCTTGGTGGATCTCTCCCCTCGAGATAGTGGCAGTGAGAAGAAAAAATATGGAAACAAAGTGGCCTACATATAGACAGTTAATAGAAAATAAAGATGGAATTTGGCACCTAAAGGAATATGCGGAAGTAAAAGTACATTTCACCTCCTGGTTACAGTATTTTCAAGTGAACCAAAGGTTACAAATTGATAAACAAATTGGCTTTGATAATGGAATATCTAAATTAGAAGAGATCTTATTGATTAATAAGGATAAATTTATAAAAAATTTATACCAAATTATATTGAAGTGGAAAACGGAGGAGGAATTAACAAAAGATTATATGATAAAATGGTCCCAAGACCTAGGGAAACCCATAACAATGAGGGAATGGGAAAAATTGTGGACGAAAGGCCTTGAATTTACACCATGTTATGATATAAAGGAAAACATTATGAAGATGCAAAACAGGTGGTACTTAACACCAGCGAAACTGGCAAAAATTTACCCAGGAGCAACCAACATCTGCTGGAGATGTAACGAGGCAGTAGGTACCCACATCCATATGTGGTGGCACTGTAAACCTATAAAGAGGTTTTGGGAGTTAATATATAATGAACTAAAGAAAATATTGAGATACCCGATCAAGAAGTGCCCCAAATTATTCTTATTAGGAATGGTGCCGAAAGAGGTTAACCCTAGAGATAGCTGTTGCCTAAGTTACGCAGTTACAGCCGCGAGACTTTTAATAGCAAAAAATTGGAAGGATATTCACGTTCCGACAAAAGAAGAATGGCAAGAAAAATTATTTAATTATTATAATTTGGCTAAAAAATATGAGGAAATTAAAGGTACAAAGAAGGAGGAAATTGAAAATAGTTGGAAAAATTTTACAGACTACATTAAAACAAGGGTAGTAAACTCCAATTTTATCTCCACTATATAAGGTTCAGTTTTATGTATTAGGTATGGAAGGGAAGGATGAAAAGTAATAGATGATAGAAAATATGATGTATATATATAATAAAAAAGGAACAATGTTGATGGTAGAATAAGGTATGTAGAAAATGGTTAAACTGGTAGAATAAAGGATAAGTTCGGATCAGGCTGAGAAGTCAAAGGGTAAGGGGAAACTGTGAGGGAGGGGGAAAGGGGGGGGAAGTTATCTCTATTTCAGAGAAATGAAAATAGTCAAATGTAATATTTGTTATAATCTTTTTTATTGTGAAGTTTATTTTATTCTGTGATAAATGTTGTATATTGTAATAAAGTTTAATTTTAATTAAAAAAAAAGCAAAAATAAATAAATAAATAAAAAACAAATGTGTTACCAAATATGTTATTTTTATTTCAAACAGCTCTGGCAATCAGCAATGCAGGATGCTTCAAAGAATGGCAAAAGGATGTTTCTAGATTTGTCTGCCAGGGATTGGGGACAAGGATAAAATATATAATTCTGATAGATGCTAAAGAAAGAGGGGGATTCTCTCTGCCAGATTTAAGATTATAGTATGAGGCATCCTGTTTTTGCTCGTTAAAGGAGTCGTTAACACTGAGAAACACACAGGTTTTGGATATAGGTCACTATAATAAATCTGGCTGGCATGCCTATTTGTGGTATGGAAAAACTAAAATGCATAAAGGTTTCCTGAATGGTGTAATCAGGAAAAACTTTTGCTAGGAAGAACAGTATTCAGGTTATAGCCAAGGTTTTGAGATTTTAACCAACCTAGCAGTTTGAAAGCATGTCAAAGTGCAAGTAGATAAATAGGTACCGCTACAACGGGAAGGTGAACGGCGTTTCCGTGCGCTGCTCTGGTTCGCCAGAAGCGGCTTTGTCATGCTAGCCACATGACCTGGAAGCTGTACGCCGGCTCCCTCGGCTAATAACGCGAGGTGAGCACCGCAACCCCAGAGTCGGTCACGACTGGACCTAATGGTCAGGGGTACCTTTACCTTTACCTGTCTTTTTAACAGATGCTTAATCAGTTAACTTAAAATATACTTGCATATTACCAATTCCTTAACTTAGGTGCTTTCTGAGATATTGAAGAGAAAATTTCTGCAGTGACTCCCTACTTGTGGAATGCTCTCCCCAGGGAGGCTTGCCTGGTGCCATTGTACCAAATTTAACTGCTGACGCAAGCAGTAGTTATTCCAGCTGAGCAGACAGGCCTACAAACATTACTGGTAGAAGTAGCTGAATGTGTTTAACATACCTTTTAATTATAAGATGGGGAAATAATATTGTTTTCTGATGGATTCAGGTGTTGATTTTTATTGGTTAGGAAACATAAGTTAATAATAATAATAATAATAATAATAATAATAATAATAATAATAATAATTTATTATTTATACCCCGCCCATCTGGCTGGGTTTCCCCAGCCACTCTGGGCAGCTTCCAACCGAATATTAAAAACAGTACAGTATCAAACATTAAAAAATTCCCCAAATAGGGCCGCCTTCAGTTGTCTTCTAAAAGTAAAATAGCTGCTTATTGCCTTGACATCTGCTGGGAGGGCGTTCCACAGGGCGGGTGCCACTACCGAGAAGGCCCTCTGTCTGGTTCCCTGTTACCTCACTTCTCGCAATGAGGGAACCGCCAGAAGGCCCTCAGTGCTGGATCTCAGTGTCCGGGCTGAATGATGGGGGTGGAGACGCTCCTTCAGGTATACAGGACCGAGGCCGTTTAGGGCTTTAAAGGTCAGTACCAACACTCTGAATTGTGTTCGGAAACGTACTGGGAGCCAGTGTAGATCTCTTAGGACCGGAGTTATGTGGTCCCAATGGCCGCTCCCAGTCACTAGTCTAACTGCCACATTCTGGATTAATTGCAGTTTCCGGGTCACCTTCAAAGGTAGCCCCACGTAGAGCGCATTGCAGTAGTCCAAGCAGGAGATAACCAGAGCATGCATCACTCTGGCGAGACAGTCTGTGGGCAGGTAGGGTCTCAGCCTGCATACCAGATAGACAGCTGCCCTGGACACAGAATTGACCTGCACCTCCATGGACAGCTGTGAGTCCAAAATGACTCCCAGGCTGCGTACCTGGTCCTTCAGGGGCACAGTTACCCCATTCAGGACCAGGGAGTCCTCCACACCTGCCCGCCCCCTGTCCCCCCAAAACAGTACTTCTGTCTTGTCAGGATTCAACCTCAATCAAGGTTGGATTTAAAATGCATCAACCCAAGGTTGTCAACATGGAACCTGTCTTCCTCTGAAGAGCCAGATGTACATAACCCTCTAGCAGCCAATTACTTCTTCCATACAACTGAATGCCACTTTAAAAATCTGTGAAATGAGTTTGAAACAGAACTATGAAACCAATTAAAAGTCTTCTATACAACTATTTGGTGCATCAGCAAAATAATGACAATAGTGCCACAGAACTTCACATGACCACCCTTTTATATGTGAATCACTCAAGTCTGCTACTGAGGTATGCTACCAACATTACACTTCTCTATTTGCAAAGTTTAAAACATCTATTTTATTTATCCATTTTACAGTTTCACTTCATTTAAATTCAAAGGCTGTGGGCACAAAACATCTATATGATAATGATCCACATGTATGTAAGTGAGAACACGTGCTATCAACCAATTGCTCTTGAATCACTTAATTGGCCCACACATGAGAGGGATGAGAGGAATGAGATTGTAATAGTCTGAAGAAGCCTTGCCCTTTCATATGCAATGCACCCCCCCCCAATGCAATAGCTCGTTTAAAAAAACAAAACAAAAGGAAAACGGTCTCTTAAGGATCCCTGTGTGACATCAAATGTCAGTAGATTAGTTTGAAAATTCAGAACTCACATGGCAAGCTGGCCTTGCCCCTATGGCTCCACTGCATCTACATAGGAAACACACACAATTGCAAACACACACCAAGCCCAAGAGTATGAAGTGCAGTATAATGGCTACATTTCAAGTTGAAATCTTTCCTCACTTTAGCCACAAACTCACCAGGTGAATCTAGGTAAGCTACATCATGTATGAAAACACAGCACTGTGGTATCTCAAAGCAAGAGGTATTCCAGTAAACTGGTTGTTCCAAAGTGGTGTGCCACTGTAAGAGGAAGGAGAACCATGAGCCTACCAGTGAAAAGTTATTAAGAAAGGTCCCTGCAAAAGTCTGGCCATATCTAGCATTGGTCAGCGCAGTGACCAAGGCAAGGCAACATTGTGCATCAGGGTTCTCGCCACTGAGTGTTGCTGCTGTTCACCAAGAGGGAGGGCACGTAATCACTTCTAAGATTGAGATATGGGAGACTTGCCTGTCAACAGCCTTCTTTTAGGGCAGAGAAATCTTCCAAGTAAAGTGCAGCAAGAGGTGCATGTTTGTGAACACCGTGCAAGGAGTAGCAACTAAGGTACACTGCTGTACACAGATCACATCTGCAAACATGTGCTTCCACTGGACAAATAGCATGGAAAAGATGAGAAGTGTCAAGGCCCTTGGCTCTGGTGATGATAGATCTGCTTTCCACACATAACAATTGCACCACCGGAATACATACAGCAATTACAACTGCAGTAGAAGTACTAGCTAAGTACAGAGATGCTATGGTGGAAATAACAGTGCGCATCACTTTCCCTGCTTTGAACTAATGTAACCCTACAGGGATGCGGAGCCAATAAGATACAGCCCATAAGGAAATCTATAGAATTAGGTTAGGAATCATCTAGGCCAGGCATCCCCAAACTTCGGCCCTCCAGATGTTTTGGACTACAATTCCCATCTTCCCCGACCACTGGTCCTGTTAGCATGGGAGTTGTAGGCCAAAACATCTGGAGGGCCGAAGTTTGGGGATGCCTGATCTACGCAAATACCTGCTGCATTTGGTTTTCAAACAGTGTTGTAGGGTCCCTACAACACTGTTTGAAAATCAAATGCAGTAGGTAGGTTTTTTTACTGCCAGTTTTTTTTAGTGGGAGTAGATCGCAGTCTCTTTGAAGGCTCATGGGTCAGATAACTCCATACCCTCCAACATTTCTCCAATGAAAATAGGGATATCCTAAGGAAAAGTGGGACTTTCTGGGATCAAATCAGAAACTGGGACAGCTTTTCTTAATCAGGGATGTCCCTGGAAAATAGGGACACTTGGAGAGTCTGCCCTAAGGAGTCTAGGACCTCCCCTGAGGGAGGACAAAATCCCCCATTTATTATTTTCACAATTCCATTTGGTACAATTGCTTTTTAAATGGATCTTCTCAGGAAGTGCCCCGCCTATATAATTATTCACCCCTTAGACTTCCGGGCCCACCTGCCTTAATGGAGGCAGCCTCCATGACAGCGATGGATCGTCAGTGAACGAAAAGGGAGGATGACAAAGGGTAAATCATCATTGCAAATTCCCCCCAGGGACGGGGGAATGGGCTTCACTTGCAGTTCGTCTTGGTACCTGGCTCTTGCCCTGGCATGGAATGTGGGAGGCCGGGAGGTGCTGATTGCAAAAGCACTTTGCCTGGCGAACACCCTCCTACGCCGCCATTAAGAAGCAGAGGTTCTCCGTTGAGTTGGATCTTTAATTGGCTTTAAAGCACTGGCGCGTGATGGAAAAGGGTTCCAATAAAATACTGCCGAATATACCAGCTACATGGATTAAAGGTTTGAATTAAGATATGTACCAGCTGTGATCCAGCCAGAAGCTGAGCATTTTAAGATCCTATTGATTTCAATGGGAAATAAGAATATACTCAGTCCTCTCCCATGAAGATCAATGAAAGTATGTCTTAGGACTTATTGTGATCCCCTAGGGTCTTCCCAATTAAGAGTCCCTTTCATTGCTTCATAAAAGTGAATGGACACTTTTGCTTCATTCACTTGCATGGAACCAGAAAAAGGCGACAAACAGAGGGAGCACCACTGCCCCCATATATCAGGAAGGAATGTTGTTGCCCAAAGGGGTTGGGGTGGGAAAGCAGGGGAAATTGCGCTTCCCCTAGAGGGATTTTCCAATTAGCCTGGAAACTCCAGCATTTCTGTTGCCTTAAGGAATTTCTTGGTCAGGCTATTAGGTTGGGTTACCCAGCCTGCCTTTTCCACTGCCGTAAGTCAACATCACCTGTGTTAAAATTTGAAGAGGGGTTGTGCATTCATGTCAATTCCTAGGCTTTCCCTTCCAATGAACACTTTTGTCCACCCAAGGTTTTAGTACCATGGCAAAAGTGAAAGTAACAATCTCCACCTAACTGAAACCTCAGACTAAGAGCAATATTGTATCCTTTTGAGTCAATGAAGTCAGGAATAGCATTTAACTTCCTTTTAAGATACACAAAGCTGTATGATTTTGATTTGCCTAGAGTGGTGCATAAGCACTAGAAGTGTGGTATATAAATCTTTGTGTAAGAAGTAAAGCCCAACAACCTCAAACTAAGAAAGCAAATAAAATATCGATATTTGTAGTACTCTAGGAGTGCCTGAATAAACAAGCGAATTGGCACTGAACACCTTCCTGCAAACGTTAATAGAAGAATATGTTTGTCTTCTACTAAAACAAACAGGAGATTGTGGTTAGTTTTTACGTAAAAAGTTTTACTAAACATTGACAATTTAAAGATAAACCGGGCTGACAAAGAAAGTGTCGTTATGAAAGTATTGCTGCTTGCTTGGGAATTAAGCCAGATTTTTAGGATCCTATTGCAGAGAAAATGTTAGTAAAACATACTTCCAAGGATACTAACATTGTTCTCTAAGTGATCGGGGGAATACTCAGCTGTATCTGCTTTACCACTTCATAAAGAAAAACTAAATTAACATTTATAGTTATGCCAATCCCTTTGACTAATCAAGCCAGCAGTTTTCTGAAATGAAATGTACATGCAGCAGCAAGGCAAGACTTGCACTTTACCTTGGTTGGACCTTTGTTCTTCTTTCCTTGCTCTGGCTTTCCTTGTGGATCTACTTTACGTCTGCAAATGAGCCCTTAAGTTATAAAAGGACACCAAGATGCATAATGGGCTGCGTGGCTGAAATGGCTTCCGGAAGGAGGATGCGAATCTAAGCTGCCACCCCCAACTCTCAGCCCCCACCCCTCAGTAAAACTGAGACGGACTTCCACAAATAGCTGGAAAGTTATATTAAGAGACTGTCTGATGTGATGCCAAGATCTTTGAGTCCAGAGTCCAGAGGTCAGATACTGTTTATTTCGAAGGAATATAGGTAATTTGTAAGCCATCTGATATGCAATACTTCAGTGTACAAGAAAGCATCAGAAAATGCAGCAAATACCATCTCCCCTATATAAAGAGTTTTAAAAAATGTTGACATATTCTTTTAAGAAATGCCCCGAATTATTTCTTTTAGGTATGGTATCAGAAGACATCAAGCCCAATGATAGATGCATTATAAATTATGCTGTAGCTGCTGCTAGATTATTAATCGCAAAAAATTGGAAGGCCCAAGAAGTGCCAAGCAAAGAGGAATGGCAACAAAAATTATTTAATTATTATAATTTGGCGATAATATATGAGGAAATAAAAGGAAGAAAATTAGAGGAAGAAAAAAAATGGAAACCATTTATAGTATATATAAAGGACAAAATGGATGAACCAAACCTCATCTCAGATTTTTAAAGGTTCTATAAAAGAAAAGACAAAGGATCGAATACAAGAAAAATAAAAGGAAACAAATGTAAATATGAGTTTATGGTATGTAGTTTATATCTGGAATTCAGGGGTAAGCGCAGAAAAGGTTGAGAAGTAGTAGGGGGAGGGAAGAGGGGGGGAATGAGAGGGAGGGAGGGAGGGAGGGAGGAATAGGGGGGAATAAGACAATGTAATTTCAAGGATATGATTGTAAATCTTTTTTATTTAATTGTTAACAGCGGTTTTTTGAAATTAATAAAGGCTTTTTTTAAAGAAAAAGAAAAAGAAAAAAGAAAGAAAATGCAGTAAATACACGAAAAATAAAGGTAGTCTTTCCCAGTTCCACAGCCACAACTAGTGATGTGAGGTGAGAATATTCTTGGGAACCATTGGCAGTTCTGAAATGTGAGCTACAGAAAACATTTTTTTTTAAGTTTTAAGTTTTAAAAAAATGTTATTCATTTAATTTGATGAACATTTGAATTCGTATGTATTTCAACCATATGCAATAGCCTTTTTTCTATTTTGGTGTGACCTTGTTCTTAGCAATTCTATATCCTTGGCCATACAGTGTTATTTTTTTTATAAAGAGAAAGTAGCTTTAATGCTTTATACGCTTAAAGTACCTAGGCCTATACAGTTATGTGTAACAGCATGTGAGGTGGCCTTGATTTAAACAGTTGATGTTTCTGTTGACGGTTAGTGGCAGGTAGAGTGATTAACCTGAGTCATTCACGTTGAATTTTCAATTTCAATTTTGGTGCTAAAAATCAAAGAATATGAATTCACTGCATTGCCCCATTGAATAAAAGTATCTTTACAGTTTTTGGTTGCCATCTGAACACGTTTACCCATGAATAAACATGTATATTAACTAATTATATCATTTTCAATACATTAAAATTATATCATTTTCAATGCATTAAAATGAATATTCTCCTACTTTAAATGAAAATTCTCTATTATTCTCATTAATCAAGAATATTCTTGAGAATATTCTCATCTCGAGAATATTCTCCAAAAGATTTTTCTCGAGAATTTAACATCACTAGCCACAACTGGATTAAAATATATGGGATGAGCACGTCACAATCTTAAACAGGTTTTGTAATGGTTTACTGATTTAAAACATTTGCATCTGATTGCCCCTGAGCTTGAGGTGGGATGACTTACAGTAGCTAAATTCATAAAACTAACAAAAAGAATTTTCTTTAAAGTTACAAACATATTTCTCACATAACTGTGAGAACTATTCATGTAGAGCTTAACTGAAATGCCCCTCATTTTTTCACCCCCTTCAAGAGCAGTGAAAAAGAGGAATGGGTTGGCTATTTTTGTAGGATGGGCCAATTTTGAAGTTGCAAGAGGATGGAACTTGCTGGCACTCCTTGTTGCTGTTGGGAGAAATCTTAATTCCCCTTGATGTCCCTGAAAAAAAAAACTAATATAGCATTCTAGGGGTATTGAGGAACTAAAGATGGCAGCCAGCAGGAGCAACATACCTAAGGGCAGGGCCGGCGCATCCATTTAGGCGAACTAGGCAGCTGCCTAGGGCGCAAAAATGGAGGGGGCGCTGGCCAGCCTGCCCGCCGCCTGCTGGTGCCGCCTCCACTGCGCCTGTCACCTGCGCCTGTCACCTGCGCCTCCACTGTGCCTGTCACCTGTTGAGCGGCTTCAGGCCGCTATCCTGAGGCGTGCGCTTGCCTCCGGAGAGCGGCCTGAAGCCGCTCAACAGCTGACAGGTGCAGTGGAGGTGGCCCCAGGCTCGTGCACCCCGCACGAAGCTCCGGAGGCTTAGTGAGCTATGCCTGTTGAGCAAGTGAGCTATGCCTGTGGAGGTGCGCGTGCGCCTCCGGAGAGCGGCCTGAAGCCGCTCAACAGGCACTGCTGACAGGCACAGTGGAGGCAGCCCCAGGCTCACACTCCCCGCGTGAAGCTCCGGAGGCATGCGGGGAGTGCGAGCCTGGGGCCACGTCGCCGCGCCTCTCAGCTGTTTTTTATTTTATTTTTATTTTTTCTACTTTTTAATTTTTTCTATTTTCCCCTATTTTTTATTTTTCTATTTTTATTTATTTTTTATTCTATTTTTTATTAAGGGGGGGGGCAGAAGGTGATCTCGCCTAGGGTGCACAAAACCCTAGCACTGGCCCTGCCTAAGGAATGTTGGGGTGTTTTGTCCTCACCCTCAAAATGTGCCCCACTCTCAAAATGCTAAAGAAGGGACGTAGTTTTAGTTGAGAAATTCAGCTCAGCCCAAATAATAAGGAGAAAATTATCATTCCCTTCTATATACCTGTGTGTGTGTGAGAGAGAGAGAGAGAGGGACAAACTGAGCCCCTTCCTCGTCTTTCCCCATCTAGCTAAACTGGGGATGGGCAGAATAACTAGTCATTACTTCCAATGGAGACGCGGGTAGCGCTGTGGGTTAAACCACAGAGCCTAGGGCTTGCTGATCAGAAGGTCGGCGGTTCGAATCCCCGTGACAGGGTGACCTCCTGTTGCTCGGTCTCAGCTCCTGCCAACCTAGCAGTTTGAAAGCACGTCAAAGTGCAAGTAGATAAATAGGTACCGCTCCAGCGGGAAGATAAACGTCGTTTCCGTGTGCTGCTCTGGTTCGCCAGAAGCGGCTTAGTCATGCTGGCCACATGACCTGGAAGCTGTACGCCGGCTCCCTCGGCCAATAATGCGAGATGAGCGCCGCAACCCCAGAGTCGGTCACGACTGGACCTAATGGTCAGGGGTCCCTTTACCTTCACCTTACTTCCAATGGAAGGGTCAGCTATAAGGCCAGTACATCTGTAGGTCCAGTACAGCCGTAGGATGGGAAGACCCAGAACTCAGTGCATGCAGAAGATCCTCTGTTTATTTTACTATTTATGTGTATATATTCTACTTACAGACTGCTTACCCTATATAAAATAGTTAGATGTGGTTTATTATTATTATTTTATAATTATTTATTGAATTGAATTCATATGCCACCCTGTACATGGAGGTCTCAGGGTGGGTCACAGAACAAAATTAAAATATAAAATCACAAAATACATAATCAAAATAAAAACAACAACCCAATAACCCCCCCAAAAAAACACATTTTAAAAGGGCTTAGGATGTCAATCAAATCAACTGAAGGCCTGCTTTAAAAGGAACATTTTTGCCTGGCACCTAAAGATGTATACTGAAGGTGCTGGGCAAACTTCCCTAAGGAGAGCATTCCACAGATGGGGAGCCACTGCAGAGAAGGCCCGTTCTCATGTTGCCACCCTCCGAACCTCTTGAGGAGGCGGCACACGAAGGAGGGCCTCTAAATATGATCTCAGGGTCTGGAAAAGAGTTGGTCCTTGAGGTATCGCGGTTCTGAGTCATTTAAGGCTTTATAGCTCAAAACCAGCATTTTGAATTGGGCCTGGAAACTAACTAGTAAGGCAGTGCAATCGGACCAGGATTGGTGCAATATGCTCAAACTGTCTTGCTCCTGTGAGCAACCTGGCCACTGAATTCTGCAGTAGCTGAAGTTTCCGAACCGTCTTCAGAGGCAGACCTACGTATAACGCATTTCAGTAATGTAACCTTGAGGTTACCAGAGCATAGACTACAGAAGTTAGGCTATCCCTGTCCACATAGGGGCATAGTTGGGCCACCAGCTAAAGCTGATTGAGGGCACTCTGGGCCACTTAGGCCACCTAAGCCTCAAGTGACAGCAGTAGTTAGGTTCTCCGAATCCAGGGAAGGTTTCTTACAGAGTGGTTTTACCACGTCCTCCTTCAAATAGGCCGGGACTCCCCCCCCCCCTTGTAAAGAGACAGTGATAACCTTTACCAGCTGAAACTCAGCCAACACAACAGGACTAGACTGTGCTCTGGAAACCCCATGAGATACACCGGCTATAACAGCAGAGTCAAGGTCTTGGTGGACACAAGCCATTTCTATCCTCAAAATGCTTTGCAAACAAGTCACAGCGAGCTACCGTTGGTTCTATCACCTCCTTTGGGCCAGCCTGTAAAAGGCCCCGTACAACCTGGGAAAGTTCTGCCGGATGACATGATTAGGATGCAATGGAGGCAGCAATGTATGCCTCTTCTTTGCTGCCTTCGCTGCCACTAGGTAGGCTCGATAATGAGCCCTTGTCATTGTTTGGTTGCATTCATTCGGATCTCTCCTCCACTTGCGTTCAAGACGTCTCCCAGCTTGTTTCCTCGCCCTAAGCTCTGGAGTATACCAAGGGGCCAACTGGGCTCCACGAAGTGAGAGAGCGCACTCAGGGGCAATCGTGTCAATAGCCCGAGCCACTTGTGTGTTCCAGAGGTCAGCCAGGGCTTCGACAGGAGCACCAGTCATATCAGCAGGAAACACATACACACACACCCAGAGCCATTTGGAATCCCACTGGATCCATCAGCCTCTAAGGACGGACCTTCCTAATAGGTCCCTTGCCTCTGCAGACGGGAAACGGTGCTGAAAGCCTAAATTTCATCAGGAAGTGCAAGGGACTGAGGTCAATGTCCTCCACTTTCAAATCAACCTCTGCCCAGTTGTGAAAACAAGGTCTAGAGTGTGGCTTGCCATGTGCATTGGCTGGTGACATGTTGGGACAGCCCCATGCTTGTCATAGCAGCCATGAATCCTGAGCCACCCCAGAGCCAGCTGCCTTGACATGGATGTTGAAGTCTCCCAGAACCAGCAGTCTGGTAGTCCTCAACACCGCCTCTGAGACCAGCTCTGTCAGCTCAGGCAGGGAGACTAAAAAGGTAAAGGGGCCCCTGACCATTAGGTCCAGTCGTGACGGACTCTGGGGTTGCGCGCTCATCTCGCATTATTGGCCGAGGGAGCCGGCGTATAGCTTCCAGGTCATGTGGCCAGCATGACAAAGCCACTGCTGGCGAACCAGAGCAGCACACGGAAATGCCGTTTACCTTCCCGCTGTAGCGGTTCCTATTTATCTTTGTGCTTTCGAACTGCTAGGTTGGCAGGAGCTGGGACCGAGCAACGGGAGCTCACCCTGTCACAGGGATTCGAACCACTGACCTTCTGATCAGCAAGCCCTAGGCTCAGTGGCTTAACCCACAGCGCCACCTGGGTCCCAGGCAGGGACCTGGGTCTCCTGGCAGGGAGACTACTGGGCAGTAAACCAGCAGAATCCCTAATCTGTCCCAATTGGCCAATGCCAGGAACCCACACTCTAGCCCCCCCCAACTGGACAGAGAAGCTGGAGATAGAGACCACAGCAGATAGATCTCTATAGACCACAGCAACTCCCCCTCCCTGACCCTTGAGTATGGCCTGATGCTGCACTGAGTACCCAGGTGGGCACACATGGGCGTACCCAGGATCAAAACTAGGGGGGGAGGGGAGGGGCCAAGGCTCGGAAGGGGAGGGGCCACAAAGTGGGCGGGAACGGCGAACTCGCGCTCCGCCGGGCTGTGCCCCTCCCTAGAAGCAGGGCTGGTGGGCGGAGGCGGAGCCCAGCCCAGCGGAGCGCGAGTTCAGCGTTCCCGCCCGCCGCGCTGCACTCTCTGGTTCCCCGCCGCGCTTGGCCTTGCCAGAGGGCGCGACGGGGAGCTGGAGGGAGGGCGCAGCGCGGTGGGCGGGAACGGCGAACTCGCGCTCCGCCGGGCTGTGCCCCTCCCTAGAAGCAGGGCTGGTGGGCGGAGGCGGAGCCCAGCCCAGCGGAGCGCGAGTTCGGCGTTCCCGCCCACCGTGCCGCGCTCCCTGGTTCCCCGCCGCGCTTGGCCTTGCCTGAGGGCGCGCCGGGGAGCTGGAGGGAGGGTGCGGCGCGGCGCGGCGGGAATGGCGAACTTGCGCTCCGCCGGGCTGTGCTCCGCCTCTGCCCACCAGCCCTGCTTCTAGAGTAGGGCAGCTGCCCTAACTTGCCCCGTGGTGGGTACGCCCTTGTGGGCACAGCTGGGTGAGGCCAACTCCCCCCTGTTCCCCCACCCAGTTTCAGTGATACAGGCCAGATCAGATCATGGATGAGGGAGATTTTATTCTGGGCCGCCTGGCACTCAACAGCAGCAGTTGCTGACCCCTGAGGGCTGGCTCATATGACAAGCACAATTCTCCAGGTTGGAGGAGGGGCTGGCACACAGCACAGTCACTAACTGCCCCTCCTCCCTCGCCATACCTCCCCCTACTTAGAACCACTGTAACTGGGCCTCCCCCTGCTCCCCCCCCCGCTCCTCTCCTCCCAGGCACATCCCACCAAGTGCCTTTACTGCCCAGTTAAAAACCATTAAAGCACTTTTTTAAAAAAAAGATATAAAAGGATATAAAAACAATTTAAAAGAGGAAGCCCTCTCTGCTCAACAGCAGCAGCAGCCCCTAGGCCAGGTAGACAGAGGCAGGAGCAGGGCCCTCAGGCTAGGCTCTCAGCTGGGTGGTCCTTGCTGGGCAGCAGCAGGGGCAGTCCTTAAGAAGCCTGTCAGGTCCTGCCTATCAGACCCTGCAATGAAGACTCAACTCAAAGGCTCTAAAACAATAGTCAAGAGCTCTAAAACATGCAGCAACTCAATGCACACAAACAAACAATATAAATGAACAGCAAATACTTTATTTTTCTTAAAAATAACTCAAGACTAAAAGGTAAAGGGACCCCTGACCATTAGGTCCAGTCGTGACCGACTCTGGGGTTGCGCGCTCATCTCACATTATTGGCCCAGGGAGCCGGCGTATAGCTTCCAGGTCATGTGGCCAGCATGACAAAGCCGCTTCTGGCAAACCAGAGCAGCACATGGAAACGCCGTTTACCTTCCCGCCAGGCGGTACCTATTTATCTACTTGCATTTTGACGTGCTTTCGAACTGCTAGGTTGGCAGGAGCTGGGACCAAGCAACGGGAGCTCACCCCGTCACAGGGATTCAAACCGCCGACCTTCTGATCAGCAAGCCCTAGGCTCAGTGGTTTAACCACAGCGCCACCTGGGTCCCTTAACTCAAGACTACAAAGCACTAAAAATAATAAGCATGATCCAGGAATCAACAGTCAGAAAATGACTGGACAAAAGATACTGTACTGGATCAAACTGCTTTGCCACCAATTGAAGCAAATCTCACCTCTGTATACACTATATATAACCACCAGGTGTTATCGTATGAGTTTTGTGTGAAGGGACACTTAGATTCTTGGGGACTCAGGCAGAAGTTTGACAAATAAGACAGACTTAGTTCACAGAACAAAGTTCATAAAAGAAAGGATGTGTCAGGAAATCATGTTCTTTCAGGAAACAGTTAACTTATTAATAATTAGACTTAATCCGGTGGATGATACAGGCTTCTAAACAAGGTAATAAATGTACAGCTTCTTTTAAATGTCAGCTGCGTTAATTCAGTTATTACTCCTCAGTTAGATGTTACAGGTTTCTAGACTAGATGGTTATTTTTTATGTAGATGGTTTCTTGCTTTTTGCTCTCCTGAGCAGCCCCATTGCCACTGCGGAGCGCTCCTTTGGCTCACCGGGTCTTGCCTGGTGAATGGGGCTTGGGCTACAGGGTGGTTTGAGAGGGCACATACCAAACTTTCTGTGGGATGGCAGCCCCTGGAGCCCTTTCCAGTGACTGCCACAGAGAAGCCTGTTTATTTATTTCTTGGAGTATTTTAATCATAGTATCACAGAACTGGACGGTTGGAAGGGACCCCCAAAGGTCCTCTAGACCAACCCCCTCCAGTGTAGGAATCACAGCACAAGCATCTCTCACAAAACATGTTTGCTCCATCTTCCCTGTGAACAGCCCTTCAGATACAACAGAATAACAGAACCATTCACAGAGTTGGAAGGGAACCGCCAGGGTCATCTAATCCAACCCCCTGCAATGCAGGAATCTTTTGCCCAACACAGGGCTTGAAACCACAACCCTAAGATTAAGAGTCTCGTGCTTTACTGACTGAGGTATATCTAAGTTCAGCATCCCCCCCCCTCATTTTGGTGCCAGGTTAAGCTCTGCCATTTTGATTGGACAATTTAAGACCAGGAGTGACTTGTCAGATTTTGGCTGGCCCACATGCATCTGAGACTACAGAACATGGCCCATAGGCTTTCTTGAACCCCATATATATATTCCCATGTAGTGGTAGATTTTGCCGCTTTGCATGCAGTAGATCGACCCCAGGTTCAATCCTCAACATCTTCAGGTAGAGCTAGGAATGCCCCGTCTGAAACCCTCACCACTGCCAGTCACGGTAGATATAAACTCAGCTTCCTGTGTTCCATGAGCCACTACTAGTATATCTTATCAGGTGCTTTAACAGAGAACTATCTCATCTCATTTACTGTATGTAAGATTATCCTTTTTTCTGTGTTTATTTTCCTTTAATCTCTTGTGAAGGGAAACAATAATATGCTTTCCCTTGGATATGTTCCAGCTAGTTCTGCAATCTGATATTGAGTGTGTACTTAAGAATTATTGTGGGTAAAAGGAACACAAGCAAAATAGGCTTGGATCACAGTGGGCAGTGCAAGAAAAGCCCTGCTAGTGCTTAGAATGAAAAATCACACTGATCTGTCCTCTTTGTGCCAAAAAATGCCCTGAAGTGTTGCCCTGCTATACCAGCTGACAATTCCTTCTGGATATTTTGCTTTTGTTTAAAACAATGATGCTTCCTAATTCTGTTGTTTCTGTGCAGATCACATTAACTACCGTAGTTCTTGCTGCATAGCATCACTTGCTTATAGATTTCTTTCTCTTTTACACATACATACATGAACACACACACACCAGGTTAAGGGGGGGGGACACCCTCCCTGTCTGTTGCCAGATTTAGGCTTTAGCTAAAATTTCTGGCTTTGCTCTGCTGTGAGCCTCTTGGATTGTTTTTATGAAAAAAGAACTGTTGGGACTGGCTTTGCAGTCATTTAGATTTATTTATTTATTTTTTTAAAAAAGATCTGAATTTAAAAAGAAACCAACATTGTTAAAAAACAAGGTGTTACATAATAAGGTAATTTGTCTTAAATCTGAAAAAAACAAGAAAAAACAAAACGTGGTGGTGTTGTATATAAATAAGTGCATTGTTAATAAATGAGCACCTTAAAAAAGTTTGTTTATGTTTCCTGTTTTCTTTCCCCAAACAGAGATAATGTGTAAGCGTGGTGTCAGCTCCCTAAAAAAGGCCAACAACTCTGGGGAACCTTTCCTTAAAAAGTCAACAACTTTGGGGTCCCCCCCCCCATTTAAAAAGGTTGACAACTCTGGGAAATGAGGGATCGTTGCACCATGGCGCTGGATATGCTTAAGACGACCCTGTCTATAACATTTACCAAGGAGCAGGTGGAGCAGGTGGGAAGTACGTGAGCACATGCAAGGCATTCTCCCTCCCAAGCAGCACCCAAAGAAAGAAAGTTTACTACCCCTCTATTCTCCCCCCTCCCCAACTCTCTTCGCCCCAACCTTATCCTATATATAACATTAAAGTCTCATATCGAATATAACTGATCTGTAAAAAACACTTTATAATCTGAAAATAGAGACAATGTATGTACTTCTTTAACCCAACAAAATCTTTAATAAAAACGTTTTTTAAAAGATGGATCTTTAAAAGCCTGCAAAAAACCTCTTATCAGCCTTTCCCAGTCAGCTCCATCCAGTCCCCATGCCTTTCCTCCCAGATTCAAAACTGCAAACCATCCTTTTAGCCACAAGCAGAAGCAACCTGATGGGCCATTAAGGAAACAAAGAAATAGAGGGCTCTCTCTCTGCTTGGCACAGCGGAATATCACAACCTATAATGCTATGCAAGCCTATTCCTCTGACATTTTCAGTCAACAGATTCTACAAAATGCTCAAAAGAAACTTCTCAAAGGAAGTGTATAGCTTGAAATTAAAACTTGTTAAAAAAAAGCCTGAGCACAAGAACAATTTCATAAATATGTCACCAAATCAACTTGCAGGCAGCTAAATTTATCTGCTTTTAGGGCTGGTGTTTTTAAAATGCTGCATTTTATAATGGATTATAATTGTGCCAATTGAAGCTGCTTTTAAGTGGGTTTAGCAAGCAATAAATACCCGCCATTTCTAGACCAAAATAAGAGCTCTGGTTGTATCCTGGCACAAAAGAGACAGTCAATTATGTGGAAAGAAGCTTTTTGGTTTTGGTAATAGGAAGCAATTTTTAACATTTTAAGGAAACCGCCCCATTGTCTAGACAAGAAGACAGGAGACAAAATCCTCATTGGCAGTCTAAACAATATCATACTTCCCTTAAAATGTTACAAATTGTTTGCCTTGATGTAAATTGAAGAAAGCCCTGCAAATTATTATAGACTGTATCACCAAAAATTAGATTTACTGTATTGGTGTCTTTAAAAGTATGGCGGTTGTAGATACTGCCTGTAACCAGATACTGCCTGTTATTTTTCTTTTGTTTTTAGCCATCAATAAGGTAAAAATAAAAATATACCAACTTCAAGCATTCTGTTAGCAATTCTAGTGTTGAAACATTTTTAATCTGTCTTCCCCTAGAAGAGACTTCCCATCAAAATGTCACTTAAAATTAGATTCAGAGCTAATTTGGGCGTCGTTCCTCGGGCAAGCCACCGGAAGGATTTCAAGAAAATTCAAAATGGGTTTTGATGGATGTAGCAACTTTTATTGGGATGCAAATTGTCCCAGGTTGTCTCCGAATTTCACCTAAAATGAAATTCAAAATTAATCTGTGGTTCAGGCAAAATACCAGTGGAATTTCAAGGGAAGCGGAGTTTTTTGATAAGACCAGTAGTAGCACTTCTCAGAGGACTTTTGCACACCTATACCCTGGGGATCTAATCCCCCCCCCCTGCTGATCTTTCCCTTTCTGACATTCTTCTATCAAACAGATGTTACAGAGTTAGAGTGAGGGGACACAGCTGCTCCCTCCCCCCCGCCCAGCCCAAGACCTAAAAGGTTTAGGAAGAACTTTGTCAATGCTCAGGAACTACCGTGTTTCTCATATTATAAGACATGTCTTATATTTATTTTTTCCTCAAAAAAACACACTATGGCTTATTTTCAAGGGATGTCTTATTTTTTTCCTCCTCCTCCTGCTGTGGCTGGCATTGCTGCTGCGCCTATCACTATGTCTTATTTTCGGGGTATGGCTTATATTCCTTGAATGCTTAAAAATCCTGCTATGGCTTATTTTATGGGTATGTCTTAAAATATGAGAAACAGGGTACGACTGCATGGAAAGTATTCAAGATCAAATACTTCAATGGAATTTATCATGGAAAATCCAATCGTCAACTCTCTTGGTACCTAAGCTGCACTACTGTGAACTCCTTATAATACTTGTTACTATTTATATAGGTAGAACCAAGTGTTCACCAGAATATTAACATGTTAGGTTCTGGTGGCAAAATAGTGCTTTTGAAATATGTTAGAAAGCATCTTCCACCACATCTCTGCTTACCTTGTTCTGTTACTTCCCCTATCGGCTGCTCCTTTGGTGCTATTTTTCCCTAGCTGGGAATAGCCTCATAGTAGTTAATTCCAAGCCAAGTCAAGAATTGTACTGGAAAATATTATTATACCAGGGCTAAACAGCATATCAGATCAGCATAACCTAGATCAGCATTGTCCTCATTCTGAATGAATAAAGAGTTTTGCTGCTTTTGTAGCAATCCTTGAAACATCCTCAGAAAGGGGAGGCTGCTTTTTGAAGCTCCTGGAAGTCTGCAAAAAACAAAACCCAAAAACAAAGTCCCTTCTTCCTCAATTAGCCCTACATATTTTTCCCAATCCATACAACAGCCTGTATAAAAGGTAGAACTGTTACCTTCATATTGCAGACAGGATGAACATGAGGCTGCTGATGTTGACTTAAGTGTCTGTGGACTTGTGGTTGGGTGAGATCTGCAGGTGTTGATAACTCATAACCAGTGCTTTTTTCAGCCAGAGCGCACTGGAGCATGGTTCCAGCACCTATTAGGTGGGCATCATTGCAGGCTGGCATTCCCCACACCCGCTTCTTGCCTTTACATACTTCCGAGAAGCCCCAAACAAGCATTGCAAATCAAAATGGAAGCTGGCCAACAATGTGTGAGTCTACACCAGGTACCCCCAAACTTTGGCCCTCCAGATGTTTTGGACTACAATTCCCATCTTCCCTGACCACTGGTCCTGTTAGCTAGGGATCATGGGAGTTGTAGGCCAAAACATCTGGAGGGCCGCAGTTTGGGGATGCCTGGTCTACACTTTGGTGGGGATGCGGGAGAGGGCCTTCTCGGTGGCTGTTCCCAGACACTGGAACTCCCCCCCTGGAAAGGGACTTCCCTGGCTCCCTCAGGCTTTTGGCAACAGGCTGCTTTTTTAATGAAAGGGCTGGTGCTGTGCTGTTTTTAATGTAATTACTAGCATGGTTTTAATAGGCTTTATAAATGTATATACGGTAGTTGGACTTCTAACAATGTTTACTTATTTTTAATGCTGTTTTTTCCTACATTTTTATATGTAAGCCACCTTAAGTCCCATCAGGGGAAAAGGCATGGTATAAATAAATAATAACCATAATAACAACAGAACAACAACAACAAACATAGGACTGACCAAAACTGGCACCATTGTTCACTATCCCAGTTACAGGCAGTGGAATTTTTTTGGGAAGGAGGAAACCCAAGCAGATGGGTGGGGTATCAAACAACAACAACAACAACAACAATTTTCAAGAGGACATCAAAATAGGAGCAAAGGAACAAAAATGCAGGCCATGCCCACAGTGGCTCTCCTGGATAACTGGCAACTGCCACTTTTATTTCCCACAATTCCCAGGAACAGCAATGTGTCACCACACAGCACCATTTCCAGTTAGCTACGTGGAGGGGCACCCCCACCCAAGTTTTGGAGCAACTTTCATCCTCCAGATTTCAAGCAGGAGAACCACTGGCTCAATCTTAGTGAAAGCCACAAATCTGCTGCTGGTGGTTAATGTTCTGAAGAAGAAGCAGCTCAACATTACAGTCAGATCAATCAAGGAGGAAAGTAGTGACGTAATGTTCAAGATGTTGTGCAAGCAAACGAACTGCAGATAATGCTGACACATCAACAATATCTGCATGGCGAAAACTACATATCTGCCTTCTGAGATGAGTGGCCAGGACACATGCTGCCAGAATGCTAGAAGTACACCTTATCTCTAAACACTGCCCTCCTATTCCACTGAATGGCCATGTTCACAAAAATGTTCACTCCTACTCCTACTAACTCGATGCCTTTTGATCGGTATATGATCCTGTAAAATGATTACTGATTGAACAGCCACTTGAGAACTAGATTTGCTAGAATCTTAAGGCATATTTTGCTACCACAAATATTTATGTTGTGCTTTTTTAGATATGTTCAAAGAGGTACAGTATACTGAATGACAGTCTGAATGGCAGAGTCCCCTTGGCCTTTGTCAGCTTCAGCATTTTTGTTGAGTAAAATGGCATTAAACTGGACTCCCCACACCTTACACACTAGAATTAGACTATGCTGATCAGCTTTCATTTTCTTAGAATGAACACAACAAGGGGAAAACAAGGAACAAAAACACAAATTCACAAACTTTTCCAGGGTGATTTGTAAGACCCAAAGTGAGGAGTTATGCACAACTGCTGTGCACTTCTTGGAGCTTCTTGGTTTCATTTGCAATTCATATTGTACGCTGTCATCTCCCCCGCCCCCATTCCTGGCACTGAAATGTGATAGCGCAATTTCAGCCCCAACTGAGGATGCAGGAAACAGGAAGCACAAGTCAATCACACATTCTGTCTCACCCCCTTTTGTCATGTTCAAAATAGTTCAGCAATCCTTTTATGCTTTTGCACCTGCTTCTAGTTTTAAAAAAATGGCTGACCTTCATAGTAGTCATAACGCTCATGCCCCAGTAGATGCTAAGTTCTTTGAGGATCACAGCTTAACTTTAATTCTTCTCACAATAATTTTACATGGAGAGTTTGTGATTATAATGCCCTTTCTAAAAAATGTACTGTAACATGATGCAATTTCTTCCCGTTCCTTTCAGATGTGTGTCTGTGGACTTGAAATTAAAACTTGTCTTACTACAGGGACTCTGCTACAAAATATTGCTTTCCCTTAAAATAGTAATTTTGTCCATGTCAGATAACACTTGCAACAGTGGACAAAATTTTGGATGCCCTATGTCATTTGAGAAAGTACAGCCTCCTCCTCCTTTTAAAAATGAAGGAAGATCAAATAAGTACAGTGGGACCTCAATTTACGAGCTATTCGACATCCGATGTTTTCGAGTTACGAGCGGAAAAAATGGCCGCGCGCTTATGATTTTTCCGACATCCGAACAGAAAACCCGTTCGCGGCTAGATGCGGTTTCCTCGACTTACGAGTTTTTAGATGCGGTTTCCTCGACTTGCAAATTTCTCCATTTCCAATGCATTCCTATGGGAAACTGCGTATCCTATGGGAAACTCGACTTACGAAGTTTTCGACCTACGAGTGTGCATTCGGAACGGATTAAATTCGTAAGTCGAGGTCCCACTGTATAAGGGTCTCTGTTTTGTGCAAAAATAGCAGCAGGAAACTCCTACAAGATGCACAACACAATGTTTTGCATTAATATTTTCTTAATTTGTTTATTTATTTATTCCAACCTATTTAAAGGCAGTTCAGTGCAAGACAAGAAATACCATAAAAACTCCACCTAAAGCCTTAAAACCACAGCAGCCTTAAAAGTCAATAAATTCAGCACAGACGAACGTCCAGAAATAGATGGACAGTATTTTACTGTTATTACAGGTGTACTCAATTTTGCCTTCCGTGAGGAAGAAATAACTTTATGGCTAGTTTGCCGAGGGGATGTCTGCTTTTCTCACACATCCAGAAGAATGTCTAACAATGTCAGACTGACACTAGGAAATATAAGCAGATGATTAAGTGCAAAGGAAATTACCTACACACCAACTAGCTAAGTAAAACAACAACAACAACAACAACAACAACAACAACAACAACAACAACAACAACAACTTGTATTTAACCGCTTGGTGACCAAGAATTCCCTCCAGGCTGAGTGAGTCTGCTGGCAAAGGAGGGACAGAGCACCCGGTTCTCTTTCCACAGCCCACTTGCTTTGCGTACCGACTGTGGAGAAAAGCTTTCTTATTTTTTATTTATTAAATTTACATGCAGCCCTTCATCCGACGATCACAGGGCAGTGGACAACAGAAAAACATGTTTTTGGCCTTAGAAGAGGCTCTAGTCATCTCTGGCACTTCTCCTTCAGCAACCAAAGAAACGGTATCTAAAATTTCTGATTCTATTCCTGCAATACTAGCCATTAAGTTTTTTGTAGTTTTTGTAGCAAAACCGTTTTTTATAGCAAAACTATTCTTGATTCAAGCTACAAGAAAGAAGATTCCACCTAAACATTAGGAAGAACTTCCTGACAGTAAGAGCTGTTCGACAGTGGAACTTGCTGCCAAGGAGTGTGGTGGAGTCTCCTTCTTTGGAGGTCTTTAAGCGGAGGCTTGACAGCCATCTGTCAGGAATGCTTTGATGGTGTTTCCTGCTTGGCAGGGGGTTGGACTGGATGGCCCTTGTGGTCTCTTCCAACTCTATGATTCTATGATTCTATTAACATATACTAAGAAAGGCAAGCCTATGGAAGTTGTAATTCAACATACAGTCGTACCTTGGAAGTCAAACGAAATCTGTTCCGGAAGTCGGTTCGACTCCCAAAACATTTGGAAACCAAATCAAAGCTCCTGCAGCCAATCAGAATCCACAGAAGGTTGGATGCTCAGGTTCCAAAAGAACGCTTGCAAACAAGAACAATCACTTCTGGGTTTGTGGCATTTGGGAGCCAAAACGTCTGGGTTCTAGGGCATTCGGGATCCAAGGTACGACTGTAGTCATAAACCAGAAATAGTTAAGCTGACGACCAAATTAGATTCTCATTTCTTGATTTTATCCTCAACATTTGAAACAGTACCCAGGACAATGTGCAAAAACACACTGCAAACTGGCTAGAGATAATTTGGGAATTATCCAAGTCAGATACACTGAAGCGGAATCCCACCAGGGTGTCACATGGCTCATTTGCTTTCAGCCATTTGGATTCCCCTCCCCCACTGTTAGGTGTATCCCTCGTCCTACTGGAACATCTGGTCTGTTGCATCCTGATCCTCTTCTCTGCTTGTGGAAGAGTTGCCATTGAAAATGTCTAATTTTTGTTGTTGTTGTTGTGCATTGCCATATTCAATGAGGGAAAGGTGATACTCTACTTATGGATTCAGCAGCATTATCTGGTAATGATATATAAACATTTTAACGTGTAATATATTTGGCTCTAGAATGAAATGAACATCAGCATATGATATCTTGTGCCACTGTAGAAATTCTTTCAGCAGTTTAAATTGCCACAACTATATTGCCCACATGAGATATAATTATCACAACTGTACACTTAGCATAACAGTTAAATGGGGAGATTGGGTGACTTGCCAAAGGTCACACAGGAAAGTGGGAATACAGCTAGGAATAGAAGCATCATTTCCTGTCTTTTGGAACTGAGGCCACAAGGCCCACCTTCCTGTTTAGGATTCTGTGTTGAATAGACATATGGTTTTTGTGTCATTACTTACTTGAGAATGAAACTTTTTTTGGCAAACTGGATGCAGCTAATTAATTTGAAAACATATAATATTTTTTTGGGGGGGGGAGGAATCTGAAACCCGATAAGACATAGTAGAAATGGGAATAATAGAAATGAGATTAACTTGTATTCTGAAATTTAGAAAAATTGGAAAAAGAACTCACAATAAAGCTTTGCAACAGTGGCACTCTAAAACCGTAAGGCAGCTCCTGGATTCCATCTCTTGGTTACATTGTCATGTGACCAAGAATGAAATCTGGGGCTGGTCTAGGTACATGAGGGAGTCTGCGAATTGAGATGCATTCAGTTCCTAATGTCTCTCACTGTGGCAACTGCTGTGAGTGTTTGTGAAGGGGTCCTTCCACGTGCAGAACTTGGGATCTACCAAGATAGGCAGACAGCATAAACAAGGACAGCTCTGCAGATAATATGCATATAGCTCGTTAGCTGGTAAGGCTCATTAGCTGGTGAAGCGCTGGGTTTGGACGTTCAAGTAATAACTTTACTGGGAGGTATAGATATACGGGTCTGGGTGTGGTGGCATGAAAATGATTGGAAAATTAGGTTTACCTTCCACATTTTTCCGGGGGGTTTTAAATTCAGTTCCCAATGGAAAAAATAAACAAAATTGAGGGGAAATTGTAAAAACTTATGATAACTGTTTTCTCTTCTAGAATGATAAATGTTTTATAAGGAAATATTTTAAATAAATAATTTAGTTGCTCTTCATTTCCTTTATAACTATTTAATGACTTCATAAGACAATTGCATTGCATTGTTGTTATTCTTGTAGACGGCTCTCAAATATTATTGTCTGCTTCAGATTATTCCATCTTCTGTAGTATGTGAAAGATTTGTCTTCTGAAGCAGACAAGCAGGACCTTGTATCAAGTTCTCCGAAATGGATATAAACAGGGATAAACAAGGGAAATCGAGCTCTCCTGAGGACTGATGCAACTGCACTTGCTGCTGCTTCTTGAATGATGAAGGGGTTAGAGGTCAATGTGCTTTGAGACTGGGGTGAAATGGGTTTGGGGGACAGGGGAGGGCGAAGTGTCAGGTGGATGGGGAGAGTGAGGAATTGCTTGCCAGGTGGGATTTTGATCTGAGCTAAAGAATACTCTCAGGATTTGCCTCTCACCTGAAGTGTGCTTTTATAAGCTCCCATGTATAATTTCAAATTTTGGTTTGGAGAACTTTGCTGACATCTCTCCTAATTTAATATATAAAACTGGTTCTGCATAGTTTAACTGCAACTCTGAGCTTGTTGTTAATACATTCATATTAGTCCGCTGAAATCTACATATTTACTTTTGCATTTCTTACTCTGCTTTCTAGCCTCACAAATGTACTCCCATGCTAGGGCAGCGAAAAGTTATACACAATTTTAAACTAGCACTATAAAGCAATACCAAAATTAGTATGAATTTTTTTTTTTGAAACATTGATCCAAGTACTAGCATGGGACGTGACCTGGCCTGGCTGCACCTCTTAAAAGGTAAAGGTAAAGGGACCCCTGACCGTTAGGTCCAGTCACGAACGACTCTGGGGTTGCACGCTCATCTCGCTCTATAGGCCGAGGGAGCCAGCGTTTGTCCGCAGACAGCATCCGGGTCATGGGGCCAGCATGACTAAGCCTCTTCTGGTGCAACGGAACACCGAATCCAGAGCAGCGCACAGAAACACCGTTTACCTTCCCGCAGGAGTGATACCTAATTATCTACTTGTTTCGAACTGCCAGGTTGGCAGGAGCTGGGACCGAACAACGGGAGCTCACCACGTCACGTGGATTCGAACCACCGACCTTCTGATCAGCAAGCCCTAGTCCTCCCCACTTGCCTTTAGAGCATGAGTACACACACACACCTTAGTCCAGGGGTCAGCAAACCTTTTTAGCAGGGGGCCGGTCCACTGTCCCTCAGACCTTGTGGGGGGCTGGACTATATTTTGAAAAAAATATATGAAGACATTCCTATGCCCCACAAATAACCCAGAGATGCATTTTAAATAAAAGGACACATTCTACTCATGTAAAAGCATGCTGATTCCCGGAACGTCTGTAGGCCGGATTTAGAAGGCGATTGGGCCGCAACCGGCCCCTGGGCATTTGTTTGGTGACCCCTGTTCTATATCTATGTCTTCAACCAGGCCTTTGGGTGTTAAACAATCTAAATTCTATGGCCTTTAGTACTCCATACTAAAGAATAAAAAAATACGTGCCCAAGAAATTCAACTTCCACAACAGGAATTCTATGGAAATTGGGCAAATCTGCAATACTTTTTTATTATTATTTTGCACTGCATATTCTTCTTTTCTATTTATGGAAAGCAAAATGAGATACATATGGCACTGAAATGTACACTCTCCTCAATTCATGAAAATTTTATTCACCAGCTGCCACCCATTCTGAAGTGTATTGCTGCAGCTATAAGGGCCAGCAACTTTCTTATTTTTTAAAACAGCGCAGTAATTAACAAAATTCTGTACTAGTACAAAATCCTTCAGTCCATGGACCTGTGGTGTATAGATAAAAATAGAAACCTAGGCCTATTTACACACACACACACACACACTCATTTCACACCAGACTTATTAAAAATAATTTCCACATTTCAACTTGGAATCATTTATTACATATTATTCAAACAAATGTGTTTTTCAGAACAGCACATGCTTAGCACCATCAGGTCATTGTGGGTGAATCTGGGAGCCTACACGGAAAGGATGGCAGGGTTAGGGTTTAGGAAAGCCAGAAATAGAAAACTAATCCTACTTCTAGGGAGGTACAGCACCTGGCACTACCCATACAGTGGAAAGCTTTTATTAGCACCTGCCCACACTGATGCCTGTGAAGAAAAATGGGATCAAAGCAGTGGGGAGATCTGAAAATGAATTACTGTGGCGTTTCCTTCACAGAAAAACCAACTTTCCTTTTGAATTAAAAGTCAAATTGACATAAAGCTGGGGCTCCAAATAGGCATTGTAAAAATATTTACAGTATTTCAAATTTTCCATCTACACACAAAGATAAAATCAATAGGAAAGTACAAAATTAAGAAGTAAAAACAGAAATGATTAATACCAAGATGCTCTTTCTTGGTATAGAGTTGATTCTTGCAATTATTCTTAATGTTAATTATTACAGTTGGGGATCTTAAATAATAATAAAAGTATACACCATACATTTATTTCACATTCTTCAGTTACTTAACAAACTCCTAAGGACCACTTCACATGTTACAACTGTGCATGTAAAAACTGTCTGTGCAGACAGACAACTGTATCATACAAAGAGATGCTGTGTTTCCTGACTCAGGGAGGTGAACCTCAGCAACTTATATTGAAATATAGGAAGAAACATTTTAAAGCTCAAATATTGCCTAAGGAGAGTCCTGCTGGGTCAGGAAAAAACCCACGTAGTCCATAATCCTATAACAGCAGCCAACTACGGTAGATACCTATGTGAAGCCCGCAAGCAGGACTTTAGTACAAAAGCACGCCATCTCTGGCACTTATTCTCCAGGAATCTGTCTAATCCTCTTTTAAAGCCATTCAAGTTGATGGCCACCACTTGTGGGCCATCTTGTGGGAGTGAATTTCATGGCATAAGAATGTACTGTGAAATGAAGTTCCTGAATCTTCCAACATTCACTTTCAAGGGATGGTCCTGGGTCCTATTAATGAGAGGGAGGAAAGCTTCTATCCACTTTCTCCACAACTTTCATAATTTTATAAACTTTTAAAATGTCACCTCTTACTTCCCTTGTCTCTAAGGTAAAAAGTCCCCAATGCTGCCACTTTTCCTCCATCCCTCTTGATCACTTTGCTCTTTTCTGAACTTTTTTCTAGCTCTACAATATTCTTTTTGAGGTGAGGTAACCAGAATGGTATATAGTACTCCAAGTGCAGTCACACCACAGCATTGCATGATGACATTATGACTTTAGTAGTTTTGCTTTCAATCCCCTTCCAAATGTTCCTAGCATGGAATAGTTTGGTTTTCCAAGCCTGACAGCTGGGGAAGTCATCCTACACAAGCTCACCTGACAAGACCAAAAGACATCAAGAGGTCCTTGTTGGGTGTACAGCTAGTGGAAAGCACAGATTTGCCTTGCCGTATTGTGTGACATTACCACAGCAGTGGTATTACCACATCCTGCCAACCTAGCAGTTCAAAAGCACGTCAAAGTGCAAGTAGATAGCAGGAAGGTAAACAGTGTTTCCATGTGCTGCTCTGGTTTGCCAGAAGTGGCTTAGTCATGCTCCAGAGAAGCGGACACGGAGCAATGGATTCAAGCTACAAGAAAGAAGATTCCACCTAAACATTAGGAAGAACTTCCCAACAGTAAGAGCTGTTTGACAGTGGAATTTGCTGCCAAGGAGTGTGGTGGAGTCTCCTTCTTTGGAGGTCTTTAAGCGGAGGCTTGACAGCCATCTGTCAGGAATGCTTTGATGGCGTTTCCTGCTTGGCAGGGGGTTGGACTGGATGGCCCTTCCAACTCTATGATTCTATGCTGGTCACATGACCCGGAAGCTGTACGCCGGCTCCCTCGGCCAATAACGCGAGATGAGCATCGCAACCCCAGAGTCGGTCACAATTGGACCTAATGGTCAGGGGTTCCTTTCCCTTTACCACAGGAGTAGATTACTAGGAGGGAGAGATTCCACAATGACATTCAGAACATCTAGTATCTGCTCCTCCACCAAGGTTGCAGGATCTTATGCCAGTTGCAGACTCAATGTCAATTCAAGGACGCATAGAGGATGATGTCCAATATCCCTATTAAATGCAGCACCACAGGTTGTATCAAACATTTTTCCTATACAAGTCTGATAAACATGGAAAATGCCTGTAATACACAGGCCTCACTTTATGCTTCTACCCAGTCATCTACTGAACAACTTGCTAATCAAGAAGAAATGGAGGGAGAGCAGAAACAGCTATAAAAAGATCAATTTCCATACTATTATTAGAGTACAGTACAGTGGTACCTTGGTTGTCAAACTTAATCCGTTCAGGGAGTCGGTTCCATACACTTCTGGAGTTGCGGCATTTGGGAGCCGATTTGTTTGGGAGCCAAGCCGTCCGACAACCAAGGCACCGCTGTAATTGTGAACCGATTCCGTACTACTAGCCTTCTTCATAAGAGATGTTAAAAATCTGGACAGCAGCACACCAAAACCAATAGGAATGGATGGTTGCCAGAAGTTCTCTTTGATAAGCAGAGTCCTGACTCCAAGGCACTGGCATTAGCTAGTTCCTTTTCAAAGTACTGAAAAGAACCAACTGATGTGATGAAGGAAGTTGTTGCCTACTAAAACTCATGCCATTTTGTAATGAAAAGATTATTAAAAGTTAGTATCCAGTGGCAAACACATTTATCTTTATCACAAAAGACTGACATCATATATATGTGTCAATAGAGTGGAAACAGTAATGCATTTCAGAAAGTTAGTTTTTGAGTTAACAAAGTGGCTGAACATGATAGTAGAAGGGGGTAGGCTACGGTTCATCAGTAAGAGGAAGATGAACTAAATGGGCTTAATTCTGCTGGTTCTATTATTCTACTTATGATTTGAAAGTCTGGCGATTGATGTGCCCTATGCGGCTTGAACCCTTTGTCACTTGTCCTTAGTGACAAAAGCTCAATAAAGACCAACATATAACAATAAGTCAATGCATTCATTGCTTTGCACCAAAGCCTGAAGCCAACTACCAAATAGTAGTTCAATAGTAATCAGTCAAAGAGAATAAATATAAAAAAACACAACATAATCTGCTATTATAAAGAATCACTGCAATAATCAGAACCATTTTCCCAGCTGCAGCATCAACAGGAACTGATCAAACTAAAAAAACAGCCAATAGAAACTGCAATAAAGATGTTTAAAATCCTTCAAAAGCCTGGCACCAAAAATATGTTAACGTGAACACCAGGTGAGATTCTTTGGATAGAGCATTAAGTCATTAAGAAGGCCCTCTCTCTTGTTGCCACCTGACATTCTTCTGCTGGGGGAGGGGGGAACTTGGAGGCAGCATTCAAAATTCACCAGGCACCAGACACACCTTTGCACCTGGCTATCAGCTACTTGTGACCAAGGATGGCACCTGACGTCTCCACCAGCTGGAGATGCAGGCCTGGGGATTCTTGGATATTGGCTGTTGACACTTGCAAAAAAATCCTGTAGAATTCTACCCATTATATTTTATTTGCACAATCAGAATGAATTTCAGGAAGGTCATATTGAAAAATACAACTGTTGAGCAGTCTGGCCCAAAAATGGCAACTAGGCATTTTGTTTTGGGGACAGTAACCCTGGTTTAAGGAGCCATATATAAGTCTAGCTTATATATCCGAGTTTCTAACACTACTTGGAGGCAGGTCTCTAAGGATGACCAATGGGGTACAGTATCTGAGTTACCTAGGCACTTTGAGGGTTTGTAGGTTATACCCAAGACAGGGACAGGCAGGAGTCCAAAGGGTGGGCACAGGAGGCAGGAGGATGATATCACTTGATCCCCATGGTTCATGAACTGATGTATGACTCCTCTCCCACAAAAATATCATCTTATTCCACGGATCAAATCAAAGTTCATCATTAATAAAATAAATGTAACAGTTGCTTTGCACTGTGTGGTGGCTTCTAATGATTAATTACAGAGAAACGGAGTAATACCCAACTGCTGTCTTTTAAAACTGCTTATATGCTATAGCTTTTGGTTATTGCTTTTTTCTCTAGGTCAGGCACCCCCAAACTGCGGCCCTCCAGATGTTTTGGCCTACAACTCTCATGATCCCTAGCTAACAGGACCAGTGGTCAGGGAAGATGGGGATTGTAGTCCAAAACATCTGGAGGGCCAAAGTTTGGGGATGCCTGCTCTAGGTGCTATATACAGACTGGATAACCATGGAATAATTCTCCTGTATGATCTCTAGCACTATAGTGAAGTCAGCTTAATTTTCTACTCCTCTCTTTACTGACTCTGCCTCTATGAGCAAGGGTGCCTTGAGAAGGTATGTTTACAGAAAATAGGTGGGGGGTGAGAAGAAAGTGTGCAGAGTCACTTGCAGGATGGATGGATGACGAGGACAAACACAGAGGGTTTATTCATGCATCCATGTACATTACTTTCTCATTTGTATTGAAAATATAACAAAAAAAAAAGGGAGGAGGGAAGAAGTCAGCTCCTCTTAACAATAATACCTCAATCAATCAAAAAAGAGAGAGAAAAGAATAATCAATCATGCCTAATTTGAAACATATACAGTGGTACCTCGCAAGTTGAATGGAATCCATTCCGGAAGTCCGCTCGACTTCCAAAACATTCAGAAACCAAGACGCAGCTTCCGATTGGCTGCAGGAAGCTACTGCAGCCAATCAGAAGCCGCTTTGGACATTCGGGTTCCAAAGAACGTTTGCAAACCGGAACAGTCACTTCTGGGTTTGTGGCGTTCGGGAGCCAAAACGTTTGCGTTCAGGATCCAAGGTACGATTGTATATTAAAACAAGTCATCCATATTTCCAAATAGACATTGAAATGAAACCATTGGTTATAAGAATACATTCAAATGTGGAAAGTATACTAAGATATTGAGACCACTGAGTAATGAATGCTGGGTATGTTTCCTTGCTCATGATTCCATGCTCCCATTTTGGTTATTTGCTCTTGGGAATAATATAGCACCACAGATTTAATGCTGCACAGATTTAATGCTGCACATTTAATGCTCTCTTATCTCCTCTTACTACCTCAAACACAATGCTTTTCATTGAAGACGGTTTACATATTCAGGTGTCAGTTATCAGTGGATAATAAGTTACACAGTATACACATGTGTGTCTTTGATCCGGCCCTCAACAACTCTCAGGAAAATATGTGTGAGTCTCCACTGAAAAGTATTATATGGGTAACATGACTGTTCTGACCATAGTGATAGATCTTTCATGCATGCAGATTTTATTAGTTGATGCTATGGTCGACAAGTGATGTACACAATTGTGTGCAAGGGAAATGTTTGTTTGTACAGTAGTATTATTAAAATGCATTCATGGTTACTGCCACCTGCAGTCTTCATCGCTGGTTATGCATTGAAAGCATGAACTGATACTACCATTCTTCCTGTGCTGAAGGATGATGAAACAAAGTTAATCAAGTGATATTAAACTACAGGCTTCCGGTCCGTCGCCCCGAGGAAGGAGGACGCAGGGACTTCGCACTCCGAAGTCCCTGGCCTCTCGGAGGGGGGGGGGAAGCCCGCAGGGTGAGCGGACTCCCCACAAAAGCACCGGGAAGAGCGTCCCGGTGACTCACGACCCAGCAGCTGCTCCGTTCCGCGAATCCTCCGCTGCCCGAGAGCTCAGTAGAGCGATCGAGAGCCAGCGGAGTGGAGTCCACGGACCATCTGGAACGGATTATTCCACTTTCCATTACTTTCAATGGGAAAGTTCGCTTCAGGTTAAGTACGCTTCAGGTTAAGTACAGACTTCTGGAACCAATTGTGTACTTAAACCGGGGTACCACTGTAATGGCTAACATCATGGGCTGCCACATTTATTGGTATTTATAAAATAAACATACATAATGTTCCTCATGCATTTATATGCACTTTGTAAATAAAGTCTTTGCAAGTTTCTTTGATTTGAGTTTGCCTTTGTCAACACATTCACAATCAGGTATATGCATTTTATTGGGCACAGCCCTTTGCTCACACACACTTCTTCAGATTGCAGCTAAAATATTAGTGCTGTGCTGAAACCTGTCCTCAAATATTTTCTTATTCTGCAAAACTGCTTCACTTGCCTTCCCTGCTTTCATTGAATTTCTTCATAATTTAAGCAGGTGCAGGGTCGAACATACCTTAGTATAGCACACATTCACACATTAATTCCACTGAACATTTCTCCAACGCTCTGCAGCCTTCCTGGCTGACTGCACTTCTCAACCTGAAATGGCCTCATGGGAGGAGTTAGGTCATCACATCTTCCCCCTGGGCATAAATTGAAGCTGGGGAAGATGGTTATTGAGTGCCTGAGATCACTGTGTGCACTGGTATTACTTTCAGGAGAAGTCTTTCGTTTAATTTTAAAATAAATACGCACAAATTTCTTTGAAAGTAAAACAAGAGTTCACTAGAATAAAAAAGAGAGAGCAGCAGTCAGGAGTGCAGCCTCCCTGGGTTCCCACACTAAAAGCAAAGCTATATCAGTGGAGGCACCTAGGAAGGCTACAGAACATAAATAATTGGAGAGATGAGTTGGAGAATGAAGGCCACCCTGAAAGACAAATGTGACAAAAACTCTACACCCCACCCATGATTATTTCAATTTTTTTATCTTTTAATGCAATTTATTTTCATTTTTTATTTATGGAGAATGTTTGGGGGGGGGAAGAGATACAGGATAAAATAAGGACAGCACTATAAAATATTGTGCTCTGTACACAAATTATTAAAACACAACCCAGATATTCACCACCTGTGAGGGACAGGGGATATCGCGAAGTCCCTCCCCTCCTAAGTTCAAGCCAATCCCCGAGCACAGGGGGAAGCAGAGAGAGTTCCGATTCCAGTGGGGAAGCAGGAAGTCGTGTCCGAGGCTCAGGCAAGGTAGAGGAGCCAGGGTCCCAGGTGGGACAGGAAGGGGCGAATAAGGGCGGGAGACCCATCCCCCCAACTCCGGAATTACGCAGAAAGAGGAGGGGAAAGAGGATGGGTCTGCCAAAGCTTTTGTGTTGGAGAAAGACGCGCCAAAAGCCATTAGGAGGTTCTGAAACCGACTGACAACATCACTCCGTGTAAATAGCAATGACTTGAGCACTGTAAATACGCAGCACCAATAAAAGAATAAAATGCAGAGCTGCGTAGCGTCGTTACTCTGAAGTAGTCCACTCCGGCCACTGTGACAGCAACCTCCTAATCCTTTTTGGGCTACTTTGGAGTTGCCGGGATGAGCGTGTCAGAGGCGGAGAAATGGCGGCAGATCGCGGAGCAAGCCCAGCAAGAACTGCAGCAGCTGTCGCTGCAGGCGCAGGGGGAATTGAAGGCAGCTAAAGAGGAGACTAAGAAGGTCCAGGACGACCGGCTACAACTTGCGGAACAGGTGAGAGCGCTTCAGGAAAAAGAGCAGCAATTAAGGGCGGTGGCGGTAGACCTCCAAAACAAGCTGGATGCAGAGAAAAACAAGGCGGGAGGGGCACCCCAAGTCCAAGTGCTGCCAGGAAGGAGAGCCGGGACCCTAGTAAGCAAGTTCAATGGAGACCCGAGGGAATTTCAGGGCTTTGAGACTGAGATTGTGTATGCTCTTGAGCTGCACCACGATGAGTTCCCTGATGATGAGCACAGGGTAGCGTTTATTGTGGAGCACCTTACCGGGGCAGCCAGGGAGTGGCTAAGACCGTTAATTGCAACAAGGAATCCTTGCATGAAGAATGTCAAACTATTTCTAGAAGGTTTGAAAACGATGTATTCGTCCGATAGTCATATGGATCAGACTAAGGAGGAACTTCATAATTTACGCCAAGGAAATATGACAGTTCGCGCGTATTGGGCGAAATTCACCATGCTGGTGCACAGATTGGGGTGGGAACTTGAGTCCCCCCCAATGCAAGCGGCGTTCTACTTGGGGTTGCATGAGGAGGTGAAGGATGAGCTCTCGAGAGGTCCAAAGCCCAGTAATATGGATCAGCTGAGCAAAGCGGCTCTGGCGGTGGGGGTGAGACAGGAATCCCGGTGGAGCGACAAGCAAGCAACGCGCGCAAAGCGGGCTTGGTTCCCACGGTCGCAGGAGAAGCCACCCCCCCCAACAACCCTTTCAAGCCACGCCTGGGGCCAGTCAGGACCAGGAACCCATGCAGATTGATAGCGCGCGCGCGCGGGCTTTTCAAACCCCAGCGGCGCCAAGACGCAAGGAGGGAAGGGGTGGGAATTGCTTTCTCTGCAACTCCCCCCAGCATCTCGTCAGAGACTGCCCACATCGCAGGGAGTGGCAAGGAAAGGCGGGAACGGTTGTGCCCTCCCCCACTGACGCAGCACCACAGCAGGGAAACGGGAAAGCCTGGCTGCAGGAGACAAGGGGCGGCAGCCAGGCACAGTCAGCAGACAACAGCCCCAGCCCACCCACCCGCACAGAGAGGAGCAGAGCCAGCCCACCCCTCCCAGAGCAGGAGTGGTTCTAGAAGTGACGCTCACGCTTCCAAATGGCTATCCCCTGACAGTCCTCGCCCTAATTGACAGTGGGGCGTCAGCGAACTTCTTCTCGAGAAACTTTGCAGAAGAGCACCAGATCCAGCTTCTGCAGCTGGATTTTCCTCTGCACGTGGCAACCATTGACGGCAGAGAGCTGCTGGGAGGGGCCATCACGCATCAAACCCCCCCCCATGAGAATGACGGTTGGAAGGCACTCAGAGACACTGGCATTCAACGTCACCACCATCTCAGACCCCCCCATCGTTTTGGGCATGAGCTGGCTGGCGCGCCATGACCCCTCCATAAGTTGGCACCAGAGATGCATCACTTTTGGATCGGACTTTTGCCTGGAACATTGCATGCAGCACCAACCAGGGGAGGGGCCTCCGATAGCCACGGTGGCCACCATGCACGTCAAAGGGGGTGAAGCGATACCCAAGCCGTACTGGGACCTGCAGGAGGTCTTCAGCGAAGCGGAGTCCGACCACCTACCCCCACACAGGCCTTTTGACTGCCAGATCAACCTGGTGCCAGGGGCAACTATACCCCCAGCCAAGCTGTACGCCATGTCAGACCAGGAACTGGAGGATCTGCGCGCTTTCATCGACAAGAACCTCAAGCGGGGGTTCATCAGAGAAAGCAAGGCAGCAGGGGGCAGCCCAGTCTTCTGGGTGGACAAGAAAGACACGCAACAGCGCCGTCTTGTGGTGGATTTTAGACGGCTGAATTCAGTGACAGAGCCAGTGGCTTTCCCCATGCCCAGAGTGGATGATCTCCTGACAGCGGCACGCAGGGGCAAGATTTTCACCAAGCTAGACCTGAGGGGGGCGTACAACTTGATCAGGATCCGGGAAGGCGATGAATGGAAAACCACGATGTTCACGCCTCTGGGCTCTTTTGAATATCTGGTGATGCCCTTCGGGTTGCAAGGGGGCTCAGCATGCTTCCAGGCCTTCATGCACCACGTCCTGGGGTCCCTCCTCTTCAGGAAATGCTTGGTCTTCCTGGATGACATCCTTATTTACTCCAACGACCCAGTGCAGCACGTGAAAGATGTCAGGGAGGTGTTGCAGCGCCTGAAGGAGAACCACCTGTATGTGAAGCTGGAGAAGTGCAAGTTTCACACCAAGGAGGTGGACTTCCTGGGCTACAAGCTGTCAGACAAGGGGCTGGCGATGGACAAGGACAAGGTGCAGGCCATCCTGGACTGGCACAGCCCCAGGACTCGCAAAGATGCCCAACGCCTACTAGGCTTCGCCAACTTCTACAGGAAGTTCATCAAGAACTTCTCTCGCGTTACGGCTCCCATCACTGACTGCCTGAGAGGCAAGCAGAAGTTCAGGTGGACACCAGAGGCGCAAGCAGCGTTCGAAAGCCTCAAGAGGGTGTTCGCCTCAGACCAGAACCTGTTCCACGTGGTTCAGGACGCGCCCCTACGCGTGGAGACAGATGCTTCTGATAAAGCTGTGGGCGCCATTTTGTTGCAACTGGACGCCAACCGAGAGTGGAGACCCTGTGCCTTCTTCTCCAGGAAATTGACTCAGCCAGAGCGAAACTACACAGTGTTTGATCGGGAACTTCTGGCGATCCACGCTGCGTTCCAGCACTGGAGACACTTCCTGGTGGGCGCCAAGCACCCCATCCAGGTGTGCACAGACCACAAGAACCTGGAGTTCTGGAGAACTGCCAGGGTGCTCAACCAGCGGCAGATACGGTGGGCAGAGTTCTTCTCGAACTTCAACTTCTCCATACACTACATCCCGGGAGAGCAGAATGTCAGGGCGGATGCCCTCTCCCGCAAGCCAGAGTACATGGAGGAGGAGGCGCCACCGGCACCCAGGCACATTTTCCCCCCGTCAGCATGGTCCTGCGGAGCAGCAGTGGTGAGCGAGGCAGAACTCACAGCACTGACGGCAGCGGATGACTTTGCCAACCGCATCTGCAGAGACCTGAGAAGGGGGGGGGAGCAGGCAAAAGACTTTGCAGAACGCAGGGGGCTGCTTTTCTACAAGGGTGCACTGTACCTGCCCACCACCCAGCTTAGACGTACGGTCCTCAAGCAGATGCACGACAACCCAACGGCGGGTCATTTTGGGAGGGACAAAACCACTCACCTAGTCATGAGACACTTCTGGTGGCCAGGGGTGCGGGAAGATGTTCGAGACTATGTACGGGGCTGTGACACCTGCCAGCGGGCAAAGGTGGTCAGAGCAGCGCCACCGGGATTGCTGGAGCCCTTAGCCACGCCACACAGGCCGTGGGAAGTGGTGTCCATGGACTTCATCACAGATCTGCCTTCTTCCAGGGGCAAGACCGCAGTGTTGGTGGTGGTGGACCTCATGTCCAAAATGTGCCACTTTATACCGTGTGCCAGGGCGGTCTCGGCAGAAGAGACAGCCAAACTGTTTGTGGATCACGTATTCAGACTGCATGGATTACCCTTAAGGGTTATTTCGGATCGTGGCCGCCAATTTGTTTCCAGGTTCTGGCGGCGGCTCATGAACCTCCTGCAGGTGGAGGTCAGCTTGTCGACGGCTAGACACCCGCAGACCAATGGACAGGCGGAGAGGGTCAACGCCATTCTGCAGCAGTACCTGAGATGCTACGTCAGCCAGAGGCAAACGGACTGGGTGGATCGCCTGCCACTGGCAGAATTTGCCTACAACAATGCGGTGCACGTCTCCACAGGGGTGTCGCCCTTTAAGGCCAATTACGGGCGTGACCTCAGATCTTTCCCTGAGAGGGAGGGGGAGGAGGAGGAGGAGGGCCCACAGGCGGAGGATTGGGCAGAGGAACTGGAGACGGTGCACCAGCAGCTCAGAGAACACTTGGAGAGAGCCAAGGAAGCGTACAAGAGGGGGGCAGATCGCCACAGGCGACCGGGGGAGGTCATTAGGGTGGGGGACAAAGTTTGGTTGTCCTCGGAGGGCCTTCCCATCAGAGGGCGATGCAAAAAGCTGGCGCCCAGAAGGTTGGGCCCCTTCACGGTCACGCAACAGGTCAACCCGGTGGCATACAGGCTGGCACTGCCAGAGGACATGAGGGTGCACCCAGTGTTTCATAGATCGCTGCTGTCACCGTACAGGGAAAGCAGCAGGCTCCGAGACAGCGAACAAACCCCTGAGGGAGGGGGGGAGAGGGAAGGCAGGGAGCAACTCAATGAGGCCACAGCCATCCTGGATTCAAGGTGGGGGGTGGGGGGCCTGGAGTACCTCATGGCATGGGAGGATGCTCCACCGTCCCAGAATGAATGGGTCCCAGCCACTCAGATACAGGAGGAATTCCTGGTAGAAGAATTTCACGCCCTTTTCCCCCATAGACCCAAGCCCTGGCACATGGAAAGGGAGGGGGAGGGGGAGGAAGCACGGGAGAGCAGTTCACCATGGCGCTGGGAAGCGGAGTTTGAGGAACCAGAGGATGAGGTATGGGTGTCACCGAGATCCACCCAGTCAGAGGAAGGAGCAGATTGGCAGAACATTTTTACCCCCACCAGCTCTGACGCCACAGACTTTTTGGGATTCCCGTCCTCCCAGGCGGAAGGGGGGGGCTTGCAGGACTGGGGGGAGGTGTTCACGCCAACGGGCTCGGAAAGCACTGAGTTCTTAGGCTTCCAGTCGTCACCGACACCTGGGGGGGACCTGGGGAGGGGTGAAGGAGAGCTTGGGAGGGGGGTGGATGTGAGGGACAGGGGATATCGCGAAGTCCCTCCCCTCCTAAGTTCAAGCCAATCCCCGAGCACAGGGGGAAGCAGAGAGAGTTCCGATTCCAGTGGGGAAGCAGGAAGTCGTGTCCGAGGCTCAGGCAAGGTAGAGGAGCCAGGGTCCCAGGTGGGACAGGAAGGGGCGAATAAGGGCGGGAGACCCATCCCCCCAACTCCGGAATTACGCAGAAAGAGGAGGGGAAAGAGGATGGGTCTGCCAAAGCTTTTGTGTTGGAGAAAGACGCGCCAAAAGCCATTAGGAGGTTCTGAAACCGACTGACAACATCACTCCGTGTAAATAGCAATGACTTGAGCACTGTAAATACGCAGCACCAATAAAAGAATAAAATGCAGAGCTGCGTAGCGTCGTTACTCTGAAGTAGTCCACTCCGGCCACTGTGACACCACCATTTAATGCTTTTCCACGGCCCGTCTCTTAATGGCTTGCATGTGTGACTCATCGTAAATGAGAACCGTATAATTTTTTATCTTTTGCTTTCAAGCCTACCCTTTCACAATTCAGCTCTGAGTCATCAAGTAGACTGATGTTCAATGCATGTGTTGGAGCAGCCCTAAGACATCACACACATATTTAAGTTCATTTTTAGCAGAACTGTAAAACTTGTCACCCACAAGCCATGCACCACCATGCATGGTCTCTAGGGTAGAAAAATTAGTTTTGCTGCTTGCCTCAGAATGAAAAAACAGGAGATTGTCAGACCCTGGCAAACTATACAGCTGACGAGGCTGCATTTCTCAACTTCATGAGTCCACTAGTTCTGCAGGCCTGAACCCCAGCCATCCCTTGAAATTGGTCCTTTTCCAAAAAAATTAATGCAGTTTGCTAGCCAAGTAATATGTAATAAAATGCATATCTTGGTGAAAATAGCATACAAAAAGGCATTATATTAGGGGAAATGTGGAGAACAGGAGATTGAAAAAAATGAGCAGCTGAGAAAAACTGAAATTGATGGATTTGCTTGTCCTTAATGATTGATGCAATCAAATGCAGCCTGACAGCAATGAAAACTTTTGTGTCATACTTCTACAACTCCACGTCCCAGGTAGTCTTCAGCTACGACGAGGGATGAATTGCCATATGATGCTTCAGCCCTCAATTTAGTGAACTATTTGTGGTTTTGCTCTTTCAGCTTTTGTGGTCAAATTCTATTACTATGGAAATGACTGAGAACAAAACAAAAAACCACACACACACACACACACCCCAAGCACAGGAAGTGCTAGGGATTTAAATGACCCTGCAAGATGCAATATAAAGTTATTAGCTACTCAACATACCTGCAGAAGATCTAACCCTAGCCTTTTATGCCCAGTGTGAGAAACAAGCATGAAGGATAACCCAAAATATGTTTTCTTTTTCATATTTATTTTACCTTAAAACATTTAATGATCTATTTATTGATGTATTTATTGATTGATGATGATAATGCTGATGATGTTCCCTTAACATAGGAGGCAAATGAATCACATTCAGTTCCCTTAACATCAGCACAGGGTCCAGGCTTGGGTTGGGGACCGAAATGGCCTTGGCTGCCCTGATGACCTTCTTCAAGAGACGGGTGGAGCATGTCACCTGACCACTCTATGCTCCTGAATGGTTTTTGTGAGTCTGTAGTTCTCTTTTACAGTGGCTCCATTTCTACTTGTAGGACCAAGAATACCACTGGGGCTTTTGGGTCTGCCCTCTGGCAGTTGTGCTGTAGAAACCACGGAAACAGTCCTAAGGATATCTGGGGCGTGTTTTTATCAATTTGCTGAAGACACCCAGCTCTATTTCTCTGTTATCTGACTCTGGAGAGGCTGTGATTGTTTTGAACCCATGCCTGAAAGATGGGTGAGGGCTAGGTGCATCAAAAGTCAGTTAACCTTCCTGCAAAATTATATAATATACTGTGTGCAATATAAAAAGGGTAAATTCAAAGCAAAGAAACTTGAAAAAACCATCTCTATCTCTCTCTTCCACCAGCACAAGCTGTTACTCTCATTGTTCACAGCTTCCTTGCCTTCCTCCTTTGAGGGAATATTTGTTGCTATCGAGGGCTCTCCATTGCCAGAATGCTGGGGTTTTTTTTCCCATTCTGGAAAACAATCCTTTTCCACCTTATTGGGAATAATAATATATGTTATTGGAATTATATTTCAGGAAATGTTTCCCTCTCTTTTTAAAACTACCACAACTCCAAATTGTGCTTTTGATCCCTGAAAAATATGGGGAATATTCTACACATTTCTGATCTGCCCACATTGAAAAACAGGCTCTATATAACATGCTTCAATCTGCACATGCAGACATGTATTTAGCTACAATAATTTTGGGGGATGCTGTTAATATAAATTCAGAAACATTAAGCAAGCAAAGCCACATAGCTGCTACGAGCAGTTTCTTCCCTCCAGACAGCTTTCAATAAACTAGATGTGGTGACGGCAGAGCTGTGTGTCTTTGAGCCTGGATCTACCAATAATCATGCAGAAACTAGGAACCTGGAGTTGAGTTAAACAACAGAATGGTTGCATGGATGAGGAGCACTGAACTTTCCTTCCCTGCCATTACATTCCAGTAGCCATTCTTCCAAAGCACTTTTGCTGAGCCCGTATGAGGCTAAAATACAGAAATGTACCAGATGCATCAGGTGACCTGGCCCAGTGGCTTCAAAGTCAAGCTTAGCAGATCACTTGAGGCCACTCATTTTATTTTTATTTTGACAATTCATATACAGTGGTGCCTCACAAGACGAATTTAATTTGTTCCGCGAGTCGATTCGTTTTGCAAAAGACCCGTCTTCCGAATCGCGGTTTCCCATAGGAATGCATTGAAATTTCTTTCTTTGCCCATAGGAAAGCATTAATTAAATTTCAATGCATTCCTATAGGAAACTGAGATTCGCAAGATGATTTTTTTTGCAAAAGGAGTCACCATCAGATCGCAAGACGCATTCGTCTTGTGAAAAATTCGTCTTGCAGGGCATTCGTCTTGCGAGGTACCACTGTACAGTGTTATGTATTGGTTTAAATTGTGTACATGAATCTCACTGTTAAGTTCTGTAACTACCTTTCCCGCTCCAGGAGGATACAAACGGGTGCGGTGATTGTTGCTATTGGTTAACTTGTTAGTACAATTTGGATCCTTACTATATAAGGATCTAAATGTACGGTATCCTTTCCCCAACTCCTGTTCCTGAGAGTATAAAAGAAGCTCGTCCTTTCCCTCCGCCCCAGTTAAGTTCCTACTGCAATAAAGAAGATTGTTCTTGTCAGGCTGGACTCCTAGCATATCTTTGCTAGCATGCTGAATCACTACACGGAGCTGATCACTCAAGAGCTGAACTCTGCACCCACATACAGCTTAATCACAAATGTCTCTGATGGGTGTACAAAAAATGGAAATAAAAATCAGTTTACAAAATCCAAGTCCAGTCATGCATAGAAGCTACTTTTGAAGCCGGAGGCAGCCATTTTTGGTGCCCATAGAAGGGCAAATCAGGGGGAAAAATGGCCGCCAACAGGAGAAAATAACGGAGAAAAATGGGAGACAAAGTGATACGGGGGACCACCGGGAAAAGGTAAGTAAAAACGGGGGTTTCCTGGGGAAAACGGGGTACTTGGCAGCTATGCCACCCCCACTTGCAGCTGAGCAGTACCAGCATCCTTTTTTTTTCTAGAAAAAACACTGTTAATTAATAATAATAATGTCTTTGAAGCTCAGTGATTGGGCAGGGATATAAGGGATCAGGTGGCCTCTGAAATATCCTGGCCCCAAGTTGTTAATATACAGGTGCCAACCATTCCTGGCCCTCCATCAACTGAGCATGTATAAACACACACACCCCGACCTGTTCCCTGTTCCACCTCACCCCGCTCCATGTTCCACCCCCATTCTGCCTTCTTCTGGGTCCAACAGGATCCTTGCGTCAGCAATTGCATGTCAACTGGAGACATCTAAAATGGCCGCTGCCTGTATATAATTAATACATGAACCGCGAATTGGATCTGATAGTACGTGGACGTACAAGTTTTTGAGTGCCAGAGTTATGTGCTGTTGATAGCCTCTTTCCATCAATCACCTAGCTACAGTGTTCTGTCTCTATGTGGAAGACGCATATAGAGCGCATGACAATACAACCCTGACCATGTACATCCTCTGGAAGACACTTCTATCCTTGCTGGTAGAGAAGGAAGCATCACAATAATTAACATATTGTTATTGCCACATCATCCCAAGGGCTTGGGAAGAATAAGTCCCATTAATTAAAAAATAAAAATAACCGATAATTACAATTTAAGACAGGCAGTACATATTTTTGTTTCAAACTTCACTTTTCCATATTTATCCTGTTTATTTTAACCTCAATCCATAATATTATTTTGCTGCCACATTTTAAAAAAATATGCTCCAGGGTTCTTTAAAAAAAAGCACTAAATTATTTTAGTGACATATTATTCTATCTGTGTGATTGTTGTAGATAAATAGACTACAGTTCAAAATATACTCAAACAGGTATGATAGCAAATATTATTTCTAACGTTTACTGTGCCATCTACAGCAATGACAAAGCTTTTATTATGCTATTTATATCTCTATGGTTTGACATTTTAGTCTGAGAAATTAGGAACACCTTTATAAAATTTCCAAGGACAATAATTTTGAAAAAGAAGCGATTCTTTTAAATTTCTAGCAGGGTATTATACTGAAGTAACAAGAAATACCTTGAAGGCCCTAAGATTAGATGCGGAAACTTATGGAAGACAGTAATTTTTGTCTTTTACTTCTATGTGAGGTAGCTGTGAAAGCCTTCTCTTGTGGGAATTGAACCTTTTCTCTCTACCAAGGTCTGGTATCAATTACTAGGAATTTAGAGACCCCATATAAAAGACAGTGACTATTTGTTTTGAAATTTGTTTTGTGATTAAGCTGTCAGAATGTTGCACAAATTCCAAGGTAAGTTAATTTTTAAAATAATGCTTTAATGAGCTATGCAAGAAAGGTGATACTGCATGTCTTTTAAAAAATGCTAATTGTTCACAGTTTTGTAGTTGATTTTCCTATTTTTTTATCATGCTGACCTTAACTCGGCATTTGGATAGAGCAGCAATATTTCATTTCAGATAATGTAATTCCTACACATTTTGAAACTATAAGCAAAGCTATGGAACTGCTACAAATTTACCACATTCTCTATTTTGACCTGTATAATTTTTCACCACGGATATTGCAATAGTACCAGTCTGAAATAAAAATAGAATTGTTCAAGAAAACAGGCAAATTTGGGGCAACCTTATTACCTTACTTTATTCCAGTTATATTTTTCTACCTACTTATGGCTGTGATCCTAAATACATTTTAAAATAATTTAAAGGTACCTACTTCCAAGGAAATCTGCTTAGGAATTAAATGTAAAACTGGAGACTTATAGTACTCCAAATTAGATGGGGAGGAAACCCAGGAACATTAAAATAAAAACACTTAACTCAATCACAATACAAACTGTTGTGATGGGCAAAAAGAAAACCATCAGGGAATATGTAAGCAAGTGTCTGAGTCGGCTTAGATGCTAAACTAATCCTGCATTCAGACAATCCTCCAAACCATGGAATAAGTCATGGGGGAAGTTTGCAGTCTTGGTCTGGAGGGCTTGCCCAAAACTTGCTAATTGACCTAGACATAGCAGCATTTGATAAGGCCAGAAAGTAATATACTTAGTTGTTAGCATGAGGAAAGGGAAAGGAGGAGCTCTCAAATCCCAGTCCTCCAGTTATGGTTTGGAGGACTGTCTGAATGCAGTCTGAAAGTATAGCAGCTGTCAAAAGTGACGGTCACAAGTGTAGCTCCACCTCTGTAACACAGTGGTTCCTTGGTTTACGAACTTAATCCATTCCAGAAATCCGTTCTTAAACCAAAGGATTCTTAAACCAAGGCGCGCTTTCCCATAACAGCGGGCAGGACCTTCTTACACATAGGCCGTAGTGGTGTGGGATGCATAGCTGCCAAGTCTCCCGTATTCCCCGGGAAACCCCCCGTTTTTCCAGCTGGTCCCAGCTGGAATGGCGGTGGCCATTTTGGAACTGGGCAGAGCATGTTCAGAAGTCGCTTCTGAGCTTGCTCCGCCCAGTTCCAAAATGGCGGCAGCGCTACTTCCGGTCTGCTACTTCCAGTCTGGTCCCTTATTTCTCAGACAGGAACTTGGCAGGTATGGTGGGATGCCAGGGCGCTGGGCTCTCAGGGGTGCTAGGCTGGGAGTCCGGGGAAGAGGCCGTGGTGGCGAGCAATGGCTGGGGGAGAAGAGGGGAGCCCAGGCCCCCCAAGGCCAGAAACGGCCCCCAGCGAGGCCGAGCGTGAGGCCGGCGACGGGAGTTCCAGGTGCCTTCCTCCACCATGTTTGCCCCGGCTGGGCCTGGCCTTGGCGCTGGTGGTGGCCCTGCTGGCTGTGAAGTACTATTAGGACTCGGAAGTGGCCCAGCGGCAGGTACTGGCGGAGGGAGCCTTGCCGCAGGTGACGGGAAAATCTTTGTGATCCAACTGCAGGGAGGGATGCTGGAAGTCAGGGCTGTTGGGGGGAGCGAAGGTGAGAATGAGTGGGGTCGGGGCTGGTCTTGACTGAGAAGTTGGCGGGCAAAAAAAGGCATTTCGGGGGTACCTTTTGTTTTGCATTTGGGGAGCTTTTTTGTATAGCTGCCAAGTTATCCCCTTTTTTAAGGGATTTTCCCTTATGCTGAATAGGCTTCCTCGCGAGAAAAGGGAAAACTTGGCAGCTATACTTTTTTGTTTTGCAATCTGCCTGTTTTTCAGCGGGATATACCAGTGAATAGGCTGGTAGCCTGAGGTTTGCAATCGTCCGTGTGCTTGGGAGCAAGTCCGCTTCAATCCCACAGGGTGCACTTCTGCGTAGACATACATACGCTTGCAATGTAAATATACCTCACATAGCATTTAATGAATGTAGGCAATTAACAGCCACAGGGAGGGGATCGCCGTCATTGCGCATCTTCCGTAACACTAGTCCTCCAATGAAGCACAATGGTGGGAGATTCATAGGCACAAATTTATTCACCCCGTACAATCCAGATGTTGTTGAACTACAACTCCCACAAACCCAAGCCATCAGATATGGGGGCTGGTAGCAGCTGATGGGAATTGTAGTCCAACAACATAATGCGGGGTGCGCCACAATATCTGCCCTTGCGGTACATAGTTAAACTCTGAGATTTGTTGCCACAAGATGGAATGATGGCTACAGGTTTAGATGATGTTAACAGGATGTATGTGGCATGTTCATGAAAGGTCAGTTGTGGCTATTACCTATAATAGCCACCTTGTTGTTGTTGTTGTTTAGTCGTTTAGTCGTGTCCGACTCTTCGTGACCCCATGGACCATAGCACGCCAGGCACTCCTGTCTTGCACTGCCTCCCGCAGTTTGGTCAAACTCATGTTCGTAGCTTCGAGAACACTGTCCAACCATCTTGTCCTCTGTCGTCCCCTTCTCCTAGTGCCCTCCATCTTTCCCAACATCAGGGTCTTTTCCAAGGATTCTTCTCTTCTCATGAGGTGGCCAAAGTATTGGAGCCTCAGCTTCACGATCTGTCCTTCCAGGGAGCACTCAGGGCTGATTTACTTAAGAATGGATAGGTTTGATCTTCTTGCAGTCCATGGGACTCTCAAGAGTCTCCTCCAGCACCATAATTCAAAAGCATCAATTCTTCGGCGATCAGCCTTCTTTATGGTCCAGTGTTTGTAGGCAGTATGTATCTGAATGCCGGTTGCTGGGCTGGCTGTCTTGTCATGGTTGTGGGCTTCCTAGAGTATCTGGTGTGTGATGCAGAACTAGATTTAAGTATTTCCAAGTGGAAAGTGCCAGGCGCTGCCCAGGAATTCAAGGAAAACGTAAGTCCTCTGGAGGTTTTTAAACAAAGGTTGGAAGTCCATCTGTTATGGGTGCTTTAGTTGAGATTCCTGCATTGCAGGGGGTTGGACTAGATGACTCTTGGGGTCCCTTCCAACTCCACAATTCTATGGTCTCCAGCATGCCTCTGAGACTGTGTGCACACCATACTTCAAAGCACATTGAAAGTGTGCACGCACTACAAGAATCCTGGGAACTGAAGGATGCTTGAAAATGCTGCTCTGATGTGAAAGCTACAGTTAACAGGATTCTTTCTAGGTGGGTGGATGCTTCAGAAGTGCTTTAAGTGTTTGGTGTGTATGCAGCCAGAATATGGGTTACTGGGGAATGACACGAGAGAGGGCTAGGGTGTTCATGTCCTGCACAAGGGCTTCCCATAAACATCTGGGATGGTCACTGTAGGAACTGAATGCTTGAATAGATGGGCTCTTAGTCTGATGATGCAGAGCTCTTCCTGAGTGAGGATATCCCATCATTCTTCTTGTCTTTAGGTGAACAGGGAAACATTACTGGTGGTTCTTTTCCTCAATACTGTGAATGAGGTATACCACGAGGTGAAAACACCTACATCCGGTTCTTAATCCAAGTTGTTCATAAACTAAGCTGTTCTGAAACCAAGGTACCACTGTACCTAACATAACTTATCCATATGGCATAATGTCCATTGTTGCTCCCCTCCCCTATGCCACGGACAAGACCGTGACTGAAGAACAGTTGTGGGTTTAAATGCAGCATTTCCTAAGCACACCTGCCTATATTGCTGGGCAATGCACTCAAATGATCCAAAGAGCTAGGACAAGCTCCCATCCAACTGGTCTGCAAAGTGAGTAGCGAATTTGACATACAGGCAGTGCATATTTGTGACATGATTTGGAAACAGCCCAGATCTACTAGTCTAGACCTGCACAGTGAATGAGCCAGCAAGCCCAAAGCAATTGTGCATGGCAACCCCAATACTTGCTGTATGCAGCAATGGCTACAAAAGCAGGGGGGCTGTCAACTATCAAGCAGACCACAATATACGCCTAGTAGGCTGTGTTAAGTTTTGAAGGTCACAGGCTATGCAGGCCAGCATTCGAAACTGTTCTAGGTACGTTTTGTGACAGGGAATTTCATAAACACAAGCAGTTTCTAAGCTCTGGGAGCAGTACTGCATGTAATATTTCAAATTAAAATTGCCACTGTTGCTCAGAACTAAATCCCAACCAAGTTCAATGGGGTTTTTCCCCAAGTAAAATGTGCATGGATTGGGGACCTGAAAACTTTTTCTTTTCTTTTAAACCCAACATGTTTTGTTTAGGTTTTAGTTGCCTTGCTTAATGTACTTTTAATGTATGATGTATGGTGTGCTTTAAAGTAGTGGTTTAAGTAGTGTATGTTAAAATGTTATCTACCTCAGACTCTCACAGGGATGCTTAAAATCAAAACAAATTTTTGGAGTTGGATCATTGAAGGATCCTTAAGTACACTCAAGGTGGGTCTCTCTGCCATCAGTTGTATAGGCCTTTAATATTAGTTACTGTATTTTCGGACCATAACACACACTTTCCCCCTCCTACAATGGAAGGGGGGAAAGTAGCTGTGTGTTATGGCGCGAATGCCGGAGCCAGATCCCTGCAAGAGCCAGAGCCCGTGCAAAGAGCTAGAGCCAGAGCCCCGCGCAGCAGGAAACCGGCTCTCAGGCTGCTTCCGTGACAGTGAAAGAGGAGAGACGGAAGGGAGCCCCTTCCGCCCCTCCTCCCAGCTTCCATCCTTCCTTCCATCCTTCCTTCCACCCACTCTTTATTTCTCTCTCTCTCTCTCTCTCTCACCCCTCCCTCCCTCTCTTTCTCTCTCACCCCTTCCTTCCCTCATTCCTTCCCCCTCTCTTCCTCTCTCTCCCCCTTCCTTCCCTCCCTCCCTCTTCCAACTTGAATAAAATATTGGGGGGGGGAGGTAAGCCCCACCTCACATACCGTATTAGCCTCCCCCCGCCTCTACCGCATTCAGCGAGAAGCGGGGGGCAGCAGAGAGATGCTGCTCATTCTTTCCCGCCACCCCCCGCTGCTTCCTTCGCTCCCCCTCTAGCGCCCCCCTCCCAGCCTTTTAGAGGAGGAAAATCGGGGGGGGGGAGAGATTCTGGTTTTCCTCCTCAAAAAACTAGGTGCATGTTATGGTCCGGTGCGTGTTATGGTCCGAAAAATGACTGTGTTTTACGTTCCATAAGACACACTTTTTTCCTCCTAGAAAGTAAGAGGAGATGCCTGTGCGTCTTATGTAGCAAATGTGTGGTCCCTGGAGCCAAATTGCCCAGGGGCCAAAGGCAGATCGTGTTTTTTTTTTTAAAAAAAGAGTTAAAGGCTAACAGTGTTGAAAGGACCTGCTCAGCAGCTGATTGCAAGAGATTGGGGAGGGAGATAAGGGACTCTAGCTCCCTTCCCGGCCCCGGCCCCTTGCCCAGGCCTTCATTGTTCAATGTTCTACAGAGGGAGGCTGTTTGTTTCCCCAGCAACATGTGACTGGCTGATTGGATTATCTGGCTGATTAGATTATCAGAAGCTGCAGAACTGTGAGTTGAACAGGATTTTTTCCTTTTGCAAAGTAAACTCAACAACTTTGAGCTGATCCTCAAAAAATGGAGCTTCCCCCCTTTGCAAAAGAAGCTTCCTCAAATATTTAATTTTTTTTGGGGGGGGGGCAAAGGCACCTAGGCCTCTTGGAGTTGGCTGCTATGCCTAGGACAATTCAAGAAAGCAAAATATTCTTTTCTTGTTTTCCTACTCTAAAAACTAGGTGCGTCCTATTGAGTGAAAAAATGCGGTATTTTATTCCCTTTACAAAACTCTGCCTTGCAAAGTGAAATACTCTGTTTGTTGCAAGAGGATCGAACTATGTTATAAAGAAGCCCTTAAACTGCAGCTAAGTGGATGGGAATGCTCCAATACATGTCTTTTGCTGGGCCAAAGCAAACAAGATGAATTTACTTGACATGAGTCAACAGTGTGATGCAGCAGCTTAAAAAGCCAATGCAATTCTGGGCTGCATCAATAGGAGTATAGCATCTAGATCTAGGGAAGTAATAGTACCACTGTATTCTGCTCTGGTCAGACCCCACCTGGAGTACTGTGTCCAGTTCTGGGCACCACAGTTCAAGGAGGATACTGACAAGCTGGAACGTGTCCAGAAGAGGGCAACCAAAATGGTCAAAGGCCTGGAAACGATGCCTTATGAGGAACGGCTTAGGGAGCTGGGTATGTTTAGCCTGGAGAAGAAAAGGTTAAGGGGTGATATGATAGCCATGTTCAAATATATGAAAGGATGTCATATGGAGGAGGGAGAAAGATTGTTTTCTGCTCCTCCAGAGAAGCGGACACGGAGCAATGGATTCAAACTACAAGAAAGAAGATTCCACCTAAACATTAGGAAGAACTTCCTGACAGTAAGAGCTGTTCGACAGTCGAATTTGCTACCAAGGAGTGTGGTGGAGTCTCCTTCTTTGGAGCTCTTTAAGCGGAGGCTTGACAGGCATCTGTCAAGAATGCTTTGATGGTGTTTCCTGCTTGGCAAGGGGCTGGACTGGATGGCCCTTGTGGTCTCTTCCAACTCTATGATTCTATGTCTTTATGTCAGAGAGCTTGGAACAAAAACATATAGCAAATGATAGCAAGAATAAAAGCAACTCTAAAAGAAAATCAAAGCATACTATAATGTCTTAGCAAAAAAAAAGCTTACTATTGTCTCTTAGCAGAAAAAAAGGATGGCAAGCTGCATGGGACTTTGTTGTGCATCTTTCTGAATCATAATTTAAATTCAATACAATACTCATTCCAAACTCCTCAAAGTACACATAATTTCTCATTTTGAAAGCCTGCATGCTGACACGGCCCATCCTAAGCAACAAGTCTTCAGAGTTAAGATTAGCGATACCTTGGAATTCTCACCCCAAAATATTTTCAGGGTGAAAGGCATGCTTTAAAGGGGACATGAAATGCTATAAAGCAGATGATGTCACAGCGCCACAAGGCGAAATGGATTTTATATTATTCAGACAACCAGACAAACTCTTGCCATTGTAGTGGGCCACACTGCAGTTATTTCATTCCCTGCCCTCTCCACTCAGCAAGATGAAACAAAACCCTGTGTTGTTGAGGTAGTCAGGTTTTGCTTTGCTGTAAAGGCAGCCAATGGAACTGTAGCAGGATGCCAAGACGGGACCATCAGTTCAGCCCCTTTGGCCCAGGGCGTATTTCCATGTCCTTTTGAGTCACATGAAAAGAAAAAAAAGTCAAAAAAGTGGCCCTGCTTTGGGAAGGCATTATAAAGAACATTTGCGAAATGGTTCCCTCAGTTTGGCTCTACTCTAGTTAAGATGTTTTGGCTAATAGCAGTATTCCTGAAAACTTTTTATTATTATTATTAGATCAAGAGAACTACTTTGTGTTATTTATTCGCTGGAATCAGAAACAATTATTCTCAGTTTAAAACATATTCCCATCAACATGCGCAGCTTCAGGAATGCAGTCCTAGGAATCTATAATGTTCAACAAGGGTTTATTTTCATTGTTAAGTATTACTATTATTATTCATTTCATTTCTATATCACTTTATATTTTTCAGAAAAAAAACCCAAAGCAGTTTACAACCTAATATATTTGAAAATATAAACAAAGGTGTTCCCCCCAAATAATATTTATTCATTTTAAAAGAATGAAAAAATACAAAATGGGAAAAAAGAATAACAACAGAGCAATACATATATCCCCTCTTATTGTCTACCTTGCTTAACATTGTTATATGGACTTCCTCGATTCCCCCCTCACTGGTTCCATTTTTAATTCATCTTTAGCAATGTTCATATTACAGTGGTACCTCGGTTTACAAACACAATTGGTTCCGGAAGTCTGTACTTAACCTGAAGCGAGTTTTACCATTGGAAGTAATGGAAAGTGGATTAATCCGTTCCAGGCGGGTCCACGGAGTAATTAAACTGAAAATACTCAAACCGAAGCGTACTTAAACCGAGGTATGACTGTATATCTTAAATAATTTTCATCTTCCTCTATTTCATTAACACTTTCCTCTTCATTATCCACATTTTTATTATCCACATTTTATCCTTATCCTTATCAACATTTCATCAATTATTCCTAACCTATAATTTCCCACCCAGCTATCTTCTATTTCTCCCCTTAGCCTAAAACTACTTCCCAAAAATATCCATAAATTTAAACATTACTTCTTTTATCCTAATAGCATTTAAACATTTACATCTAATTCTACCCCCCCCCCCCACTGGACTTGGAATCTCCCAGACGGTTCAGCAAGTTCCATAAAGCAATCCAGTTTCGGTCCATCTTTACCAAACAAAAAATAATATCCATTTTTTCTTCTCACCCCACTCCCACTCTAACACAACTTAACATCCACACTTACTTCTTTCCCCCCTGCTGCCCCCTTAATTCCCTGAATGCTAAAAAATGCCAACCACTAAAATTACCATTTTTCAATCCTTTGTCAATTTCTATTCCCCTTAAATTCTGACCCAAGTATGGATCCTGTTCTCGCTCTTTCACTGGGAGAGCAATATTCCATACTGGATTTCGGCTTTTTTACATCAACTTGATCTTTTCCCAATTCTTTTTTAAGATCCTTTTGATCCAAGCATGGGTCTCCCCCCACCCACCCACTGAGAGAACAATGTTCCATGCTGGATCTCAGTGATTTTCTTACAACAATTTGATCTTTCCCTTCCATTTATTCTTTAAGATCATTTGCATTATCCAACACAGTTAAATGTTCAACTTTCTTTCCTTTCTCAGTCTAAACTCTCTGGTATGTCCATTCTTTTTTCCATTTCCACACACTGCTGGTTCATCCTTTCAATCTGTGTTGTATTCTGTTGCAACTCACTTCTGATTTCCCATAACAATTTTAAGAGTTCCTCTTGAAAGTCAGAAAACTCAAGAGTTGTTTTGTCTGCTGGCATCTTACACATCTCAAATTTCATGGGCATAGGCAAGGTTGCAAAACAGGAAATGGCGCAGTTTATATCTCCAAACTTCAGAAACAAGAGTTATATCCCAACTGGTTGCAAATTAGCATTATCAGTTTTCTTCCTACATTAATACTCTTGTAGCCGTTTATGGAAAGAGCATTTAACAATCTTATTGTTCACTGTCATATAATTTGTGTTCTCTTCACTGCTGACAGTTCACAACCTCAAAGAAGTAAACAAATTCCTTTCTTTTGTGACGTCATAATGGTGGCTCGCTGATCCCTCCAGGGTGCCGACTCAAGCGTACAAGGGGGCTTTCCCCAGTCCAAAATAAACCTTTACAGGGATTTTACTTAAGTTCAACCCTTCTCCCCTCTACCCTGCCTCAAGGGAAGAATTTAAATCCGATCTTTGGGAATTTAAAGCTTTCTAAATATCTTTCCAGCTTCGGGAAAGGAAACTGCTTCTCAATTCTCTCAATGGGGGAGATCAATTTCTGTATTTAAATCTCCTCCTGTGGCCAATTCCTTCAATTTTTTAACCCAATATTCAGCTTACTCACGGTGTAGTCCTTAAATTTAAAAGTTGCTTTGGAAGAATTGACCACTGATTCCGCTCAGTCTTGCAGCTTCGCGCTGTCAGAGGAAGCGTCTTTATCCGATGCGCTGGGGCTCCGACTCCCTTGCTCTCGGGGGCTCAAAACAGAACCTTGCCAGGGAGGGAGGAGCCCGCTTTTTGCGCCCGCCGGATGACCATGCCCCCAAAAGCTCAATTTGGGGTTCTTTAGGGGGTCTGTTGTGCTTGAGCGGTTTCCCCAGTCCCTGACGTGCCAAGGTCCGCTCCGCTGAACGGACCTTCGACTGATCAACCGGAAGTGAAAACATAAACAAAGTTGAAGGACTGTCTGCCAATCAGGATGTAAAACTATGTAAAACACAAACGATTTGCAGTAGCCATGGCTAAGGATAACAACTACACCAAACAAACTATACTTTATATATATGCTTATAAAAGTGATGAAAAGGTCTCACTAATGCCGTTCTCTCTCTCTCTCTCTCTCTCTCTCTCTCTCTCTCTCTCTCTCTCTCTCTCTATATATATATATATATATATATGTCCTCTGGGATCACGGCTTAGCTTACTGACCTAAACCATGATTCTGTGCTATATGTTTGGGAACTATTATTTACATCTGTATTAGGCCAATGTATACACTTCTAAAAGGAATCAAATCCACAGGAATTGCCCAGAGAAAGATAATGTGCGAACTAGGAAATAAAATAATTACAGCACTAGTTAAAAAAAGATTTTTTTAAAAAAAAAACATTAAGGGAACCCACTTTGCAGCTGTCTCTCTTGTGCATATAATCCCTTATTAACTACAAAGTGGAGGCCTGCATTGTCTGACTTAGTTTTTCCTGACACAGGCATGGATTCAACTGAACCATGATTCAACAGAAGCCACAAAGAATGTTTGCAAAAGGGTGCAAATTACCACAAGGTTTGTATCATTATTATCATTTATGTTTCTAACCCAACTTTCTAGAATGTACCCTGTTTCTCATATTTTAAGACATACCCATAAAATAAGCCATAGCAGGATTTTTACGCATTCAAGGAATATAAGCCATACCCCGAAAATAAGACATAGTGATAGGCGCAGCAGCAATGCCGCCCGCAGCAGGAGAAGGGAAAAAATAAGACGTCCCTTGAAAATAAGCCATAGTGTGGGGGTTTTTGAGGAAAAAATAAATATAAGACGTGTCTTATAATATGAGAAACACGGTATACTCTCCAGGCAGGTCACAGATCAACAGAATGAAGTATTAATAAAAACCATGGTTAAATATTTTGTTTCTGACAGAAACATCCTCCTTATTTTGTAGAAGATAACCAAAAACTGGACCCCACAAGTCTCCTGACAAAGTGTCAGGTCTAACTTCTAAAATCCATGGGATCCTCTGCAAGATTTCTCCTTAAGATCTGTGACAAGGATACTCTAGTGAAGGGCTAGACAATATGGTACCCTCCTGTTGTTGCTGAACTACAACTCCAAACATCCCTGACCACTGGCCATGTTACCAAAGGATAATGTGAGTTGTGGTGCAATATCTGGAGAGCACCATGTTGGCTTCCTACCTCTGTTACGTATAAGAGCTAATGCCCCAGTAAATAGGAAGGCGGTTTAAAAACCGTTACATAAAGCCAAGATTTACTTGTGGTTAATAATCCCAATGTGAGCATTTAAGACCAATTTCTCAATCATAGAAATGCAGCTTTTGATCTACCCAAAAGACGGGGTTATCCACTGACTGTGCACTCAATGCTGTAGTCATTCAAGGCCTAACTCAAGCGTTTCTCAAATTTCCATTGCAGTTTTAGCTCTGCATACTCCTTACTATACTACACATCTACCTAGCTTTATCAATACACCTAATACTGTATAGCAGTTCCAATAAGTCTTCTTCAACAAGGATCTCTTGTTATGTTAATATGCAGTTTGTGTGTATGCGTACACAGAATTCAATGTGGCTACAATGTAGACCCCTCCAGCTCTTGTTTCCATTTTAAAATGCGCGAGTTTCCTCACCCCAGCCCAGTCAGATACAGCTTTACAAAATACATTTGAGTAAGATTTTAACCTAGCAACACATGGCTACACTTTCACACAGATAGCGTAATTTTTTAAATCCCTACTCATTATTACCACTAGCTGCATCAGGATATGACCAGGGCAAGATATGATCATGGAATGCCCAGAAGATGCTATGATGTCTTCCTTCTCGGGGAAAGGCTCACTATTCTGAACTCGGTTCATATGGACATTTTACTACCTGGCAGCACACATTTCCCCCTCATTCCTATCTTTCCCTTTCCAACGCAATACCTGATTGCTATGTATTTGGGATCTCCACGAACCTACTCTGTATACACCCCCTTTTACTACATAGATGAGTCTATCTTTAAAAAAGAAACCCTACGGGTATGAATGTAAGACTCTTGAGCATCGTCGCTGATTAAAGGTACCTCCATAATAACAAGAATCCTGTGAAGATAAGAGAGAGACTATTCAGTTTGAGAAGCTGTGAATTTTTTTAACAAATTGATTTTTTTTGCAGGAAAAATGTGGATAATAAAGAGAATTCCATTTATCATTTTAAAAGTTATCTATGTTTTCTGAATATATAGATGATGTACAATAGTACCGTATATACATCTAGTATATAAATTTAGTATGCATTTATTTGTGCATACTAAATGTGGGAAAATTCTGGTACTACGTTATTATTTCTTTGTTTTGTGCATTTTTCAAAAATAAAATAAATGTACTATTTGGAGGAGGGGGGAAGGTACACTACCCTATTCTTGCTTATTTCCTCCCCCCCCCCCATGGTTTTGCTGACTTTTTAACTACAGTTACATTATACTTCGTGTAATAGGGAATAGTACTTTTCTAAAAGAAAATGAAGGCTCTCAGCATGGCCATTCTCATCTATTATCTTCACATGCGGTTATTTATCTAACCATAATCTGTCTGTTTCGAGGAAGTGGTCGGTTCAGGCCTCATTTTATTTTACTGCTGGTTGCCCTTCTGCTATGTACGTATACCGCTTTTAATAACATGCTTCTGCCATGATAGGAAGGATTCTGTGTACATCTCCCAGGCTGGACAGCAAGCCATGTGCAGAACTTGGTGCTGCCCCTGTAATTCCCATACATGGATTTTTAAAAGCTAAAATTCTGGTGATCAGCCATTCCAGAGAGGAACCAGAGGAAAGGATCCAGTTCCTCTGTCCTCCCCCAAAACTGCTGATCAGATGGATTTCAGGTTTGTAAAAAAGGCTGCATCACTTATGCTTCACTAAGGTGTTTGACTGCAATTTTATACACAGATAGGTAGAGTCATTTACTTCAATAGGGCTATATTGCATATAATGGACTTCAGGATTTCCACCTTTATCTAGCTCTGGTGTGAATTTGACTTTTAAATAAGGAATTCCTTCCTGCTCAGTACTTGGTACAGCAAAACCTATAATGCTGGTAGATTTTCATGAAGCAAATACTTGTTTGATACACAATATTTCCTTGCCAAACCTTTGAAAAAGACAAAGTTAGAACAAGAAAGGTAAAATCCCAACTTATTTGTAGCATATTCAACACCTAAATATCACAATTATTATCTGTACACACCGTACATGCTATATATTACAGGAACACACTCACGCATGATCATAATTTCTGTCTTGGCACTAACCTAGCATTCTAGTCCTAAAAAGACTTCCTGAAATTATTCCCATTAATTTCAATATGCCTTTCTTCCATTGTCTTGGCTTAGGATCACAGTCCCTGCAACTACTTACTTTACAATGGTATGAAAATTGCAGAAGAGTCAATAACTTAATCACGTTGTTCCTGTTTATCTCTTACCAATTTATCCAATTTAATTCCTCTCACATCCCTCCAAATTCCCATAGTTAATTTAAAGAGAATATTATCGTAAGTATGCTTTCAAATGTGATTTTCCAACATAATAAATTACCCTCATTAGCCACAATAACTTTACTTCATATAACACAAAAACAAAACAGCCATAAAAAAAAAATCTTGGACATGGATGCAATGTACAGTACTGAGAGTACAAATGCTAAAAAGTGGTAGCGATTTAATACCTACACTTCTATTACGGTTGTTTGGGGAAGGCACAGGACTTTCTGAACTACGAAGAAACCAATGCTGTATTTCCTCCAGAATGTTTTATCTCTTTTGTCTCAGATTATCGGCATACACCCCCCCCCCAGCTACAGATGTTATTATTTGCATTTTACATTATGTTGCCATTAAACAATTCTCCACATAAGCTACTACTGTACATGACTGCCATCCTCATATTGGCTAATGTCTCTGTTTAAAAAGTGTCTCCATACAAACCAGAAAGTACGTTCTATGTATTTGCAATTTCACAACCCCACCTATTTTTTTAAAGTGTACTTAAATTTAGGAGATACAGAAGCAGATGTATTGAATTTAAATACTGTACATTCTCCTCCTGGGCTAAACTGAAATCTCCCACGCTTGTCTAAAAAAAGAGAAAGAAGCTTCGACATCAGAAACGAAAGCTCAATCAAAGTATTTTTTTTCAGTTAGCAAAGAACAATACTTTCTTTTTTATGTATGCATATTTTAATTGGGAATATGAATAAAACTAAGCATATTAGAGGTTCAGCTTATGCAAAGTACGAATATATCTAAAATGTACAGTGTTTGCCAAACTGGCTGACTGTCAAGTTCATCAAAAGAGCATCCATATCCACATGTTGTTTTGCTGTATACATTGGTCTCCAGTAAAAAACAGAAAAGAAAAAGAAAAGCATTTGCATAAATGCTTTTGTTATGAATAATTAAAAAGTAGACATCCATATATTATGACTGGCCATAGACGCAATATGTATACATAGTGTAGTAACATACTTCAGATTCCTCTGGGGATTTTACAAAAATAAGGTAAAATTTATAATTATAATATTAATCCCTCTCCTTATCAAATAACATGTGGTACAGATGTGCCTAAATACATGTCATTGCACTACTTGGGGGAAGGTTATTGCCACTGAATTGAGTTACCAAGAATATAGTTTTTTTAAAAAAAAATTAAAAAAAATAAGCCTATCAGTTGCTTGATACATATGAGTGTACCGTACACAGACAGACGCTCACAGACAGACACGCAAAGCCTGGCAATAAAGGAGAGTATAAATCCTGATGTGCTTCCAGTTACAAGAGAAAGTATGGTCCAATAAAAGTTAGAACAGACTACACCATCTGATTCAGTGCCATATCTCTGCATAGTGCCATTCGGGTAAAAGACGTATCATCTATATAGTAATTTTTATGTATCATGTATATATACCTCCACCTATGCACCAAAAGGTAAGGAAACACACCACTCATGAAAACTTGTCAGCGAAGCCAAACCAAAACTGCCACAAGACCCAGAACATTTGCATTCAAAAACAAACCATGCAACTGACTTTCATCTGATTTTCTGAAAAATGAAAGGTTGCTGGTTTTAAACCAGGTTGACAAAATGATAGAATGAAAACGATCGGCACATAAATTGAAAAAAACCACAGTAACTACACAGCATCCTTAAATCTAAAAGCCATCATTTTTAGCAAGCCGGACTGAGACCTGGCTAGGCCAATGAAGATGTTGCTGGTGAGATGGTCTAACTTAGTACATCCCAGGACAATCCACCAATATCCAATCTGAGTGATTAAACTTCGTCTTCCTCTCGGCAATTTTTACTCTGTTCCCTCACTCTGTTGGGAATGCTGCTAAATGTGAAATGTTGCAACATAATAATCAGAAGCATCTAAGGAAGGGACTGACTCTTACCGGAAGAGTAGGAATCCAGCCACAAGGACAAGAAGCAGAGAGGACAAGAGGGTGTTCACCTTGCAGTTCTGCGGTCTCCTGTGAAAGCAGATGGAAGACACTCCGCGATCTCTGTGGCATTTCTTGATTTTGCAAGTGCATACAGGCCTGGCAAATCTGGGAAGGCGGTCCTTCCCTAGCAACCACAGGGCTCCAGCCTCGCAGCCACATGCTTTCCCCTGCCACCGCTGCCCCCCTAGCTGCCAGCTCCCAGCAACAACAATAGAAGAGGCAGAGAGGGTGGCATGAGAGAGAAGGAAAGACACTGTGAAGGAGGGAGGTAGAATGAGAAAGGAGAGGGGGGAGAGGAGGAGAGGAGCGTGTTAAGCTTGTCTGGCAGTTAACAAGTCTTGAATGAAGAATGTTAGCAAACAGACAAACAGCATGCCTGATGCATGCTAATGTCCCAGGATTCACCACTGACAGTTTGAATAATTCAGTAGGCAAGGAAAGAAAGAAAGAAAGAAAGAAAGAAAGAAAGAAAGAAAGAAAGAAAGAAAGAAAGAAAGAAAGAAAGAAAGAAAGAGTCTCTTCACCCCTTTTGAATGCATGCAGAAAAAGTATCTTTTCAACTTTTCCCTTCGCTCATTTTGGATGGCAAAATTAAATCATAATTTCAGATAGACTTTAAAATTCCTGATTCAGTCTGCCCCCCCATCCTTCTATCACCTATTTTACTGCCTTTTACCTTGAAGTTGGCACCTGTCCCGGAGGTAGCATTTTTAGTGCACCGGCCCCGTGTTTCCATTAGGGTGGAGGATGAGAAGCAGAAGAAAATGCCAGGATGCATGGGGCAACCAAAACATGTAAATATTTCCACTTGTATCAGGCTAACTTTTCAAAGGGGTGCAGGTGAATGGCTACAAAGCCTTCCCCACACAGGAGTTTATCTTATACATTCCAAACAATCCAAAAGAAAAAAAGGGGGGAGGAAGGAGAAATGCACCAGCGTTCTATTCAGAAAAGGAAAAACATTTTTAAAATATCACCTTTTCCTAGCTTGCAAACTACGCAAATCCTGATGGGTTGGTCAAAAGAAATAACCCCCAGATAACTAGAGAAAACAGCAGGGGTTGGGGAAGTATTTAAACCTCAAAGCAAAGTGCAGTAAAGGAGATGAAAAAATATTCCAAATCTTGGAAGAGGAGTTAAAAATACAGAAAAGGGGAAGGGAAGCAGCGGTCCTTTTTGGCCGTGTTTTGAAAATAATAATCATAATAAATAAAGTTTTTGAAGGCCATCTTAAGGGGAGGAGGCTCTTGAAGCAAGCAGCAAAGGAATAACCTTATCCTCCCCCCGCCCGCCCGCCCCCGTCCAATATCTCTTGCGAGCGACTCGAGCAATCTGGCCAAGGCAGAGCCGGGCGGGAGCGAGCGAAAGAGACCGCGCGGGCGGCGGAAGCCGATGATGAAACAGGCGCGGCCCCGCGCGAGCACCAGGCTCGTCTTCAGCAGACGTACTTACGCGCATATACAGCTCTCGCTCTCGCACACGCGCGCGGGGGAGGGGGGCCGCGGACGCGCGCGATTCCTTGCGCACGATCTGCAACGCACCGAGGTCTCTTTCCTTTGCAGTTCGGCGTTTGCTTTTGCTCGCCTTCCTTTGGCCGCCGCCCCTGAAACCCAGCAAAAGCTATTCTTCTGCCAGCACAATGCGGGGTTGTGTGTTTATGACGCGGCGGCGGCGGGGGGAGCTAGAGGACTGGTGCAATGGCAGAGAAAGAATGGAGCCCAAGTGGGATCTGTGAACGTGGGGGCTTTTAACACACATGCACCGCACACACACACGACATGCCCAGATGCTTTAGAAAGGCGCTTTGCTAAATTAAACTTGGGAGGCGCCTCCTCCTCCTCCTCGTCTCCCCCGCCCCAACTTGGTGCCAAAGATGAAAACGCACGCAATGCACACAAAGCCCAAACAGAAACTCACTCCATCTTTAGAAATAACTGGCTGTAGGTTTACAGTGCAAAGCAGTCCGCAGCAGGCACCGTTGCAAAAGCTGCACCAGAGGCGGGGAGGGGAGGGGGGGTGAGAAGAGAGAAATCCGGGCAGCCACTGGCGGAGAAAAGAGGAGGAGGAGGAGAGGCGGCGCGAAAGCGAGAGCAGCCCCTCGTCGGAGACGTTGTTTTCTCATGCCCTTCCTTCGCAACCAGCTGCGCAGCCCGAGCCGAGGCTGCTTGGCCCTTGCAACGAGCTTGGCAGCGAGTCAAGCGCTGATAAGCATTAGGGCGAGACAGCTCAACTGCTGGGCTGGAAGAGAAGCAGCTGCCATGATCGCGCCTGGAGGGGAGGAGGAGGAGGAGGAAGGCAAGCGGAGCGGGCGCACAAGAAGGGCTGAGCCGCGCAGCCTAGCGCACCCCCCCTCCTGTCCACACGGTCTCCGGGGCTTCCCCACGGGGGGAAGGGTCTGCTTGAGACATACCGAGGAGACTTGCTTGCTGCTCTCGTTCCACCTCCACCCCCCACCCCACCCCGCCGCATAACCTCGAGCAAACTCGAGGAATCGTGCCAAAAGCCCGTCGCTGGTTACCATGTACTTTTTTTAAAAAGGCCCTTTGATACCCGCCCCCGTTTTACACTTCCTGCGGACTTTCCGAGCCCAGATCATTCTTCCATTTCTTGGAGGAAACAAAGCCTCCGCAGCCTCAGCCTCCTTTATACAAGGCACGTTAAAAGATCTAGAATGTATCTCTGTAGAACCTCGCCTCTCTCTCTGCAGACTTGCCTAGCTTTGGGCTTTTCCTATTTGCGGCCGATCACTGTAGCGCTATTGTAACCCAACTTCCTGCCCCCTTTGGCTCAAGTGCCGAGAATGGCGAGGCGGCGGGTTCTCAGCAAAACTTCTTTCCCTTTGCCAAAGAAGCATCGCATCATGATCTCCCCGCACCCTCGGCGCAAACACGCGCGCACCCCTCCCGATCCACAACTTGGGGAAGGGGGGGGGAGATGTGCTGAGGTCCAGTGCGAACTTCTGGTCGCTCGAGGCTTAAGAATGTTGCGCAAGAGGCGTCTGCACTGCCGCTGGACGAAGGTGGGGTTCTTCTTGTACATGTACAGTATGCCTTTCCTTTTCCATTTTAAACGTGCGCCTTAAGAGCATTAGGGCTGGTGCTGTATTATGCTGCTTCGGGTGTTGCTTTTCATTTGTAAATCTGTCACTGCATAAGGGCGACAGCTCTCTCCCCCCCCCCCCCCGCCACCCTCTGGAAGCCTTTGTCTCTTTTCGTAGCCTGTGCTCTAACTCGCAGCTCCTCCTGTTTGTGTGGATGGGCAGATCGAGGTCTTCTGCCTGTCTGCAAAGCTGTCGGTGGGCTGAGACAGACACGTATTTGAAAGTGTGGCGAAAGTGGATTGAACACACTCATTGTCCAGCTTCTGAGGGTGGATAATGTGCTCAACAAACCACTTCTACCACACTTTGCAACGTCTTTCTTTCTCTTCTGCTTTGTAGATAGATAGATCGATCCATCACACATATCTCAGCCCTGAGATATTCGGTCAAAGCCTCTGGTAGGTGAGCAAAAAAGAAAGTGCAAGGCCTGCACAACCCCCATCTCTCTCTCTCTCTCTCTCTCTCTCACACACACACACACAATCACACACACACACAATCACACACACACGCACACACACAGAGAGAGAGAGAGAGAGAGAGAGAGAGTGTAATAGCAACCATATTTCTTGGTATGCCTGCTTTGGCACACATCAACATTTCTACCCATCCAAGTGTCCTTTTGCGTCACATCTCACCATTTCAATCAACCAATTGAAAACCCACTTTCATATTTTAAATCGATAGATACATAGATAGATTTCCACCCTATTGGTGTACTGTATTTGCAAAAGAGCGTATTTCATACGGGTTCTCTCTCACACACACAAGCTTTATAATGCTTGATTACCGAACACATTTTTAAAGGATGCCTTGCAATATTCGAGCACAAAATCTCTGACTTCTATTAAGATACTTTGCCAAACCTACTCTACTTTCTCTTTAGAAAATGGTACAGGACTGCAGCTTCAGGGAGCAGTTAGGGAAGCTGAAGGGTGCTCTTGCCTGGATGTAGAATCGCTATCATTTCATTTTGACTCAACTCTCTTCAAATTCTGCTGACAGGATTATGACAGATTTGCCCATGTACTACCTTGAGCAAAATTCTCATTTTAAAAATTCTCATAGCACCTTTTGTTCCTAAGAACTGACAGGAAAATGTACCAACTGGAAGAAGTCAACTGTATAGTTTTTGCTTTATTTCAAAATATGTTTTCACTTCTGGGATACGGACCACCTTGCCTTTTACTTGACAGCTCATAGGCAGGCAAGAGCACAGCTAATCCCCTTTTCCAAATGCAAGTTCATAAGAAGTACTAGAAATTCACAGCACCGAAATTATCTGGTCTCCTGTCCACTTACATAGTTTGTCTATGTTTAAGCTTATTTTGAAACAGCAAGCTCACATTGTAACTACTGCTAGTCTAGTGGGCATCTTATCTAACAGCTAGTATAGGGAAAACATCATATTTGTCTTAACTAGAACTACAGCCTGACAGTGTATATATAGCAGCAAGTTACAAATATTGCAATAAATGCCAATTTCCTCTCCCCCCCTTCCCCCCCAACAGGCTTTGTCTACATTTGGCCATTTTAAAAGGGCACCCTGCCATCCTTAGAAAATATCTCAGAAAATTTGGCTTCCCACGGACCTTGTCTAATCTCTGCTTTGGTGTGATGCTGCTGCTTGCTTGCTTGCTTGCTTTTGAGATGAAGAGAAAACACAAATGTTTTTAATATCTGTGTTGAGATACTATGATACAAAAATTGTATAAACCATTAAGCCACCTATTCAATTAACACTCATTTCCCATTATTTATTCTGAAGTAGAGAATCGTGAATCAAGTATATAGTAGACTATATTTCTGCACTGACACAGATTTGTAATATTTTCTTAAATGCTGGTAAGATGCCACTAATAAATTATATTTTCAGATGCAAAATGCGGTAGCGAGATGAATATATAAACCCCACCCAAATGAATTAACACTTTTACTAGCTCTAGATCCACAAAAACATTTTATCTATCTTTTATTTGTTTACATTAATCACGGGAGCATAGGGTGGCAAGTTTACTTTTGATTTTATTTGGTAAGAAACAGAAATGTGAAGTATACATTCCTTCTAAATTATTGTATGATTTTATCTCTTGGAGATGACATAAACCAACACTTAAATGGTTCTCGAAAGTGAAAATAATTACCAGGATACTTTTGAAGCAATCTTCCTCTGGTATGAGAATTTTAAGAAGACAAAAAATGTAATAATTGTTTTTTGTCAGTGAGCCATATTACGGGGGTTGTTGCTTTTCATTTTCTTATTGTTTACTTCAAGCAATTATTATTATGATTTTTAAATGTCTCTCAGTGTCTTCATGTGTGTCTGTGTTCAAACTTGGGAACTTATATAGGTAAACCTATATAAATGATACTTTGGATGTAGAACAGTTTTGCCCCTCAACACACAATTTGTTTCCACATAAAAAATAAAAATGACAGTGCATTAAATTAGTTGTTTTTTTAAAATGTGTTAAACACAGAGTATTGAGAGTTACTTTCCCCTTTAAAAAAATGGGGGGAGGGACAGAACAGCTTACTTTAAAATACATTTTCAGCAAATCTAAAGCAGTAAAGATTCACATCTGCTCAGTATCAACGCACACTGGATAACCCTGGATATTAACATTCATGGGTTTAAAGAGCTATTTGGTGTACCATATAATTAAGATAAAAATAAATATATTTCATATATTTACTCTTAATACCACCTTCATCTTTTCACATTGTTTTAACTTTGCATTATGTTGTATCAAAACTCATTTCACTGCAGCATATTTGAACCTCATTGATATATAAGCAAGTCAATGCAACATTTTTAATACTTGCTATATTTACGACACATTATATATTCTGTATTGTTGTTGTTGTTTAGTCGTTTAGTCGTGTCCGACTCTTCGTGACCCCATGGACCAGAGCATGCTAGGCACTCCTGTCTATATATTCTGTATATTGGACAGTAATTCCAAAATAACGTTGTTATGCTTAGCTTGTTGCTATAGCAGTCCCGTCACTGACATCTAAGATTATGCTAGTATTTAACAAAACATTTGCTTTTTCCTTTAATATGTTATTCCCCATATAAGGCAATAAATAGATATAGGTTCAATAGTTATAGACAATATTATTAGAGCTATATTTCAAAACTTTACCTTCTGCCTTCTGCTTACTTAGGTCTACAGCCTTGTCATGGAATGATACCCAACTAATTTTTATAATTTAGATAACCCTTTGTATTATTGAGTTTTTATGCTAGCCCGTTTAAATGCATTTCCCCCCCCCCCATTTGTACTGTTTGGAAGGTTCCAAAAAAGACCCTTCTAGAATAGACTTTGCTCATATGGTAGGAATACACCAGATACAATATACCATATAATTTTGGACTGCCTTCTCTTTGATACTCTTCGGAGACACCTATTGGTGACTCCTTTGAAGTTTAAAGTATCTACTTGCAAATAATTTTTGATGCAATATTTGTTGGGGGATGATATTCTTGAAACTACTGAGATTGGTTTCAGAATATTTAGCTGAGATTTTAAAAGTCAAATCTAAAATTACTTATTTTTACTTAATGTTGGCTATTGAGTCTTTTGTATGTTTTATGTCCAATGTTTTAAGACCACCCCCTTTATGATTTAATTATCTAAATTATGGCAATAAAGGCTGAATGAATGCATGAGACAACATCAGCCCTCCCTTAAATGTACGTATTAAATATATTGGATGTGGTTCTCCCCTATCCTTGATTTTAGGATTTTCTGCATCTCTCTTTTGCCTTCCTCCCTTTTATTTTTGAGGTAGAAATTTTACTTATTTCATTTTAAAAATGAAGCACAGTGAGTTCAAACATTATACAATAGTAGAACTCTACCCTAGTTTGATGCACTTAGCAGTAGAATCCTATACATTGAGTTCAGTGGGATTTACTGCCAGACAATTGTGTATAGCAGCCTAAAGAAGGTAAACATGGTAAAATACTTGACAAGTACTTTTGAAAACCTTGTAATATTTGCAACACAGTGATCTATAGACTGAAAACTACATAAATAATAAAATCTTTTAAAAATTTACAAGCTTTCCTCAGTGAATTTTGTGTCTCATGCTAATAATTACACATACACACACAAGGTGGGCCCCGTCCCTTAATTTCCCCACTAATCTTGCTTCCAAAAAATGATGCAATAGGGCTGATAGCAAAAAATATTATTTTAAAAGTATTTTTAAGCAACTTGCACATTTATTTTCCTTTCAGCATTTACAAATATTTATGCATTGAAGCATAAATAAATATGTAAAATAAACATGTGCTATGTATTAAAAACTGTGTGGTTCAGAAAACTGCAGGTTGTAAAATAATTCTTCTCAGTTCATTCTAGAACAACTTATTTCAAATTTCACCAGTAAGTCAATTGCAATGTTTTTTAAAAAAGCATTCACCACAGTAAGTAATGTTAATTATACAAAGCACCAAATTCTGGACTCCTCAACTTTTAAAAATGGAATCATTGGCAAAGATATAACACAAATTGGTTGATACACTTACATTATATGCAGTATTATATTAATGTATCGTGAGGCTTTCATTCTAAAATTTGTGATAACAAACTTGAATGCTCTTGCTTGGCCTTAAGGCTCTTTCATTCCAGTGGTGTTGCTTATGAATAAGAAGCAAGTTTTATTACCTTGTTTCAATAAATGATTTAATCCTCATTCATGAAGGGAATTATAACAAGGACTGTTTTACAACTAGCTTCAACCTTCACTCTGCCTGCACTCCCATAAAAAGAAAATTCTAAGTACCGACTCCAGCAAGAGAGACCCCAAAACTGAGATTTAAAAGTGCTTAATTTTGGCTGTTGTTTTTTTTAAAACCCTCTATATATGCACATGCAGTTTTTCTGCACAGGTAGCGATCAAATTGCTTTCTGATCAATTAAGAACTTGCACTTACTAAACAGCCAAAATGCTTTATATTCTGTCAAGGTAGACGGTAGACCAACATATATTGCTTTTTCTTTGTCTTATGTTAGATAGAAAGACATTGACATTTTTATTATAACACAATATACATAAACAAAACATTGTGGGAGGGAGGGGAAAATAAAGAAATGTGGTGAATACTAATTGTAGTTTTTTTAGTTAGTAAACAAGCTTTCTTGTAGAGGTTATACAGGGTTATGCCAGTTTCAACCATTTGGACAAAAGTTCTCTTTGCACAACTGCTTATCCTCTTTTTAAAATACATTAACTTTAAGCACATTACATATTTTGCAATCCAAATATATACAGATATACAACATAAAGGATTATAAATATTAAGGAAAACACTTCATTTTGGATTTTTTTGGAGTTGCCACAGCTTTATAATTATTATTTAGTTTATTTATCATCTGTCTTTGATTAAGTGACCAATAAATTAAATTACTTGAGCTTGTGTACTACTACATTTACGGTATGTGGATATTTAATTCATAGTTACTGAATGTGAGAGGTCTTGGTGCAAGGTCATCATCAGTACTTGCTATCCTCAATATTTATTTAAATATAGTGTCCGCTGTTAGAGTGATCAGAGTGCAAAATGGCTTTAAAATGGTTAACAAGTTCAAGCCCCATCAGTATTGTGGAAAATCCCAAAGTTTAATATATATTGACTATGGATTGAATCCAGAGATGTCTTGTATGAGTCGATGTGCATTTTGAGTAGAAAGCCCCACTGGGTGAGCAAGATTCTGCTCAGTGTCTGGATCCATGTCATTGGCTTCTGTCACATGTGATTCCTAATTCTAGATAGAAAATGATTAGTTGTTTCACCCACAAATACAAATTATATGCCAGCTTTGGGTGCAACCTTGAAAGAAAGGTATATTTAAATTGTTTCCCCTTAGATCTGGCACAGGGAACTGTATGACCTGTACAATGTAGTGTACTTTAATTTCAACCTCAGTGAGAACTACCTAGTAAATCCAAAAAAAACACATGCCCCCTACATTTTCCTGGCCACCACAAAAATCAGCAATGCTTCTTACATATAAATGAGTAAACCCCACACATTTTGGTGTTTCCAGAACAGAAACAACAGTTGACAATACTAATATCTAATGTCTCATTTAAGAAAATAAAAATGTTGATTTATTTCCCAGGGTGTGCATACAAGTTGAATATAAGCAGGAGCATTTTGCTAAGAGCTTAAAAATCTATTGTTACCAAGCCAAGTGCTGTAGAAATAAATGCTCTTTAAAATCACTCTGATAAATCTATTAAAATAGTTCTTTTAGGTTAGGTATGACATACGAGCTAGTTTATAAAAATATAGTAACAACAGCTAGATCTTATGTGTATAATTTAGAAGAGAATTTTGTAGCATTTCAAAGCGTGATTGGTCCCTGAATACAAGCATAACCTTTTCATTTATAAAGGCATAATCCTTAGTTTTATCTGCCAGCCCCATAACTGAAATTAATGGGAGCCCTGCTGTACATGAAGAGCATGGCAGTGGGTTGTTGCTTTTTCAGAGCTTCCATTCATTTCAATGGAACATGTTGCTGGCAATTAAGTAAATGCTTGACTTTACCTCAAATACTGAGAAGTGATCCAACTGTTGGGTAAATTGGGCATGACCATTTTCAAAGCACATGCACACACGGATTCTCAATGACTACTTCCTTACTTAAGAAATCTCTTCTTTCAGAAGTTTGAAAAAGGCTAATATGAGCAAGTATTCTGCAGTCAGGGATGAAGCTGGTTCTTTCTTGATATTAGTTTACAGTTTTAATGTTCGCCTGCCATTCTATGCACATTTACTTGAGAGTAACCTTTGACGACCCGTGAGATTCATTTCAGAGTAAAAATACCTAAGGTAATGTCATATAAGGCAGGTTATGAAACTAACTAATTGAATATAATAATTGAGTAAGTTCATGTGAATTAGAATTGTAGAGTTGGAAGGGATCCTGGGGTCATCTAGTCCAACCCCCTGTGATGCAGGAATCCTGGGTGGGTTTTTACCACCATCCTTCTGGTGCGCATCCAGATACACTGACCCTTTGCGCCACAATATCTTAGATCAGGCTTCCTCAGCCTAGGGCCTCCAGATGTTTTGAGACTACAGTTCCCATCATCCTTGACCACTGGTCCTGCTAGCTAGGGATCATGGGAGTTGTAGGCCAAAAACATCTGGAGGACCAAGGTTGAGGAAGCCTGTCTTGGATCCAAAGATCCAGTTGTAAGAGTAGATAACCCTTCCACTTCTGCTGGAAGGGGTGCAAGTTGGCTGATATTCACTCAGTCTACAGCCTCACTGAACCCTCCATGAAGCTTAGGGAAGAGTTGTAGCTCACTGGTAGAGCATTTGCTCAGCATGCAGAAGTCCCTGGTTCAATCTCTGGCACCTACAGAGCGGGCTAGGAATGTCTCCTGTCTGAAACCTTGGAGACCCAGTCAGTGGAGGCAGTACTGAGCTGGATGGACCAATGGTTTGACCCAAAATGAAGCAGCTTCCAGGGGATCCGCTGAAGAGACTTTCCAGGAGATGGGAGGCTGCAGACAGAGGAGGTGACGCCAGCAGTCTCCCATCACAAAGCAGAAATGCTCCTACCAGAAAGGCACAGCCTCACTGGAAATGTATCTGATTTCCTTCTGTGCACAAAATGTCAAATGGCTTTGGAACACGTATTTCTACCCAATATTGACTATAATTTTATAAGTCCCTACGAAAGGAAAAAGCGGGGAGCTACGTATCGTGGAAAGCTATTCTAAGTGAGGTTCCACACAGCCGCAAAAGCTGAGACATATTCCTGTCTCGACAAAAGGGATGTCACAGTAGCTGTGAAGACATATGCATTTTTTGATTTGCCACAACCAAAATGTGACCATTTTCAGCAGGACTTGAGTTCTGTCCAGACTGCGTGAAAATGCTGAGTGGCTAAGTGAAGTTGGAACAACGTGGCTGTTAGTACAACTGATGATACTATGGAAAAGAACTCGCTCAGTGAAGTTGTGAAGCTGAAATTCTTAATATGATTTTTTACATAAGACATAAGGCTAAATCTATTCTCCTGCTGTACTGATGCAATACTAATGAGGAAAATTGGGAAAGGGCCAGAGCCCACATCAGCAGAGGCGTAAAGTGGTCACCTAAATAGGTAACTTATATACGTCCTTTAATTATTTACTTTATTCAAACATTTAATAATAATAATAATAATAATAATAATAATAATAATAATAATAGTATGGCCACTTCAGGAAACTGCTGGATATTTATTATCAGGACTTTTCATTGCTGTTATTTTTGCTGCTACAGATTAACTTGTCTGCAATTTATTATGACAGAATTACCCTTATGCAATTTCATTCTGCATTGCTTGTCACGGTCTTGATTTTTAGGCTACCACAAAAAAAAAACAATTGCTATTGACAAAAGATTTCTTGCTAAGCTTCTGGAAATGTCAAGAAAACTGTATAGGAAAAAGTCACCAAAACTACGAGCTGGAAACTTATCCATTATACACAGACAGTTAATAGAATATATACAAAACCAAACCAAAACCTTTTTGATGCAGGAGGGAGAGAACACACTCTAAAGGAGCTAGAAAAACATTAAATATTAATTAAATAATATTGTATGTGGTCTGCTTCATTGCATCAATACTCTATATTACATATTGCATACAAAGGGGACTCCTCTTTTTTTTGTAAAAGAAAGGATTACATCAACCATCGAAAGATCAGACCCTTTCAGGATTCCAAATTTGTGCCATGTAGCTCTAAGCACTTTATATATAGAAGTAATTCTTAAACAAAAGGGGTTATGTGCCAGATAAAGCGTACTCACATCACAGAGTCTTTTTAACAGTAGAATAATTTTTGCAACTTTAAAATGAATATAATAAAGATTTCCAGATTTTCTACACTCTTAAGTAAAGCAGTGTTGTGTTGTAAACGAAGTTATTCCACAGACTCCCCACCCCCAGCATTTATCAAAAAAGTATATTTTTTGCTTCTTTACAAAATGTTGAGGAAAAACCAAAGCTTGTGCTTCTATTTCGCTGTCCAAACTAAATTCAAAAAACAAACTGAAATGTCCCATTGCCTAAGAAATGCAAGTGTCAAAAACCAGTCACTTTTATATTGCATATATCCAAGAAGACAGTTGACAAGTATACATTGCTTTTCCTTTGCTTGTAATTAAAATAAATTTTAATTAGTCTCTACTTTTGCTGCATTTTCTTGTTTTGGATAAAATGATTGAAAAGAGGTCTTGTTTTACATCACATGCAAGTAGTTTTTCTTTCTGTATGTTACTTTCTGAAAAATATGTTGTACAAAGCATTTTTTATCATAATGCTGGAAAATCTTTCTTTTCAATCCTTTATTCACTATGCTGGTGAAACTATAGAGCTCCCCTTCATCCAGGAGCTGCAATACGTTGAAATGAAGAGGGATTTAAAAAAGACAACCAGTAATATATTGAAAGTTAAGCATTTCATTTTCTCTAAACAGAACAGATTCTGAGTACTAAAAGGGCCATAAGCCTTTTGTTGTGTAAATTCCCAACATTCAGAGCAAATAGCTACAATTAAATCAACAGCTCAGTAAATACCAGTATATTTATGAATGACTTCTTTTATAAAAGTAGTTTTATAACTGCAGATGACGATTATCATCGCAAACTCTTAAGAACATACCGGTAGAGAGCTCTTAAATCTCAATGCATTTATCTTTTCGCAAACTAATCGTTTATGAAGTTAAGCAGCCCTTCTTCTGCTGGATGGGCCACGAGGCAGCAAAGGCTGTGAGCAAGCCAACGGAAGCCTCCAAAGAACGGGGTCTCTCCACTTCCTCCAATTGTTTTCAGTCCACAGCACCTGTATTTCAGGTGTACTGAACGTTTGCCTCTTCATGTGAATGGGAACACAGCTTGTTAAGAGACCTCCAATATTATTCTACTTCTGTTATTTAACCTCACTAATTAAATGTCAAGACTCTACATTTCTGCATGCTGAACAGCAAGTTATAGCTCATAATGCAGTACTGTATTTATTCATTTGAAATGGAAAATATATTAGCTAGTAAGTACATTTGAGGTTCTATTTATACTACCAAATAGAATAAAAAAAAATTCTGGCTGTTGCTTGGTGTGACAAAATCAGAGCCAACAGCAGTCAAATAGAACAGTCTCTAACCTGTGGTACTACAGATAGGTCTCAGGCTCTGCTTTCCGGACTGTTTTGGAATTCAATCACATAGCGGCAATTTCGCACTGATCAATGAAAGTGGGCCAGGGGCTCTTACCCCACAGTGGTTGGCAGATCAGGGTTGGGTAGCCAGGCCTCCCAACACAGAGGTCAGTGCTGGGAACTAGGAGGGAGAGGGGAGAGGGAGGCCGGAGGTTCGTCCCTGGTGCTGTGTTCCCCTCACCCTTTCATTGAGAAACCAGGTGGGCAATGCTGCCCCTTTCCAATCTGCCCCGCTAAACCGCTACTGGTTCTTGCAGAATAAACCCACTACCCTCTCACCTTGGACTTTGTGTCGTAAGGAAAGTGTGGAGTGGCAATTGCTTGACACAGGTAGGTAGCCGTGTTGGTCTGAGTCGAAGCAAAATAAAAAAATTCCTTCAGTAGCACCTTAAAGACCAACTAAGTTTATATTTTGGTATGAGCTTTCGTGTGCATGCACAGGTATCTGAAGAAGTGTGCATGCACACGAAAGCTCATACCAAAATATAAACTTAGTTGGTCTTTAAGGTGCTACTGAAGGAATTGCTTGACAGTGCACCATAGAAAGGAATGTTCAAAAACAGGTCTTCTGGAAGCAACCACAGTTTGGAACAAATGCAGAAAATTGTGATGCAGTATTAAACTTCAAAATAAAAGGTGTGGTTTATGTAGATTTCCATCAGCTATTTTATCACACCCCACAGGAAATCCTTCACTGGGAGTTACTTATGTAGATGTGTGAAGAAGTATGTAAAATAGATTATTATAATACAGGTATAAATTTGATAATTCAGGATTGGAAGGATTCTCCTACATTCTTTAGGTTCCCTGATGATTTTATGTAATTTGTTTTATTACATAATATATGTTATACAGTATTAAAGTTTTTCACTCAGAAAGTATTTTGTTATTTTAAAAATAATGCTAATGTCTTCTGAACTGTTTGTTTTTCTATGTATTTCACTGTCTGGATCACACATGTGCAGGAAAAATAAACAGCTAACACTAATTCTATATGTATATAAGAATTAAATTTTGTTCTTTTTTTTCTTTTTTTCTTTAGAATTTAGCTAAAGTTCCAAAAGATACATTTCACTTACCGTAATTTCTCTAAATTTCCGCAACTCCCATTTCAATAGGACATTATTCTAGTAAAGACCTAAAATGGATGGTTTCCCTTGGTATGTTACAATTCAAGATTATTATTTAAATGTATGCTGAGGAGATATCATACACAATTTCCCTGAAAAGCTGGAAGACACTGCACACACTTTTAAATAATATATTTGCAAGACAGATTATCTGCAAATCAGGTTTTTATGCTGCTTTAATTTTACACACACTTTTACTTTAGTGTCCCAAACAGAAACTACGGTTATATAATTGTTTATCTTTGACAAATCACAGTGACGAATTGAACAATTAAACTTTGCAAACAGCCAATCTAGCAAAACTAGTTTAAAGTATTTTTCACAGAATGTTAACAATAACCTACTTCAATTTTGTGGGTGTAAATGTTAGGTATTGAAGTGTTTGAAATTATATAATCCTAAGGCTCTGCCTTTCTATGCTTGCACGTGCCTGAATTAGTTATCCATTTTGTGGTGGCCCTCGGAGAGCAATTCCTATTGAGAAGTGAACAAAGGCCATGACCTCTGGGTCAGAGTGTAATGCAGGAAGCAAGACCTCCTCTTTGTTCAGATCAGCACTGTTTACTTTGCCTAAGTAAAGATCACCAATACATTAACTAAAGAGGATTAAAGGGGTCATATCCTCAGCTCAGACAAGTGGCAGCCCTCCTTAGACACCAAAACCATTTGACTTTTGTTTTTTGAAACTTTATATATACACATGCGACATTCATTTTTAATATTTTGTGACTTACAGTTTTTAAGAAAAGCATATTCTCAATATACTTTCCTACATTCTTATTTTTCAAAATACAAATAGGATGATGATAAACAGAGCAACTTGCAAGATGATTTTTTACTCAATATTCTAAGGCATTTATTAAGTTAGAAATATGGCTAGCTTTAATTTATATGTATTCTGAAGAACAATTCACTGATGACATTGGTTACACAAAAATAATTTGTCATCATTTGCATGCCATACAACTGCATAGCGGTCAAAAAACAGAAGTTTGGGATCTGGAGCCACAATTTTCCAATAAAGGGAAGCAACGCCAAGCGCAGCATGAATTAACGCCATGTCCTGAATCCCAGGCATACCTGGATTTGGTTGAGTGCCTGTCCCACCACCCCATTTCTGCCCAGGTTTGTTTCTGCAAGTGAAATGAGCCAAGCCAGTAATCCCTAGCCAGGAGCTACAGATCTGCAGTGCCCTATTGAAGTCTTCTTCTTTCTTCTTTGGCGATCACTCGTATCTGAGTAAGATTGTCTTCCATAAACACGGTTTTAACAATGGGTCCGTAAGTGACTGTGGAGGCCAATTCTGGATCCACACATCCTTCCACAGTGGAGACATTGGTTTCCAGGCGGGAGTTGATCACGGTGTGGATTTGCCAAGCGTGCCTTCCTCTTAGCACGTTTCTCCCTTGCGTCCTGAGATCGAGTTTCTTCAAAGCCCATGACACCTTTGGTAAAGGCTGTTCTCCAACTGGAGCGCTCGCAGGCCAGGGTTTCCCAGTTGTCAGTGTTTATACTACATTTTTAAAGATTTGCCTTGAGACAGTCTTTAAACCTCTTTTGTTGACCACCAGCATTACGCTTTCCATTTTTAAGTTCGGAATAGAGTAGTTGCTTTGGAAGACGATCATCAGGCATTCGTACAACATGACCAGTCCAACGAAGTTGATGTTGAAGAATCATTGCTTCAACACTGGTGATCTTTGCTTCTTCCAGTACACCGATATTAGTTCGCCTGTCTTCCCAAGTGATGTGTAAAATTTTTCGGAGACACCGTTGGAGTTGGAGATAGCGTTTATAAGTGGTCCATGTTTCACAAGCATATAGTAAGGTTGGTAGTACAATAGCTTTGTAAACAAGCACTTTGGTTTCCCTGCGGATGTCCCGGTCCTCAAACACTCTGCTCTTCAATCGGGAGAAAGCCACACTCGCAGAGCTCAGGAGATGCTGGATTTCTGCATCAATGTTGGCCCTTGTGGAAAGGTAGGAGAAGTGATCAACATTTTCCAATGTTACACCACTGAGTTGGATTTGTGGCGCTGCAGAGGTGTTATTTTGTACTTGTTGGATGTTGACTGATAGGCCAAGCTTTTCATAGGCTTCTGCAAAGATATTTAGGATGATTTGGAGGTCATCCTCTGAAATGACGTAGTGAGTGTGCGCACACTACGTTGTCATCAGCATATTGAAGCTCTATGACAGAAGTTACGATAACCTTACTTTGTACTTTCAGCCTGCTCAGATTGAAGAGCTTTCCATCTGTTCGATATATGATTTCTACTCCGATGGGGAGTTTCCAGTCGACAAAGTGTAGGATCATGGCAATGAAAATAATGAATAGAATTGGGGCAATAACGCAACCCTGTTTAACACCTGATCCCACTATGAATGGTTCACTTTGAGAGCCATTGTTATCTGCGATTGTTGCTGTCATATTATCATGGAGGAGCCGAATGATGTTTACAAATTTATCTGGGCGGCCAATTTTCAGAAGGACAGTCCACAGGGCATTACGATTTACAGTGTCGAAAGCCTTAGTCAGGTCAATAAACACCATATACAGGGGTTGGTTTTGCTCTCTGCATTTTTCTTGAAGCTGTCAAGTGGTGAAAATCATATCCACTGTCCCCCTAGAAGGCTGAAAACCATTTTGGGATTCTGCATGTTACCAATATCCAATAAGATCCTTGCAATAATTTTGCCAGCCGCAGCTAATCAATAGTTTCCACAATCAGTTCTGTCACCTTTTTTAAAGAGATTGATAATTATGGCATCCCTAAAGTCTGCTGGGATTTCTTTTCTTTCCCAGATTTTTTTGATGAGCTTGTGAAGTTGTTGTGTAAGTTCAATTCCGCCCACAGTGCAATAGCTTCTTTATCTGCTGAGCATAGGGGGCCTATGCCATGATTTATTGGCCCATAGATGGTCTTTGTGGCTTTAAAGAAACTCTGTGCATCATGAGTGTTGGCTAAGTGATTGTATCTCTTAAGCTTTTTTTTTTATCCACCAGGTGTGTTTTTTTTAGTTTTTAGGTGTTTTTAAGTCACTCTGCCTTCACCAGAGAGGAATTCAAACAAATAGCCATCACGTGTAGAGACAAAGTCAGAAAAGCTAAAGCACATAATGAACTCAGGCTTGCTAGAGAGGTTAAAAGCAACAAAAAGGGCTTTTATGGGTATGTCCGTAGCAAAAGGAAGAACAAGGAAACAGTGGGGTCACTTAGAGGAGAAGATGGTGAAATGCGAACAGCGGACAGAGAAAGGGCAGAACTCCTCAATGCCTTCTTTGCCTCAGTCTTCTCCAAAAAGGAAAACAATGCCCAACCTGAAGAATATGGAGCAGATGATTCAGCAGGGGAAACACAGCCCAGAATAAGTAAGGAGGTAATACAAGAATACTTGGCTAATTTAGATGTATTCAAGTCTCCAGGGCCAGATGAACTACATCCAAGAGTATTAAAAGAACTGGCAACAACACCATTATAACGCCTGTGCATGATTTTGTTTTATGTGTGTAGATCAGGGCACGCTGACCAACGCACAGTCTTCGCAGTAGGGCTCTGTTCCGATGGCATGAAGTAGTCACGACAAACCGGTAGATTCCTATCTGCTGCAGCCTTCATCCGCCTTCACAGCCGTTGTAACATACCGCTTGTTATCACCCGCCTGTTCTGCCGTTGAGGACTTCTTGGATCATTCTTTGTCTAGCTCCTTCCCTTTGACCTTACCGCCTTGGGTGACCCTGCTGGGAGTATGAGATTCCCGACGGCTTCACTCACAAGGGTCATAGGAACATGCAAGCTGCACTCACCACCACAGCTCAAGAGGCCCACAGAGGCCTTCGGGACACTGCTGCTGCTGCTGCTGCTGCTGCTGCTGCTGCTGCTGCTGTGAGTGTTTGGGAAGCCCACTCCCTCATCCAGCCAACTCTATCAGGCCTAGGGGGCGGAGCCCACACTCACACATACTCTGAGCAGCTCTTTGCAGCAAGTAGCAAAAATGATTTTAAATGCTTTAAGTGTTCTCAATTTGCCACACATTGATATTTTTTATAATATTATATTATTTTATTATTAATTTTATGTTTTGGGTGGGACAGGTGTTTAGTCAGGGTGGGGAGTCATTTAATTTTAGCATAATTGTTTCTTGCTTTGTTCCTATTTTATTATTTTGTTAAGTTATTATATAGTTTGTATTTTGCTTTTTAAGGGGAAAGGGTCAGGGCTGCCTGGGAGGGGCATGTGGGCGGGGAGGGGGGCTTGCAGTGATTTTTAGGAAGTCATTAGTTTGCACCAGGCGTCCTATTGGGAAGACCCAGTTTTCTGAGTGCATGTTCTGGAAGTTGGGCAATAGGGGCAGTACAGGATACCTTTTGGTGTACCGACCTCCCCGCTGCACCAAGGATTCCCTGCCCGAGCTGCTTCAGGTTGTGGCGGACGTTCTCCTGGAGACACCTAGTTTGGTTGTCCTAGGGGATTTTAATATCCATGCCGACACGACCTTACAAGGGGCTGCTCAGGACTTCGTGGAAAGCATGGCCTCCATAGGGCTGTCCCTGAATAAGTCTGGCCCAACTCATAGCTGCGGACATGCCTTGGACCTGGTGTTTACCTCTATGGATGCTGGTGATCTGACACTAAATAAAAGCGAAACTAAAGAAGTGCCATGGTCAGATGGTGCAACTGGACTTCTCCGCAACCCTTCCCTTCTGCAGGGAGGTAGGACCAATTCGGATGGTCCGCCCCCGCCACTTAATGGATCCAAATGGTTTCCAGAGAGTGGTAGGGGATGCTTTGTCCCATGTTGATGGCCTTTCAGCTGATTCCCCCTGGTGACCCGTTGGAATATGGAGTTAACCAGGGCTATTGACTGTCTGGCTCCGAAACGCCCTCTCCGATTGCATGGAGCCCGGACCGCCCCATGGTTTTCCCTGGAGCTGAGGATGATGAAACAATCATTGAGACAGCTAGAGCACTGGTGGCGGAAAACTTACTCTGAATCAGACCGGACATGGGGTAGAGCTCAACGTCGAGCCTACCAAGTGGCGAAGGCAAAGAAGACTTTCTTCACTGCCTCTATTGCATCTGCAGAAAATAGTAGCAGGAGACTCTTTCAGGTGGTTCGCAATTTAACAGAACTACCTTTACAATCCGGGCCTTGTAAAGACCCCAGATCTCCTGCAACAATTTTGCAAAGTTTTTTGCAGATAAAGTCGCTCAGATTCGGAAGGAGGTAGACACCACCGTGGGAGCAGGGCCATGGCAGGAGAGTGCTGGAGCTCTGTCTGGTCGAGTTGCATGGAATCAATTTCAATCCGTTACCTTCAAGGATGTGGACAGGCTGCTTGGACAAGTGAAACCGACCACCTGTCTCCTTGATCCTTGCCCATCCTGGCTTATAAAAGCTAGCCGGGAAGGGCTGGGCGATGGGCTGGGCGGGGTGGTGAATGCTTCCCTCTGCGAGGGAGCCTTCCCAGACCCGCTGAAAGAGGCGGTCATTAAACCGCTTCTTAAAAAAACATCTTTAGACCTGGCCAATATGACCAACTATCACCCAGTCTCAAATCTACCATTCCTGGGCAAGGTGATTGAGCGGGTGGTTGCTGAACAACTCCAGGCATGCCTGAAAGAAGCGGACCATTTGGATCCCTTCCAATCGGGATTCAGCCTCATTGTGGGACTGAAACTGCCTTGGTCGCACTGGTCGATGATGTCTGCTGAGCTAGGGACAAAGGTGAGAGATGTTTCCTAGTTCTGCTGAATCTCTCAGTGGCTTTTGACACCATCGACCATAACATCCTTCTGGACCGTCTAGAAGGGTTGGGAGCTGGGGGCACTGTCATACAGTGGTTCCGCTCCTTCCTCCTGGGCCGTGTTAGGAGGGGTGGTGGGGGATGAGTGTTCAGACCCCTGGGCTCTCACTTGTGGGGTGCCTCAGGGTTCTGTCCTCTCCCCCATGCTTTTTAACATCTACATGCAGCCGCTGGGAGAGATCATCAGGGGGTTTGGGCTGGGTGTTCATCAGTATGTGGATGATACCCAGCTCTACCTCTCTTTCAAATCAGAACCAGTGAAGGCGGTGAAGGTCCTGTGTGAGTGCCTGGAGGCGGTTGGAGGATGGATGGCGGTTAATGGATTGAGGTTGAATCCTGACAAAACAGAAGTACTGTTTGTGGGGGACAGGAGGCGGGCAGGTGTGGAGGACTCGCTTGTCCTGAATGGGGTAACTGTGCCACTGAAGGACCAGGTGCGCTGCCTGGGAGTCATTTTGGACTCACAGCTGTCCATGGAGGCGCAGGTCAATTCTGTGTCCAGGGCAGCTGTCTATCAGCTCTATCTGGTACGCAGGCTAAGACCCTATGTGCCCGCGGACTGTCTCGCCAGAGTGGTGCATGCTCTGGTTCTCCTGCTTGGACTACTGCAATGCGCTCTATGTGGGGCTACCTTTGAAGGTGACCCGGAAACTACAACTAATCCAGAATGCGGCAGCTAGATTGGTGACTGGGAGCAGCCGCTAAGACCACATAACACCAGTCTTGACAGACCTACATTGGCTCCCAGTACGTTTCCGAGCACAATTCAAAGTGTTGGTGCTGACCTTTAAAGCCCTAAACGGCCTCGGTCCAGTATACCTGAAGGTTTGTCTCTGTCTCCATCGTTCTGCCCGGACACTGAGGTTCAGCACTGAGGGCCTTCTGGCGGTTCCCTTCCTGCGAGAAGTGAGGTTACAAGGAACCAGGCAGAGCGCCTTATCAGTAGTGGCACCTGCCCTGTGGAACGCCCTCCCACCAGATGTCAAGGAAATAAACAACTACCTGACTTTTAGAAAACATCTGAAGGCAGCCCTATTTAGGGAAGTTTTTTATATTTGGTTTTATTTTTAATATTCTGTTGGGAGCCACCCAGACTGTCTGGGGAAACCCAGCCGGATGGGCGGGGTATTATTATTAATAATAATAATAAATAAATATATTATTATTATTATTATTATTATTAGACCCCTATTCCCCTCAGAAAGCTACAACTCCTAGAGTAGTTGAACAAACAACCCATTTTTCTAGGGAACTCTGGTGAAGGTAGCTCTGTGAGGAAAATAGGGCTGTTCTAAAAATCTCTAAACGAGTGGTGTCCAAACTTTTTTCAAAAGAGGGCCAGATCTGATAAAGTGAAGGGCCGTGAGAGCTGATCAAAGTTTTTGAGGTTTTTTTTAGGATTGAAGTTGTTGAGGTTTTTTAAGGATTTTACCCCAGGAAATAAACTGCCACAGGGGCTGGATTAAACCGACTGGCAAGCCAGATTAGACCCCCGAAACGGACTTTGGACGTGCCTGCTCTAAACAAACTACAGTACCCATGATTCTTTGAGTGTTTAAAGTGATTTAGATATATAGTGCAGATGGGGCCTATTGTATGGCAAAATGGATGTTCCAGGATGTGGGCCAGGCTGGAAGGTGGCATTTAGAGACTTTTGTGGCACTAAGAGCAGGCATGGGACATTTATAGTGCTTTAAGAGGAGTACAATAAAGGCACATTCAACCACCTCATACAATTAACAAAGTGCAAAATCCCCCCCCCAACACAATTTGAACATTTCTGTTAAATTCTCAAGGCACCTGGAAAAGTATGAAAAATAGATTTGCAGTTTTGAAAAGAGGCAAATAGCCCTGCAAAATTGTAGAGTGATTCTCAGCCCAGCCTACCATCAAATGAATAGTAGCCCTGCCCTGCCATTTATCCACTCCAAATTGCTACACAAGCTGCCTTTTCAGCCAGAGTGGTTCAAAATATGTACCTATTAGCTACATAGGGACGCGGGTGGCACTGTGGTCTAAACCACAGAGCCTAGGGCTTGCCGATCAAAAGGTCGGCGGTTTGAATCCCCGCGACGAGGTGAGCTCCCGTTGCTCTGTCCCAGCTCCTGCCAACCTAGCAGTTTGAAAGCACATCAAAGTGCAAGTAGATAAATAGGTCCCACTCCGAAGGGAAGGTAAATGGCGTTTCCATGCACTGCTCTGGTTCGCCAGAAGCGGCTTAGTTATGCTGGCCACATGACCTGGAAGCTCCCTCGGCCAATAACGCGAGTTGAGCACCGCAACCCCCGACTCGGTCACGACTGGACCTAATAGTCAGGGGTCCCTTTACCTTTACCTTTATTAGCTACATATGAAAATTGATGCAGGAAAAGCTGCTTGGAGGAGGCATGATTTGAGAATGGAGAAATGGTGGGTGGGTGAAGCATTAAAGGAACACACATTCAGCTCTCCTGATATTTCTTGAAGATTTCATTTTTAAAATCCTTTTTGAAAAAGTTAACATGCAATACAGTAAGTACTTACTTCCTTCGTACCAAGGTGGTGGTGGCAGAGAGCTAAAATTCATAAATACAAGGGCAAATGGATTTCATGCCTGGTTTGTACAATCCTGGCTCATTAAAGCAGGATACATACAAGCTTTGTGTACCTGCATGGAGCTCCTTTGCTCCCGTTTGTCTCCACTTTTTATTGTGAGCAGTAATACAAACCAGGAACTTGCAAAAAATAGTAGGTTCCTGTTACATGAGGGTATCTTTAATGGCTTGACTTTTTTATTGCGGCTTGTTTGGAAGCCATTAACCATAGTTCCTGGTTCACATGTAACAGGAAGTTATAGTAAATGAAGCAGCTTCCTGGCTCATTTTTCTGTTTACATGAAGGACCTGCATATGGTGACTGTCATGTGCATTCTGGTTTCTGGTTTATTAAGCCAGATATGATTGCGCAAATGCATCCATTGTAACAAGCATGCTGATATCTATACTGAACTGTATATGAGGACTTTTAGCACACACCACACACAAACTATTATCCCTTAACTTAATTTGCATTTGTTGATTTCATGATAATGGGTCATCAATATTTTGGTGTTCTTTGCTTCCACAGAAAACTTTGTCCTGAGTTGTTCGTTCACCCAGAGCCTGGGATACAGACATTCTTTCTCAATACGGTAGTGATATTTTGGAATTTTTAATTTGTTTGCCAGAATAACAGTTTGGTCCCTGAAGGCAAACAGTGGTGAATCCCTCTACTCAAAGAGATGCCACACCACTTTGTGAATCTTTTCTATTTAAAATCTTATTTCATGTACTTTTTAAAATCTGTGAACTCTGCCTCTTCAGTGCGGACATGCACATATGTAACGATATTTTTAAAAAAATGCATAATCACATAACTATTCCCTTTTAACAAAGTGAATCCCCTTCCTCAAGTCACATGCTCACTGAATAGTATACTACTTGGAATATTATGTTGAAATATGCATTCATTATTCACCTGTAGGTAAACAGTTACGGTATAATGATGAATCAAGACGACTGGCTTTGCTTTTTATGGTGTTGCTAGGGTTAACGATAGGATTTATGGGGTTACCACAAGCCATTTAATGCAGAGTATATTAAATGGTTTGTGGCCATAATCACTTGGAATTAAATTCCACTGGTTTCAATAAGATTCAATTCCAGGTATGTTTACTGCAAGGAAGTAATATTATTCATTGGTTGGTCAAACTAGCTGGAAGGGCTGTCGTGAATGCCATTTATATCTGCTGATAAATACTGTTTTAAATTAAGGCCGTCTTTTGAAATCACTACATTTCTGCATGGTAAGTGACCTTGTTGCTTGATGTTTTCCCCTGAATAAGTACAGTACCTTTTAATCACAGGCTATTCACTATAATTATATACAGAGCCCTTAACAACTTGGGAATGGTTACCTATGAAATCGCCTTATCCCACATGCACCCACGCAACCACTTTAATTGGCAGAACTGGCATTACTACAGGTGCCACATAATGCCCATTTTGCATTTTTAAGAACGTGGCTGTTTAGCATGGCAGTGCCTGCACTTTGGAACTCCCTGCCTATTGAGATAAGGTTACCAGATGTCCCCGTTTCCCGGGGACAGTCCCCGGATTTACGAATCAGTCCCCTTATCATTCCTACTGAAGTTGAAAAGTGTCCCTGGATTCATTGAAAAAAACCTGGTAACATTATATTGAGTTCAAGCAGTCACTTTCACTGTATTCTTTTCTGTGCCTGCTAAAAACATTATTGTTTAGACAAGCTTAGCCAGATGCTTAGAAAGTTGAGGTAATCTTAACCTGTTTTAGTATCTTAACTTTTGTATGTTTTAAAGAATGGCCATATTTTTTTCCTTGATTTTCTTGTCTTATCTGTTTGTAAACCACTTTGAGGTTGTTGTTTTAAACAATCAAGCCTGCTCTTCTTTAAGTACTTTAAATACAAACTGTCACCGAGCAGAATATTTTATTATTTGCATTCCATAATCAATTTCATACATGCTATCCTATTTAAATGAAAATCCACACTACCTATAAAGATATGAATGAGGTTGCCCTAGAGTATATTTTATCACCTTAAGATTTACTTTAGAAATGTTCTCCTTTGTATGTACTAACACTGTCATATACTGACAAGCATGGAATACCCGGTACTTTTAGGTGAATGTTTCAGAAAGCTGATTAAGCAAAATTCTGTATACTGTACACTGAATTGAGAAGGCAGTAGGCTCTGCTGCATCACCATTACAAGGGTCAACCTGTTTCTCTCCTTCCATCAGCTAGGTTGCACAAAAAAGAATATATGCAAGAACTGGTTCCATGTACAAATAATGTCCAAATTGCTTATGCTCACTTAAATCAAGTTCTATTTTAGATCTCTAAAATGTAATATAGGATTGCAGAATTTATATTTTGCTATCTCTTGCTCTATATCTCAGCTCATCTAATCACCCACTCTCTCTTTTTTTAGCAAACATGCTATATTATTCAAGTCTAATATTCATGAAAATTATGGATGTTATATGTTGATGTGTTAATTCAGATATATTTTAACGAAAACGTTATTCATTATCATACCATAATTGGTAAATATTGCCATTATTGCATATTCAGCATTCCATAGCACAGCAAAGGAACCTATAATTCTTTAGTTTAGAAAATATCCTTCTGCTGCTGCTTTTTTATGTAGCTGGTATATAATGATGCAAATACTCACTGATGATTACAGTTCTATTAATATGTTCAACAGTTAAAGTAATTGCTTATCTGGCATGAATTCTGAATGTGTTGTCAATAATATCCAAAATAATCATAACTATTTTAATGTTAATGTGCTTTTCAAAAATAATCTTCAATTTGGAAAAGTACCTGCAGCACTGCAAGCTAGAATTTCTTCATGCAGTGAGGAGTGGAAATCGGTGGAGTTACCTATTGTTTAAAATATGACTCAGGCTACAAGCATCGCACACCTTGCTTGTGATTACTGCAAAGGAACAAAAACAGCTACCGTACCTCCCAGAAAATAGGATGGTCTTTCCATGTATCACTCCAAAACATGCAGTGATGGTTGCATCCAATTCAGGCATCTGGCTCTAATAATCCCTTCTTGTTGCCATCCAGTGTCTTCCGGAATGAGTGGGGTTTAAGGATAAGTTCAATGGATTTCTATAGAATGTATTATTTATTTTGCTAAATCAAATAAATACCGGTAGCAGTCACCCAACGAAAATCATTCTCTGCATTAACCTTCTCTAGTCTGCACTCTTTCCCCCCCCCCTGCAAATCGATACAATCTGCAGATATTAAAAACAGCAGCTACAACCAGAAGCAATAGTTTACATACAGTAACTATAGTTTAATTTTTTAAAAAAACTTTCTCTTTATTTATGGTCTTCATTTTTTAGAGATACCAAAAAAAAAAAAACACTAGGATGTAGTGCAGTTCTGAGATTTCAGTTCTTGACCAAGGGGAGATGGGGGAGAGAATGGCAATGTGGGTGGAAGGCCTTCCCATTCCTCAAAACAAAGGAAGAGAGAAAATGGGCTCCTTTTGGTTTTATGGCAAGACCTTCCTATAGGCATCATTGTCTGTGAATTACTGTATTGAATCCTTAATATATTGCTCCACTTTATCTAGCAGGATACCTTTACAAAAGTTTATTGATAACTGCTGAGAGAAGAAATAAGCATATTTAGCAGTGTGTGTGTGTGTGTGTGTGTGTGTGTGTGTGTGTCACGTTTTATAAAATCGTTTGACAAAAACACCCATGGCTTGGCTAGACCTGATACACATAGTAGGGGGTTTCTCCCTTAATTATTCTGTCTCTGATTCTTAAACCCCACAATGAAAGGGTCAAAGTGCCCTGCAGATTTCAAGTGTTTTGCCAGCTTGTAAGACAGTGTGTCTCAACAGGGATATTATTGGGTCTGTGCAAAAAGTTATCAAGGCTGCCTGAGAAAATACTCAGCAAAGCTAATTTGGGGAGGGCTAAAAGGTTGGCTTGTGAACACTCCAAGCCCTGATTATTATTATTATTATTATTATTATTATTATTATTATTATTATTAATAATATACCACCCTTCGTCCAAGGATCACAGGGTAGTTTACCATATAAAAACACTCAAATGCATATCATAGTAACAAAGGCATCAATGATCACCTTCTTCCAGTACTTCCTAATTGTTTCATATGTCAATTACATGTCTTACATAAAGGGGCTTAGGGCAGTACAGCTTTTCCAGTAAATAATATAGAAATGGCCTAAATAGATCAACAAAGGCCTGAAACAAAGAATAGCAGAAGAAGAATAAAGTCTGCAACTGATGAAGACCACCAGATTAAACAAAATCCTAGCCATTCCTGTACTACTTTCTCCTAGCAACACATTTAAATAGTGACTAATTACCTCGTGGAACTGGTCCTGGCACCTTCTGAAGCAAACCTACTGTACAATTTTATATTGCTTTCAGTTCTAACAAAATGTAGTTGATTTACCTACAGTACAAGTTGGTCAACAGTATTTTTTTTTACCCAAGCTTCAATAAACGATATATGAGGACTATTTTGCAAATCAGCACAGATGGGTTTTAAGTCATGGCAGAAGTCCAAGACTTCGCCATGCTTGAAATGGATAGAATTTGGGAAGAAAAAAGTTATCTAGGTTGCATTGCTCTGTGGATTGCAGTAAAACTGATACTGAATGCAAACAAATACTAGCAGGTCCGTTATCATGTAAGGGAATGTCAAAAGTTATTATTACCAAATAGCTGTATATCTAGCAAATGAATTAACAACATTTCCCCCATTTGTAAAATGGCTTTTCAGTGTTTTTGATCTGTTTAGGACTGATAATTTTCAAAATGTTGTTAGGTTCATTTTTATAAATAACCTCACTCCATTTATACTAAGGGTTATTTGAAAGGACTTCAGCATCTCTTCTCTGTAGGTACATCATAAACAAATCTCATTTCTCTAAGATTTATTCTACCCATTATAAGATCCCTAGACAAATACAGTACTCTATTAAAAATGCTGCAACAAGAGATTACCCTTTTAAAACATGGTAACTTTACTACCATTCGAAACATTAATACAGTATACTTTCTGTGATGCAAAATACTCCTACAGCAGGCATTTTCTTTAAAAATTATGCTTATTTAAATACAAATGTGTTTGCTATGAAATAAGTGAAATAATAAGAGAAGAAAAATTAAGGTTAAAATCCTGACTTGTTTTTTGTTTTTTTAACTAGGGAGTGAACTCCACAGGACACAGTTGGACTTGCTTCCAACTATAAGCATGCATCAGAAGAGTGCTGCAAAACCCCTGCACATTATTTAGGATATATGGCTAGACTACCTGCTATTACCGAAAATAACTGAAGCATCAGAATCAGCTAGGTAGCTGTGTTGGTATGACACAGTCGAAATAAATAAATAAAATTTAAAAATTAATATATATTAAAAAATTGTCCTTAGTTGGTCTCTAAGGTGCTACTGAAGCATAAGAAGTTTATTATTTCCTAAAATTCCATTTAATTCATTTTTTTTATTTACAAAATGAAAAAAAAATCCTCCAAATACTATTGACAAAAATGTAGGGCAAGATATAATTTCATTAAGGCTGCCCTCACTATGATTAATTGTACTTACCGGTAATTTGTTCAAAGTCAACACCTCTAGGATTAGAAAAGGATTTGGCCTTTTCTAAATCATATCTTTCATTTCATAACTTCCTGCATTCAAACCACCACTATGTTTCATGTAAGCTTTATAGAGGGAAGGGAAAAGAAAGGGCAAGTCAATAAATTAAAGGGGGGCCATTTGTGATACAAAGGGCCACGACTAGGAGACAAAAAAAAGTGAAAATTGCCTTGCATAAATGTAAACAGGAGCGGGGGGGGGGAATTTCCCACCAGGAATTCTTAAAGAGTGCTTTCAAGAAGCTAGGTCTGCTGCGGTTGTTTTTTAAATGCTTATTTATTTATTTGGTGTGTGTGTGTTTTTTACAACTGTTACAAGGATTTATCATTTTGAAAGCGAGGAAATGCTGCAGCCCCCCCCTCATGCCGCTCCCCCCTCCTTTCCCTGCCTCAGTCTAACCCAGAGAAGAAGCTGGCACTCGGCCAGGCATTCAAAAGTAAACACCATTTGCCTCGTCTTTCCCGTAACTCAAATCACGGTCTTCGGTTCCCGCTTCTTTCACCTTGAAATGACATAAAACTTTAACTTTTCACACCTCTCTCCCCCCCCCACTTCCGGACATTGTGTATATGTAGTGAGGTTACAGTGCAGAATTTGGGGTGGGGGGGCGAGGGGGCGCAAGGAGGCTTTTGTCCCAGGACAACCCCCCCCCCCAGCCCCAAACTCCTGTCAGAAGAAGAAGGTGGTTCCTTTGCCTCCTGCAAAAATGAAACCCGGCTGGGAACTGGCAGGATGGAGCAGGGCAGCTTCCAAAGGCTGCAGCTGCAGAGAGAGAGAGAAAAGCTCTGGCTTTTCAACGGCTGCATTTCCCCACCTCTCTCTTTTTTATTTTATTTTTCAGGCTTTGAAGCTTTCGAGTATGCAGCTTATGAAAACACACACACACATCTCACTCGGTTGCCCTTATTATTCCACCCTCATTTTCTCATCTCCATTTCGAAGGTTCCTGGGTCTTTGTTCTTATTCTCTCTCTCTCTTCTTTTTAAGCATGCAAACACAGTCTGATGGGTAGTTCGCATATCAGAACTGGGGGGGGGGGTAGGAATGCTGCATTTTTCTCCCCCCACCACCACCTATGAGCAATCATCTTAATTGTATCCTCTCCCCCCCCCCCCCGCAGCAGATGACGGCTGGCAAAGCCTTTTCCGACACCAGCGCATTGCTCTTTCCTATTAAAAGGTCTCGGGAGCGCAGACTAAACAACGACCATGTTTGTCAGCATGCCCCCCCCCCTCCACCCTCCTGCCCTGGCCTGCCTTATCCTCGGCTGGGAACCTGGCAGGCAGCCAAGTCTAGGCTGTCACAAGGGCTGGTGTCAGTCAAGGGCAAAGAAGCCCCCCCTCCTGCACACACACACAGACAAACACACACACTTGAGCATGGATGTTGGGGCTCTGCGCAATCCCAGGCCATTCGGAAGTTTGCATTCTTACATTGCCATGGACCAGGCAAGCTGGTTTGGGCCAATCATCAAAACCATGATGACAAAAAAAAACCCACTTGGGAGTCTCTCTCCCTTTCTCTCCCTCCCCTCAGCGCAGTAGAAAACACAGACACCATGGAAATGGTCTAGTCAGAGAGGAGTCATGTGTTCTGCTAGGTAGGGGAAGCAAACAAAAACCAGCATTTATTTATTTATTTGGTTCATTTGGGCACGGGCGGAGGAGGAGGAGGAGTGTGTGCCCACAGCCACGCATATACCTCCATGTTTCGCACACGCAAGCTCTTAATAAGAATTAAAAAGGAGAGGCTGCCCATGATGTTCTGAGGGGACCAGCGTGCCTTTGCTTCGAAACGCCACAGGATAGCCTGGAGGCTCATTAATAATTGCGGATGGCTTTCCATTTCCATATTTAAATTGCGGAGCAGTGTATGGTTAATTAAGAAGCAGAAAACAGCCCTCCCTTCCCCCTTCACAAGCACAAACACAGGGAGGGAGGGAGGGAGGGAGAAGAGGGAATGCTTCTGACAAATCTGAATTTTCAAAAGGTGATCTGGTAGCCAAGGTGGCAATTCTAGGACACGGAGGACAGACTGTGACATTTGTTGTAGCTGAGTGATGTCCAGTTATTATCCTCCAGGTTGAGGCAATGTGGTGTTAGAGTGTCAAATATGTATAGGCTAAGGCAGGCATCCCCAAACTAAGGCCCGGGGGCCGGATGCGGCCCAATCGCCTTCTCAATCTGGCCTGCGGATGGTCCGGGAATCAGCATGCTTTTACATGAGTAGAATGTGTCGTTTTATTTAAAATGCATCTCTAGGTTATTTGTGGGGCATAGGAATTCATTCATATTTTCCCCCAAAATATAGTCCGGCCCCCCACAAGGTCTGAGGGACAGTGGACCGGCCCTCTGCTGAAAAAGTTTGCTGACCCCTAGGCTAAGGTATACAAAATATATATCTAGATTTTTTTCTCTTGTCCCCTGTGTTCTTGGATCCAATGACATCTTAATTGCAATATGTGACAAATTGCAGAGGCTGTTATTATCTTCCAAACCAAAGTTCTTTGCAACTACTTGTTTCATTTTTTCCCTCAAGATAATTCAGCCTCTCCAATTAAGTATATTCCCAAAAAGAAGATAACATTTACTGTGTCTGGATCACATCTGATTAATCCTCATGAGCATCTTGAGCCTGCTCACTTGTATAGAACAAATATTGTTATATAATACTATTAGAAAGAGTAATTGCCTACATGCTTCCAATCACAGAGAAAATAGCAGCACAGGCAAAGTGATTTTCAGTGGGGAAATGGCATGGGAGAAAAGAGGTAACCCCAGCCCTCTGCCAACACCATGAACCTGCTTTCTGCAGCTGCTATTCAATTTGTAAAATTCAGACCTTTCCCACATCATGTCTTTTTTGGCCCTTAATTTAACTGCATGGTTTCTCACTGTCACTGGATTTTTAGCTCCCATACCTTGAAAATCTCTGCCAAGTTAGCATGTAAAGGTCCTTCCATGAGGAGTCCTTCCTAGATCCTGGTCACTCTTGCCTTGTTCTTTTCTTACCTCATATTTTTTATACGTTGCAACACAGGATAGGCAAAAAAAAATTGATTTAGGCTGCCTGCTACGCATGTTACTTGTGTCCAGTCTGGAAATTAGGGCACTCTAACTGAAACCCATGGGCCCAACCTGATATTGGATGGAATTTGGGAACATCCTTAATTTAAAAACAACAACAAAATCTTGTTTTCTTTTCCATCTTCACTGCAAGAATCCCCAGTTTTATTAGATATAGTGAGAGCTGCATATGTTTATGGACTTCCCTGCCCCAAAACAGTTACAGTCTAAAATGTGACACCAGGGAGGCAACCGAGGGAGAGGGGAAGATGAAGGCAATTGTAAACCAAAAAAGAACATCTCTCCAGTTACACTATATATTAGCACACAGAGAGTTCTAACAGGTTCTACCAAAGATGTCACAGAAAGAGAAGAAAGATAAAGAGGTGGCCTCATGTTCCTGGAGCCAGAAGCAAAAAAAGAGATACTCAAATAGATCAGGCTGATTGTGCTGGAGGAGCAGAGGTCTGGGTAGAGGTATATCAGGAGAGAACCAGGCTATCCTGGTTCTCGGATGTAAAGTGATCAAGTGACTTTGACAGTTCTTCAATGCGTTGTTGTTGTTGTTGTTGTTGTTGTTGTTGTTGTTGTTGTTGTTGTTGTTCCCAGCCCATACAGTGCTGCCTTCAGATGTCTTCTAAAAGTCAGATAATTATTTATTTCCTTGACATCTGACAGGAGGGAATATTAAAAAAAACAACCCCAACCTAAATCATTCTTATTAGGTATTACTGGTTTGGATATCCCCCTCCCCCAAACAAGGAAAATCTTTCTGTATCCCATCACAGCTGCAAGGGTTATAATAGCTACACATTGGAAAAGCAGATATGTACCCACCATAGCTGCCAAGTTTTCCCTTTTCTCACGAGGAAGCCTATTCAGCATAAGGGAATTTCCCTTTTAAAAAGGGATAACTTGGCAGCTATGGTACCCACCAGATCTGATTAGACTACCTATCAGAAAGATTCAAAGACAAATCCAAACAGGAGTTTGTCTCAAATTGGAATTGTTTTAAAGAACTCTTGAAGAGTAATTGCTGCAATCTGAAAATGGTGACGGCCTTTTTTTAGTAGTTTCTGTGGATAACAATTTTAAAAGGAAAACCAATAGATAAGAAAACATTATAAATAAAAAGACAATGGACAAATATATGCAGTAAGTTTATTAGTACAAAATGGAAGAGACGGGAAGTCATTCATTTATGAGGAATATTATGATTTTAAAATTACATCTTTTTTCTTTTTTGTGTACAGTAATACTTGCCGATCTATGATAATAATAATTATGAACCTACTTTGAAAACAAGAATATGTACAGGTGAAACTCAGAAAATGAGAATATCGTTGAAAGGGCATTTATTTCAGTAATGCAACTTATTATTTCTTATTTTTCTTTTAATTTTTACAAATGCTTTCTTTTGGAAATTCCACAGTAATAAAACAAATAGTTACAATAATAAACAAAAATAAACATTGCTATTACATTTCATTAATTGCATTCCATTAATAATTGACCCGCCTAACAACAAATAATTACAATTACAACAAATAAAGGCTTGACATAGCTTGCTTTGCATGTCATGCATCTATCAAAGGCATCCCTGATTAGGGAGGCTTTTAATGTTTAATCGATTATTTTATTTTTCTGTTGTAAGCCGCCCAGAGTGGCTGGGGAAACCCAGCCAGATGAGCGGGGTATAAATAAATTATTATTATTATTATTATTATTATTATTATTATTATTATTATATCATATATTGCTTTCACCTTTTAAGTTGCATTACTGAAATAAATGCACTTTTCGATGATATTCTAATTTTCCGAGTTTCACCTGTATGATTGTAAGATGTAAAGTTATGATGTAAAGATATACTTGTGAGTAATAAAGGAAAAACTAATTTTAAAAAAAGACATCTGACAGGAGGATGTTTCACAGGGTGGGCACCACACTTGTCTGGTCCCCTGTGGCTTCAGTTCTCGCGTTGAGGGAACATCAAGAAGACCCTCAGAGGTGGACCCTGGTGGACCGGCTGAACGATGGGTGGGGGGGGGGACTCTCCTTCAGGTATACATGGCCGAGGCCATTCAGGGCTCTAAAGGTCAGCTCCAACATTTTGAATTGTGCTTGGAAATGTACTGGGAGCCAGGTAAATCCTTTCCCTTTTTTGTCACTGCTGCCAAAATTGGTGGGCTTTTTTGGTAAGTGTATGCTTCAAAGTGGGGATTACTCATCCCTAACTTACAGGTTACGATGGAAAACATCTTTTTCCAGCTAATCTACTCTTTTGTTGTATTTGAATAGGAAAAGGTGGGTTTAATAAAAATTAAAGTCACAAATTACTCAAAAGTATTTTACTCCTCCACTTTTTTCCTTTAAAGTGGCTGCAATTGAACTGTATAATCTTGTGTGACTAATGCTTTTATGCACCCCTCTGACATTTCTAAACTATTGTTTTGCATGAGCTCTTGTGCAGCCACAGCCTGATCTTACTCATGAGTAAGTCCCACCGTGTCCAATGCAGCTTACTGCCAGGTAAGTGTGCATAGGGTTGTAGGCATCTCTGGATGCTTGTTAATACAGTGGAATTTGAACACAGTTAAAAGTCCAATCATCTCCACAAACCATGTTTAAAATACAAATATATTTATCATCTGATATTCTCAATATAGAGACAGAGCAATACCAGAGTAAACCAGAACAGTTTCTCTGACCACGAGACTAGTGGAAGCAGCTGTCTTGGGTGACAAATCAAGGGGCTATTAGGAATAATGGACAGATCTGAGCCATAGGCACAATCATAGATGATTTTCTTTTGCAAGGCCCATAAAAATGAATGGGAGCTCTCCAAGATGGGCCTGCACCTTAGAACCTCCACTCAGGGCCATCTTAACCCTATCCAGCACTGTGACTCAGAGTTCCCTCCAGTGCCTCTTCCTCGCCAGCTGGAAAGCCAGAGCAACATGCTGCCCTGGGGACGCACACGCATGTGTGCGCGCTTCGTTTTAACAACTGCGCCTCATGCACCTCCAAGGCGCCACTCCCCCCCCCCGATGCCACAATGCTGTGCCTTCTGCTTCTCGCCCGCCATGAGCAGGACCGGCAATGGTGACGCCGGACTTGTGGGATGAAAAGGGTTAAGTGCAGTCAAGTCACAACAATTCCTAGATAGTCCACTTGGAGGACTGAGGAGGAACACATGACTAAGGCTAGTTTCCTGTTCCTCCACATGCTAATTAGATGGGAAAGGCAGTAGATAAATTCCCTCTCTTACTCTCTTGGACTTCAAGGACTCGACATCTAGTGAGGATTCTCTTTCTAGGCTTCCAGCCCAGAGAGAGATGAGATGGAGTCTCACTTCTTATAAGTGAACTTCACAATGTATATATTACTTTTTACCTAAGCAAGTCTACCTCTTGAGTATGCTGTATCTCAGGAAGATTGTAAGTAAACATCTTTTATACTTTTAAGAGCATTGTGTCGTGTCTTTTCTTTTAAGAGGGACAAAGGAGAAATACCAGGAAAATACACTTTATTTTACAGGCTTAAATCAAGCCTGCGCAAACGCTTTTCTGCTGTGCATTTTGCAAAGGGGGAATGTTTTTACTCTGCTAAAGTTTGGTGCTTGCTAGCGCAAACGGGGATAGAACATATTAAACAATATTTCCTCATCCACATTCCTGAACATTCCTACTCGTGCTCCGCCAGGCGTGGTGGGCCGCTGACGGCCTGACAAACGGGGAAGCTGCCAGCTGCGGTCCGCCTCCTCGGCCAAAGTGGCTGTGTGGCGCTGCCGTCCAGGGAGCCCTGGCTGCCGTGCCGACGGGAGGCTCACGGCTGGCTTCCCCGCAACGGCAACGGCACCTGCAGCCTGAGAAGAGGCGGGCGAGAGCGGCGCTGCCAGTGGGGCTTGCCGGCGGCTCCTCCAGCAGGGAGGAGACGCCGTGGAAGAGCCAGGTTCGGGAGCCACCGGAGCTCTTTCTGCAGCGCATGTGGGCGGCGAGGGGCGCTTGCTCTGCACAGCTCCCCCACTTGCTGGGGCACCCCTGAGAGGCGGCGCCCTGGCGCAACACGCCAGTAACCCCAATAGGAAAGACGGGTCTTCCTCCACTTATTCGGGAGGTAGTGGACTCTCTTTCATTGGAGGCTGGAAGCTGCATACACACAGGACAGAGAGTGATATCTACGGTAGCAGTAAACCCTTTTCTTATTTTCTTGAATGGCAGATGTTAATCACACAGCAGGCTGCTTGTCACCATTGCCTATTTCATGAATGATGAAAAGAAACTGGGAGCATACAGTTTTCCCCGAATGAACAATCATTCCAGGCATGTCCAACAGGTAGACCGTGATCTACCGGTAGATCACTGGACGTCTGCAGTAGATCACTGGTAGATCATTGGCTCCCCTCAAAGAAGCTGAACAACTGTGGCTCCCCTAAAAAAAAGCTCAACATTTTACCTCCTCCCTGAAAAAACTCAACAACATTGACCCAACACACACACACCCCCATGGACCTTCCTCCTTCCTAAAAAAAAGCTAAACAACTTTGACCTGAACCCCCCAAAAGGGGGTAGATCACTGCCAGTTTTTAACTCTGTGAGTAGATCACAGTCTCTTGGAAGTTGGCCACCCCTGAAATTTTATTCCATTGTATTCTTTTACAGTGGGGAAGGTAAGGTGTGAAGTCACAAGGTTTGATGATGGTCCAGGAATACCATCATAATCTGTAATGTTTTTAATTTCTTAGAGATATTACTCGTTTATTTACAGAAGGGGCATGGCCAAGGATAGGAGGGATAGCTTTAAATGGACATGAATAATAAAAAAGGAATGGTGAGGCTAAAAGATGAGCAGTGTTTGCAGGACCTTTCTTCATTTAAAAATAAAAAATATTTTACTTCAGACATTGAATTGTAGTGGAGACTCTTCAGCAATTGCTTTTTGTAGCACATGGCATAAAAGAATGAATGTCTATTATCTGAAAAATATGACTCCAGCATCTCTACATGCTGGAAACCATTTGTTTCCATGGAAACCATTTCTTGTAGCAACAGGTTCTCTAGCCTGTATCACCACTTACTTTTCATGCCTGAGATTTTCTGGAAGTTGCTCTAATTGCATATCTTTATGGTACCTGCATTTCTACGCATGACTACTTATCTTCTGCACTGATGCATAGCTAACATTTTATTGTTTTAACCATTCTGCACAAAAATGCAAAATAAGAATGTGTGTGTGTGCGCGCTTTTTTTACATCGCCAGGAACTATTTATATTGTTATTGATATAAACACTCTCTAATGGAAAAGACAATTTTAGAACAGTTGTCCCAACAAAAGTATAGCCAAGAACCAGGGCTAATGATACAGGCTAAATTTAAGCAAAAAAAGAGAAGCAGATCTCTTATGTTCTCCTGTTGAATTTTGTGATCATCCTAGAACCACAGATGAATCAAAATAAGGGACAAACTACGTACTACATGATCCGATGTCTTTTTCATCCCTAAAAAGGAGCTGCAGGTTGATGCTAATTTGACCAGGGAAACTGAACTGTGTGGGTGGAGGTTTAACCCTTTCCCTCATCTGTTTCTCTGATCAAAATCCCCCCTCCTCCCACAGCTACTACTAGCCTTGGTGAAGACCATATTTTTACCTCTACCATATTGATGCACACGTGTGTGCGAAAAAGCACTGCAAAAGCAACAACAACCTCAGTATGATCTATGTATAATTACATTAACAACAACAAACAACAACAACAACAACTTATTATTTATACCCCACCCATCTGGCTGGGTTTCCCCAGCCACTCTGGGCAGCTTCCAACAGAAGTATTAAAATACAATAATTCATTAAACATTAAAAGCTTCCCTAAACAGAGCTGCCTTCAGATGTCCTCTAAAAGTCTGGTAGTTGTTTTTCAATTTGACATCTGGTGGGAGGGTGTTCCACAGGGCGGGTGCCACTATCGAGAAGGCCCTCTGCCTGGTCCCTTGTAACTTTGCTTCTCGCAGTGAGGGAACCGCCAGAAGGCCCTCGGCACTGGACCTCAGTGTCCGGGCAGAATAATGGGAGGTGGAAACGCTCCTTCAGGAAAAGAAAACAAGCTTATAGCTGAAAGTAAGGTAAAGGTAAAGGGACCCCTGACCATTCCCTCGCAACGAGGGAACCACCAGAAGGCCCTCGTCACTGGACCTCAGTGTCCAGGCAGAACGATAGGGCTGGAGACGCTCCTTCAGGTATACTGGACCGATGCCCTTTAGGGCTTTAAAGCTCAGCACCAACACTTTGAATTGTGCTCGGAAACGTACTGGGAGCCAATGTAGGTCTTTCAGGACCGGTGTTATGTGGTCTCGACGGCCACTCCCAGTCACCAGTCTAGCTGCCGCATTCTGGGTTAGTTGTAGTTTCCGGGTCACCTTCAAAGGTAGCCCCACATAGAGCGCATTGCAGTAGTCCAAGCGAGAGATAACTAGAGCATGCACCACTCTGGAGAGACAGTCAGTGGGCAGGTAGGGACTCAGCCTGCGTACCAGATGGAGCTGATAAACAGCTGCCGTGTGTCACGGTCCGGTCGGCGGGCGGTTGAAGCCCTGACTGAGGACGTCAGGACCAGAGGCAAGATGGTGCTGTAGAAGCAGGAACAGGTGCAGGGCTGAGGGTCCAGCAGCAGGCAGTTGCAGGGTCACGGAGCAAGGCAGAGGCAAAGGTCTGGGAGTCAAGGAGCAAAGCATCGGCAAGGCAAAGGTCGAGGATCAAGGCGTCGGCAAGGCAAGGGTCCAAGGAGCGAGAGGCCAGAGGCAACCAGGCAGGGGTAGCGTTGCTGTGGCAAAGAGCTGAAGGGAAATGCTGAGCTTTTATCCCTCCCAGCTCCTGCCACCAGATGCAGTGAGGTATCAAGTGGCCTCACCTGAGTGACCACTCCTTGCCTCTCCAGCACAAGCTGAGGTCTTCACCTGAGTGGCCACTCCTTGCTTCTCCAGCACAAGCTGAGGCAGGCCCCAGTCCTGCAAAGTACTACAGGCCCCAGAGCCTGACTCCTGCCCATACTCCTGACACTGTGGATACAGAATTAACCTGCACCTCCATGGACAGCTGTGAGTCCAAAATGATTCCCAGGCTGCACACCTGGTCCTTCAGGGGTACAGTTACCCCATTCAGGACCAGGGAGTCCTCCCCACCTCCTGTCCCCCACAACCAGTACTTCTGTCTTGTCAGGATCCAACCGCCTCCAGGCATTCACACAGGACCTTCACCACCTTCAGTGGTTCTGATTTGAAAGAGAGGAACACAAGATTCATTTGTGTAATACTACCAATCTTGTAGGGACGTGGTCTAAACCACTGAACCTAGGGCTTGCCGATCAAGAAGGTTGGCGGTTCAAATCCCCACGACAGAGTGAGCTCCCGTTGTTTGGTCCCAGCTCCTGCCAACCTAGCTGTTCGAAAGCGCATCAAAGTGCAAGTAGATAAATAGGTACCGCTCTGGCGGAAAGGTAAACAGTGTTTCCGTGTGCTGCTCTGGTTCGCCAGAAGTGGCTTAGTCACAATGGCCACATGACCTGGAAAAATTGTCTGCGGACAAATGCCAGCTCCCTCGGCCAGTAAAACAAGATGAGCCACAACTCCAGAGTCGTTCATGACTGGACTTAACTGTCAGGGGTCCTCCACCTTTACCTTTTTACCAATCTTGTGCACTGGTAAAAAGCCAAACAAAAATAACCTTTATGTACATACGCTGCTTTTGCAGTGTTTTGTCAATGCACACAAATGCACAAGTATATTGGTAAAAGACTGCACATTGGTGAGTACACTTTCTCTTTTTTAAATCAATCATGGCCTGTGCTATGAGCTAGCAGAAGGTAAACAGACAAACTAGCCATTCATAGGTTGACAGCAAGAGGAACTTTACTTGCACATGAAACTCACTCTGGATACTGGGCATGAGCTGTTAAGTACATGTAAACACACTGATTGCCATGGGACTCATAGCCGTTGCTGTTCTAAAACTTTTTGCATCAGACACATGGAACAGAAGAAAAACCAAAGTTCACAGGAAACACGGCAGCTTATTGAGGCAAACACATATTTTCTCAAATCCAACAGAAACTATTTCTGGAAAGGAACAGCTTAAACAAAATGTCATGCACTCATACTGCTGTGTTGCATAATGGAAATATATTCCTGTCCATAGTTCCCAATTGACAGAGACTCTGTGATTCTTTGCCAACTATGAACTACATGCCTGCATCCTATAGTACAGGCCAGGCCAGCCCTGCAGGTTGCTTGTGTATAACAGAGCCTAGAAGTGTAGAAGGCGAGGAAGGGAAAGTGTGCCAATTATGACTCAATCATGTCACCTTCAACACTTGGAGCAGGGGTGGGGTGGGGTGGAGGCAACTATTGTCCTATCTCCAGTCTTAGCTGGTTCCCTGGATGTTACAACAGCAACCCCTTTCCACCACTAATCCTGTGTCTCCCTTTACCCAGCTTCTGTGGTCAAAGGCAAGAGTTCTTTGAATGAGCAAGGAAAGCTGTGGTGAACAGTGCTTTGTGAGAAGTGATAAAGATGACACAATTTGAAGGCACTCAGGTGTGCAAATACTGACATCCAGTGATTTTCCACCCGAAGCCCACATTGTCTTTCCAAAACTGCATGGGACACTAGCCAACAGGTTCAGAAGCACAAAAATGTTCTACATGTCAACAAGTAAACCAAACACTCTTAAAAAAAATGTTTGGTTTATGTGTGAAAAAGGCTTCTGGAAATATCCATCAAAAGATTATTTTATAGTGGCCACAGGTAATATCCAATAAGTAAAATCCAACAGAAATATGTTAGTGAGAGTTTTAGTCCTAAATCACAATCAAGCTGAAATTAAACATTGGATTTCTCTGGAAGAAACTATTTCCTTTGAAACCATGGAGGCTTAAATGTACTGTTCTGTATTCCTGAGATTAACAATTTCCCCGGGAATGATATACTCTGTGTTTTTATTAATCAATTTTTAAAATCAACGACTTGTTTGCTTCCGTTGCTTTTGGAACACTGTAAAGTGTGCACATGCACACAAGCACACCATTCCACCTGGCTAATGGTCATTAGCTGCTGCAACAAAACTTGAGTTAATTGTTTCTTCTAGAAAGAAAAAGGACGAATAAACTCGATGGTGGCGTCACCAGAGTCACCTCCATCGCACACACAAACACAGTTTCAATGCAGCCTAGTCTTTCCCAAGCAGACTGCATACAAATGCTCTTGGGTCTCTCCCCACACACCCCTCCCACATTCTCACCACTTGTTCTCTGCTGCCAACCAACCGCAAGGAGCGTCTTTTGTTGTTCTCCTCTGCCCATCGATTATCAGCACCATAAAAACTACAGCTTGGCACTGGTGGCCAGACGGATATGCTAATTCCAGAGCACCCAGTTGAAGTCTTGGCATCCAAATGGCCTCTGTCTGCAATTTCACCTTCCATTCAACATTTTCCCAAAGAGGTTGGCAACTGACAGAACCTGTCTGCGTGCAATGAATTGAATGTCTGGGGTTTTGTGCTTTGTATTTTGTTATACATGTTCCATGTGGTCATGAAAACAATATTTTTTTTCTATTCCAGTTTATTAAATTGTTGATTTAGATGAAGGGGGGAAAGCACAACATTAAAAAAGCACAATATTAAAAAAAAACCATCGATAGTCAGCATTACCTTATTTACTGAGAAGGGGACGACAGAGGACGAGATGGTTGGACAGTGATCTCGAAGCCACCAACATGAGTCTGACCAAACTGCGGGAGGCAGTGGAAGACAGGAGTGCCTGGCGTGCTCTGGTCCATGGGGTCATGAAGAGTCGGACACGACTAAACAACTAAACAACAACAAGAATCCTGTCTCCTCCCCGGCAAAACCTCTTCCTAAAACACTGAAAGCTGAAACAGTGCAAGCGATAGTCATAAACGAAAAAGCGAAAAATACTAAGTCATAACAATTCCCAATTTTAAGTAGACCAGCAGAGCAAACCTAACCCTGCCTGGGGAGGAGGAAAGAGAGGAAACTATAGCAGTGGCAGAGCCACCACCTCATCCCAAGCCCTGCTGGTTTCTGCCAGCCAGGGAGGAGGCGAGGACAGTTCTTGCTGCACTACCTCCAGGAGCAGAGGGGCCACAGCAGAGGGGCCCCAATTAGGCAACAGGCTGGCATAGAATACAGTGGATCCTTGGCGACCCCATATCCGTTCCTCAAGTGTCCCACTTTGAGCCCTACACTGGTTACAACTGGTGGAGGCTCCCCATATGGTATTGTCCTGTTCATTCAGGTGGAGGACCGGCTGCTATCAACAGAGACCAGCATAGAGAAGGGTGTGCTTCATCGTGCCCCCTTCTTAGAAAAAGGAGGGAAGGAAAGAGAGAGGTATGGATAGCAGAAAATGCTTTTATACCTACTTAGGCTTTGCTTCAGTTGGGGTCGAGGAATAACAGAGTGGATACAAAGATATGTGTTTTATTTAAAGAATTAATAGCAAAATATTATTAACTTTGCTTATCGTACACAATAAGCAGGAATCATCTGCAGCTCTAGGAGCCCATTTTCCCCAAGAAAAGCTGCTTCTATGATTATGCCAACGTGACTTGGGAGGGAAATGTGATTTATAATCATATCAATATCATGTTTACATTGGACAATTAACACCCTCCCCTCCTTTGCCTCAAAAAGCCATTAAGAATAAAAGAAAATATGTAAAGGGGGGAAATGTGAGAAGAAAGCAAGGTCTGCCTATGCTTGGATCACAGTCTAAGATTTCTTTTCATCTGATGCCACATCTAAAGCCAGTTTTAAGGAGCCTCCAGCACCCTAAACTACACTTGTGATTCTGAAAGTATTTTCAACCACAGAAAGTACATAGGACTCTGAACTAAAAAAAACTTAAAAATGAAATAGCAGACTTTTTACAGATAGTTTTCCTCTAATCTCAAAAGATGGTAATACCCTTGTGTGTTGGGTCTGTCTTGCTCTGGTTCTGCTGGAATGTAGAATAATCCTATTCAGCAGTAGGCCTGACTGCATTGAAAGGGGCTGACTCCCAAATGGTGCAGAATTCCATCCTAGATCTTTCTTTAATGGTTATGGATGTTTCTTGACTAGACAAGTTACTTGCAGGGGTGGTTTGTCAGATATACTGCTCTGCAGGGTGGCATGTGTGTGATTGTGAGGGTTAAAAACAAATTGCCAATTGAATGGACATAGAGAAGCAGACTGAGAGAAGCTAGCTGGAGTTAGTAGGAAACAGGGTGGGGGGCAGCCTCAGAAGTAGGGGGTGGGGTATGTGGCTGCACAGTTTATTCTCTGGGAATCTCTAGGATTGACAAACTATGCTCTGTATTATATTTGTAAATAAAGCAAATATATGAAGACACTGTAAATCTTCAGGGCTCTCCTATTCAAAGGGAAACAAGCCCTGGATTGCTGCTCCTAGAACTTTTTGATACTCAGAAACAACCATCAATGGGTGGGGTATAAATAATAAATTATTATTATAATGCATTCCAACAGCACATGAAATATTCTGTATCCTTTATCTTCCTATGGAAGAAAGTGCAATTATGACAAAAAGAAGCACTGATCAGCCACATGGGGTGGAATCCAGCAGTAAGTGCTGCTACACAAGTTTCATTGAAGAACACAGTGCAATACTTGAAGGGCTCTTTTGAACTTCCTGTTGATTTCCAGTGAGTGTGGGTCATGCACAGTGGCCAATAGTGGTTAGTGGGGCAAAGGCATGTACTTGACTGCCCATCGCCAACATCGCTGTGGCTTAGCAGGAGGGAAAGGAGGGATGTGCCTGCAAGGTCAGCACAGTGCAAAAGCACCAGCAGAGCCAATCCATTGATCCTGCCAGTGTGTTTGCACCATGCCAACTTACCCCCCCCCTAGTAAGCCACAGTGACACTGCTGAAGGATTAGATCAGTGCACCCACCCCAACAAATGTTATTTATGGCAGCCACCCATCATCAAAAAGGAGGACAGTTTTGCATAATGTGTGTGTGAATTTACATGCATAAAAGCAGTACTAAAATTTAAACAGAAGTACAATATCTCTTTATAATTGGGAAGACTATAACCAGATGACCTACGTGCCTATTCAATCTATGATACTGTCCACTGACATATTAACTGTTCAATACAGTATATTGAATTCCATTCTTACGGTTCTTATAGTGATATGGACTGGGCAGGCCTTCAAGCAGAGTATGTCTTTGAATTGAGGACTGTAAAGCTGCTGACCTTCCATGACAACTTATATCACCATGACCTTAATTACTGCACAGTCACAGATGGGCAGCAAAACCATTTTCACAAAGCCACCGCCAGGCCACCAAATGTAGCTTGAGGATGTGGGGGAGACAATATGAGGCTGCATCAGGGCCAACATAGCAAACACGAGGCAAATATATAATGCTGAGTAGAAGCTTCCAGATTTGTTTTAGTTTATGATAGCTACAGTGGTAGCTGGAAACTAGATATTCCCCACAATGCCTCAGTGTTTAAATACTGGACACCCACATCTTTGAATTTTGTTATTTTCTTCTTCTTTTGGCTGTTGTTGATGATGCTCCTTTTCAAATCTAATTTCAGAACTTGAAATATTTGAACTATTCCTTTTGTTAGATTAAGTTCTAGCTATCTAGACACACAATTAAACACACACATGCTCTTAAAATGAAAGAGACATGCAAACACATGTTTTATGGCAAATGCTAGAAAAAAGGCTAGCTATGCTTCGACAACAACACCATCAGGGTACCATTCTTGTGGTTATTTTGTATTGTTTTATGATATTTTATGTTGTATACTGCCCTGATATCTTATGCAAGTGTGCAACACACACACACACACACACACACATATGGTGAAGGTGCATGTGTGTTATTCCCCACTTTTCTCCCACAAGCACTTACCCAAACGTCCTGAAATTGGCCACAACCTCAGAGTCATGTGAGCAGGTAATCATGCACTTACACTGACCAGCTGACACACCTAAGACAGGTATAAACCTGGATTTGTGGTCAAAAAAATTGTGCCCTCCAGTGGACATTCAACGAACAACGGACAAACATACTCCCACAACCCCTCACTCCCCGGAGACCATGCCTCCAACAGAGAACAAACCGCCCTGAGACCAGGCCACTCCCCAGGGACCCATGCCCGCCCAAGAGATCATGTACCAGCGACCCCCTCCCCCCAGCCAAGCCCACTCCACACACACACACACCCCAATGTCTTCCGGGGACCAGGCCGCCTCCCCGACCACCCCTTCAGCGACCCTCTCCCTCTTCCCCCGACCAAACCCACTCCACACACACCCCACCGCACGGATCCCGCCCCCGCCGATCCTGCCGCCTCACGCTACCCCATCCCGCCCTGAGCAAGCCCACTCCACACTCACCCCACCCTACGGATCCCGCCCCCGATCACTTAACCTCCCGTGACCCTCTCCCCCCGAGCAAGCCACTCCACACGGATCACACCCCTGTTGATCCCGCCGCCTCCTGGGACCCACCCCCACCCCGGAGATCACACTGATCCCCCACACACCCACAGATCCCGCCGCCGATAACGCCACCCCCACGGACCAGGCCGCCTCCACAACAGCCCTGGGCGCCTCCAAAAGACAAAAAATAAATAAATACCTCACTACAAAACGTTACCTAACTTCTTCCTTTCTTCACAATTTCACACTAAGCCAAACAATTATTTAGCAAGCCTGACAGGCCACATTTAGAAAATTGTGACCACTTTGTTCCTTCCTTGGTCCTGCTGGTGCAGCACTACTAAAAACGTTTTACATGTCAACCTGGACTTTTGGTTTGTATCTCCCAAGCAAACCAAAAGAAGGAAACAAAACTGTTTGTGGATTGTTTGGAACAAGACAGTCACAGGGATTAGCCACAGCAACGCGTGGCAGGGCCAGCTAGTACCTTTATAACTATACAGTATAGCACAAACAACAACAATGCATGATATAAACATGTTGATTTCAAGAGGACAGATAAAAGCAAATGTTGAACTCTCCAACTGACCATAATATGACTTAATATGTTCTTAATTTTGACTGGATCATACTATTATTTATTACTCTTAAAAGCAATTTTTATTTTGTACTGTCACTATTTCAAATCAAATATTTACAGTGTAACTAATTAGCCACACTATATTGTGTGTCGAGGACCACCAGGGCACCCCTCAAATAAAGACACAGTTCACACCAAATTTTTGTTCTGTTTTTTGGCATAATTTTGGCCACAACCTTATTGAATTACAATATGCCAGCGAAGTCAGTAAGGGTAACAATTTGTGGAGAGAATAGAGCTGGGTGCCAGGCTCTCACCTCTCCCAAATGCTCCCAGGGGCTCTTGTGTGGCCCTAGCCCCATAACAGGGGTTCGGACAAGAGCATGGCGAGCCCCTGGATTCCTTTAACGGAATATACCTTGCAGCAGCAGCATTGGAGGGGCAGGCACAGCCTATCCATACCCCTCCACCAACCAAATTAACCAAATAACCAATGCCTAACCGCAACCTTACACGTTGTGACAATTTGCTATGCAAATCAAATGGCACCAAAAAAACCACACACACCAAAAAACCAAATGGCACCAGCCAATCAGCCAGATGGGGAAAATTCCTACCGGGTCCCTGCCCCAAAGCAGACAACCCCATGACAGGCATAGCAAGGCTAGCAAGAACAGCCCTAAAAAAGGGGAGAGTGGGCGGGTGATCCGATGCGCGCAGCGAAAAGAGGAAGCTCAACGCTGAGCGCAGGGACAAAAAAGTACCATAACGTCAATCCATTTTTGCAACATAAAGTTTTCCCCAGCAACAATTGAAGTTACCCAATCAAATGAGTGGCCAACCATTCTAAGCCGCCTAGCAACAGGGGATGTCATGGTTGCCCCCACCGCAACACGAGCTCCCCATGAAGGAGAACCCGCTTTGTCTCATCATTAGTATTAGCATTATGCATGTACTGCTTTACAAAATATTATAAACACGCATATAAGACCCGGTCCCAATAAATTTATAAGCAGAATTTAAATCTCATAGCTACAATATTATCTCATAGCTACAATATTTTAGCACAATCCAAGCATTCTTCCACCCTCTCAATTTTATGTCATCCGCCTCTCCATTTATACATATTTCATGAGAATTTGCTGCTCATTATTCTAGCAGGCAAGTTCGTTTTGGGGGCCTAATCTGGCCCGCCGGTCGGTTTAATTCGGCCCCTGTGGCAGTTTATTTCCTGGGGTAAAATCATAAAAAAGCTCAACAACGTCAATCCTAAAAAAAAAAGGTTGGCCCTATGGTTGGCCCTCATGGCCCTTCACTTCATCAAATCTGGCCCTCTTTGAATAAAAGTTTGGATGCCACTGCAGGAATTCTTAATATCAACGTATCAACAGAAATTAATGTTATGGGCTTGTAATGGGGGGTTACTACTGTAGATCTGGTGGATAAGAGACAATTGATGAATTTCCCAAGTGTCTGAAACAAAGAGTGAATAAGAACATTAAAAGAAGTGGTTTGCATTGAAGTAATTATAACTAGGAACGTCCACCAATATTATTTTTACTTTGAGTAATTTTCCACATTGTCATTAAAAGCATTTAATGTAAATTAACTGGTACATTACCAATCCCTAAACATCAGCACTTTTTGAGAGACTGAAGAAAGCTTAACACAACTTAAAATTTAATTAAACCACTGAGCCTAGGGCTTGCTGATCAGAAGGTCAGCGGTTCGAAACCCTGTGACGGGGTGAGCTCCCGTTGCTTGGTCCCAGCTCCTGCCAACCTAGCAGTTCGAAAGCACGTCAAAATGCAAGTAGATAAATAGGAACCTCTACAGCGGGAAGGTAAACGGCGTTTCCATGTGCTGCTCTGGTTCGCCAGAAGCGGCTTTGTCATGCTGGCCACATGACCCGGAAGCTGTATGCCGGCTCCCTCGGCCAATAATGCGAGATGAGCGCGCAACCCCAGAGTCGGTCACGACTGGACCTAATGGTCTGGGGTCCCTTTACCTTTACCTTACCATTTACTATCACAAAAATGCCATCTCTTAAAATTTTCATTAGTCCCTATTGCATTATACAACACTACCAAAATATCCTTTAAAATGCAACAAGACGGCCCTTAACCTCATTTCCAACATTTTCTCTCCTTGGACCGATATTTGGACCGCAATCACAATGGGACTCACTCCAAGGTAAGTGAGAACAGGGTTGTGCTCCTATAGTCAACGGGGCTTACTTCTGAGCTGATATGTATAGGATTATGCTAGGCATTGGTTCATCTGCTAAATATTGCAGTCTGACTAGGCTACTGTATAATGTGACACCCAAGTGTGTTTAAAATAAAAATAAAGCACCAATTTAAAAACGCAATAACAAGATTGGAAACTGTATTTTTTAAATAACAGGATCTGATGTTTGATCCTTTAAAAAGTTACGATGCATTTGTCTGCATGTGTATTAAGTACATAAATGGTGCATGTTCCTAGGTGAATAGTGTAACAGGACCTGATTGAGACAGCAGGAGAATAAAGCAATTGTACCTGAACATTTGTTTAGGGCAATGTTGTTTTGCAGCCTGTGCAGCTGAAGAGTTAAAGACATGGGCTGAATTCTAATCTGTGAATGAAAGGCAGTGCCAACCTGGCAGCGATTCATATATTCAAATGGGTTTCCCTGGCTGTTTCAAATGGAGGCATCAATGCGATATTCAGCCAGGGTCTCACTCGTTTACAGAAGCAGCCACTCTGCCATCACTGGCTGGAAAACAATTCATATTCTACAGAAAGCCTCTTTCAAGTAGATTTAGAATGGGAGAATCACCGCTTGCATTTAAATAGAGGCATTAAAACACCACACTTGGCACGTTTTCAGGTATCTGTAAGGGAAATCTCTGGACTGCAGATTTCAGACAGTTATGGGATGAACTGGTTTTTGCAACTGAAACTGATCTTCTCATCAACTCAGGAGAGGGAGGGCTAGCTGACATCAAAACAAATGCAAAATGCATTTCAAGCTAAGCCTAAGCCTCCTGGAAGCAGAGTTGGCAGCATTTAATAGGATAGCATCTTGCCGTGGTCTCCTTTAATCTGTGCGACACTTCACAGTTTCAAACTGCAGATTTTTCTTTCAAAACCTCTTGCTTTATCTAAAATTAAACTCTAATAGTGTTTAAAATACGTATTATCTTTCTTTCTAGGAACCCTCTATATCCAACATAGCAAAACCTAACGCCATTATATAAATGGTACATTTATATCATTATATTCCACAAAAATCCTGTATTGCAAGGGGTTCCTCCCCTAAGTCCAATGCCAAAAACAAAAGGCTGTCTGAATTAATGCATGCCTTAAATAAAACGTGCTATTTATCTGGCTTGTGAGACAGAAGCATGGCTTTTCTTCCTACATAGCTAAGCAGCCCCCGGTTCAGCTTTTAAACCTGCATGAGCTGAAATACGCAGTGACAACAACAGCATGGAGATTAAGCTCCTGCAAAGCTCCCAATGAAAACGTTGCCTTTAATCACCTGGGTTCGTTTCTCAGAAGAGAAGAAATGTAAGAGACACAGCATACAGGTGAGCAGTGCCCTCTCACTGTCTCTGGCTGTACTGACATCCAAGCAGATGTGGATTAGTATGGGCAAAAGGAAGAGGGGTGAGAAGCAGGGAGGGAGGGGAGGGACGGCAAGCTGGCATCAAGCCATGTCCTCCATCTTAGTCCCAGCTGGTACCAAGCTCCCAAGGAACAAAGCAACTCCAGACTGCGCCATCATATATTCATGGCCGAGAAGAAATATACAAACCAGCCTGTTTGAATTCCTGACAAGCATAGAAGAATGGTGCAAAAGCATGGTGATTTTTTTTCCTCCAGCCAGCCTCCACTGACCTATAAACCTTTGTGACTGGAACAAATGCAAATCGAGCTGACTTGCTTCACAAGCTACTGCTGAATGGCACTGAGACGGAGTTGTGTCTAACCGACTAACAATAAGCTACTGTCCCACGCATGCAAAATACATGGTCTGGGGCAGGAGGGGTGGGGGTGAATGAACAGCTTTAGAAAAGCACTTGACTGAGACATGAAACCACAATCTTACAAGGGAACAGCCATCTTTCTTCATTCGCGTTTCTTTGCATCAGATGCCCTCAGTGCCTGCATGGGCATGCAAGGGAAAGACAAGAGGGAGCCCCCCCCCCAGCACACTTGGGCAGCATGGCAATGTCCAGAAAGAAAAACCAAGCTCAGAGTCTTTTTTAAAACAGAAGGGACTGCAAATATGAAGCAACGCTGGAGAGGGTCTGGAGGAGGAGTGGCAATCTTTATCTCCCAGGTGCGGAGAACAGGAAAGAGGCTAAGAGGAGAGACCAAAAGGGTGCTAACATCTAATGTGCGCAGCGGAAGAGTGGCAAACCCCATGCCAGTACTTCAGAATGGAAGAATGGGCTTGGCCTCTGAGGTCCTGTATGCCATTTCTCTTGGGCTTTAAACTCTCCCCTGTTTGGTTTTAAGGTGTTGGATTAGATGATGATGATGATGATGACGATGATGATGAAGATTTATTGAATTTATATACTGCCCTATACCCAGAGGTCTCAGGGCAGTTCACATAAAAGGATCACAGTATATAAAATAAAAATAAAAGCAATAACCCAATAATAATCCCCACCCCCGAAGAGCCACATTTTAAAAGGGTATGGGATGTTGATCAGGTCAACCGAAGGCCTGGTTAAAAAGGACCATTTTTGCCTGGTGCCTAAAGGTGTATAATCATGAAGGCACCAGATGAATTTCCCTGGGGAGAGCATTCCACAGATGGGGAGCCACTGCAGAGAAGGCCTGTTCTCGTGTTGCCATGTTGATCAGTTTATTTGCCTTGTTTTACATGCTCCTTCACTTGTACTGAATTGTTTATATTCTTTAATGGTGCATTTATTTGGTAACAGTATGGGGATTTGTGTCTGTAATTGCTCATGCTCTGTTTTTTTTTACTATTGTCTTTACCACTCTTCATTTGATATGCTTTGAGCACCATTTTGGGGGGAAAGGTCACAGGAATACACAAATTATCTCGTAAATGAAGTATCCCTGCCCAAGAATACTGCTCTTTCAACTTTACCACTCTCTAGCCAGTCAAAAGTCTCTGGCTCTCTTGATTTTAGTTACATTATGTACTATGGTCGTCTTGTTAGTAAAGGTAAAGGTAAAAGTACCCCTGACCGTTATGTCCAGTTGCGAATGACTCTGGGGTTGCAGCGCTCATCTCGCTCTATAGGCTGAGGGAGCCAGCGTTTGTCCGCAGACAGCTTCTGGGTCATGTGGCCAGCATAACAAAGCCGCTTCTGGAGAACCAGAGCAGTGTATGGAAACGCCGTTTACCTTCCCACCGGAGCAGTACCTATTTATCTACTTGCACTTTGACGTGCTTTCAAACTGCTAGGTGGGCAGGAGCTGGGACCGAGCAACGGGAGCTCACTCCGTCACAGGGATTCAAACCGCTGACCTTCTGATCGGCAAGCCCAAGGCTCAGTGGTTTAGACCACAGCGCCAAATGCATCCCATGGTCCTCTTGTTAGACCTGTTTCAGTTTGTAAACCCTGGGCTCAGTAATTTAGCAACATTGAAAAATGCAAAAAAATATTTTAAAGTCATTACTTCTTAATGTTAAAGGTGTTTATTAAATTATTACACTTGCAAATGCATTCAGGTGTGCTGAACTGATTCTCTGAGTGAGCAACATTTCAACTATGTGCACCTGGGTTCGTTCGTATAATGATTTGATTCTTTCTGTTCAGATAAATGCAGGTGCATGTACAAAATAGGCAGTAACAGCTATTTGTTTAATTTTCAGTTAAGAAGCATGGACTCAGCAAACACTTATGGCATCAGAATGCAAGTCACTATCGAATTTTCCAAAGTATAATACTTGATGAAGCATAATATACCATTTTAACTGAACTGAACAGTACACTGATCCATTGAAGCACCATATTCAAGCCTATGTACTTAACACAGAAATAATGATAAAATAAAATTATGCACCCAAGCAATTCACATTCTTTCAAACAGTAAAATTTCCCCAAACTCTCCATATAAGGAGCAGGGGGAGTTGTGCAACCTCTCTGGACGAATCCCAAAACAAGCCAATTGGACTTGGTCCAAAGTGGGTCAAGGCAGCTCTGAATTTCGTCAAATTAATCCAAATTTATTCAGACCAATGCAGAACTCAAAACACTTTCTAAAAAAGCACAAGGGCCTGTCTCCCAAGTGTTGCAAAAATTCAAACCAAAACCATTTAAGAGAGAGAGGCGGTGGCGGAGAGCTGGACTTTGCTCCTTGATAGATCCAGCTTCCAATCCAGGGCTGGAATCTCACCCAACCTTCTCTAATCCT